>NC_083278.1:50650770-50962219 GCF_963506605.1 Zootoca vivipara | reverse complement strand
TTTTCTCTTCATGAGTTTGGCTGCTCTGCTCTGCTCTGAAGTAGAACTTACGTCTATGGCAGGAAACCTAAGGTAAAGGTCTTCAAACTGGAATTCCAAAACACATGAGCAACCTTTGTGACAACTGGACACAGGAGTAAAGAGAGGAGACAGATGAGATGGGTGGGACTAGGGCCATAGTTTATTGACATCTGCTGCTGCCTAAAAAGAAACCCCAGGGCTATGCCTGCTGATGCAGACATGCACACATCCTGGCACCACCAAAGTCTCTTCTCCACACACACACACACACACACACACACACACACACACGGCAAATGACACTCCTAGTCCACAGAGCTACACAGTTGAAGAGGTGGAGTTAAACCATATAAGAAATACTTGGGCTCCCTAGGCTTTTGAATGGTATAATAGAGATCTATTTGATCTGTGCAGAGGGATAAATATAGCACTGGTAGCAGAAAGACAATTTCACTCCTCCCTGCACTTTTCTCTGTACAGGTCTTCTGCACATTGAGGTCCTCCTGCCTGCCTGCCCAGGAACCTATGCACACACATACCCCAACACACTTAGGAAGGGACTGAAGAAATGGAAAACACCTATAGAGCCTGTAGTTGTTGGGATTCTACAATTATAAGGTTGGAAGGTCCCCTGAGGGTCATCTAGTCCAACCCCTTGCAATGCAGGAATCCTACTCACAGCCATCCCTGGGTGGGCTACTGAGCTTGAACCACAAAGCTCCTGGTTAGCAATCAGACACACTGACCCATTGCACCAAAGAGGAAGTAAGCATGTCCCTGGGGTAGCTCAGCCAGTAGAGCATAAGACTCTTAATATCAGGGAAATAACATTCACAGCCCCTTTCAACTCTATGATTCTATGTAGAGGTTGTGTTCAGTGAGGGGCAATTGGGACAAAATTGGCATTTTCTGTTCCCCTTGAAGCAGCAAAACGTCCTGGCCCTAAATGCAGAACAGGCCTCCTGGTACCCATCCCTTTGGTCCAAGGGCTGCATTGTCCCTTGGCAAGTCCTCTTGGGGAGTCATAGGCCAGCAATGTGTTTAGCTTTTCCACATGTCCACACACTCTTGCATGAGCACACACAGGGGCATATACTGAGACACACAAATACACACTATCTTCAGCTGATCAGTCTGATCCATGGGGAGGGGGTGATTTGCATTGCCAACAAGGTAAAGAGAGAGACACCCCAGTCCGGCCTCTATTTCATTTGTTTTATTTTTTCCACTGTTACCAAAATCAGTGGGATTAATGGGGGTGGGGGGAATGTACAGGAAATTTGCTGGGGGTGGGGCATTGCTGTATTACCTTAGCTGTCCATGACATACACACAGCTGAATTTGCTTCAGATTTGCCTTGAAACACAGTGTAAAAAAATCTGATTTTATCCCAGAGTAGCAATCTAGGAAGAAGAAGAAGAAGAAGAAGAAGAAGAAGAAGAAGAAGAAGAAGAAGAAGAAGAAGAAGAAGAAGAAGAAGAAGTAGTAGTTATGGAGCTTTTTATGAGAGGAATAATGTTTACGGGTTACATGTGCAATTGGAGCTTGGCCCATGCTATGCTCATAAGAACGATATGGAAATGATGTCAATTGTATGCAGCTAAAATACTCAATATAACTGCAGCTTTCGTGCTCACCACTTGCTTCCCAAGTGGTTCCCAGTACTGAGCAACTGTTCTGTAAAAACAGTACATGTTTCAGAGAAGCGAAAGAGTGGAAACAAAACAAAACAAAACAAAGGCTTTTCCAATTTGATGCCTTTTTCACATGAAATTTCATTGTCAAAGCCTTCAACCTGATTTGCTCATCCCCTTAACCCACTTCAATAATCCCCGGAGAAGACAACTCCCAGACCACAGTGCCACTTCTAAAAATCTCCAGAATCCTGCTTCGGGGTGTGTTTCATCTTTTGTAAACCTGCAGCTTTTACACAGGTGAGTAATCATCCGTGCCCTAACAAGTGGGTAATATAATTTGAAATGAGATTTGATTCTTCCTCTTGTGAAAAATGAGCAAAGCAATTTAAGACCAAAAATAGCAGCACATTTGTTTGGCTCCTTTCCCCACCTCCACACACACACACCAAAATAGATGACAATATTGCTTTTCTGCTCAGGAATATCACTTGGTAACTGCTCAAGAAAATGGCAATCCTGATTTCGTTAGGTGACATTAGCAAGCAGATGGTGTTCCTGAAAGCTCTCTCCTGGCAAAAGTAAAATTTGACTATTACATTTCATGCATTCTTTAAGTTGACAGCTCTATAAGCTAAAGGGTAAATACATATTTAACATTTTGGTTAGGGGCAACAGTGCACAATATACTACACAGTGCACAATATATATGTCTTTATAATAAGCTATATTATTTCTAATGGAATCACCCTGCATAATGAGTTGAGATAAGCATTCCTTTCTCTTGGTTGTTTATTTATTTTTAAAGCCAAATTATATTTGCCCCTATTTTTAAGTCAGAATTGGCCAGACTGGTTGTTTGAAGACTAGATCTGATCCCTGAAAAAACTCAGAACAAATTTTAGATCAGTTACAACCCTCCAACTTGGCTTTCCATCCCACTTCATACTTGTCACAGGACAGAGCAAACCTAGGGTGCCTCTAGAGCAGTGTTTCCCAACCTTGTGCCTCCAGATGTTTTGTGACTACAACTCCCATCATTCCTGACCACTGGTCTTGCTATCTAGGGATGATGGGAGTTGTAGTCCAAAAACAGCTGGAGGCACAAGGTTGGGAAACACTGCTCTAGACTACCATTCTTTCTCAATTTCAAGCTCATACGAAAACCAAACCAAATAACTTCATTGTATTAGCCATTGGCCATGACAAATCTGAATAAAAATAAATACAAGCAAAAGGGGTGTCGCGCCACAAATAATGGTCTCTATCTATTTACATCTCTGCTTCTCCCTTACAGTTCACTGCTATATATCCAAAATTTTCTTTCTGATCTTTTTGGCTGCCAAAGCAAAAGGGCAACTTTATGAGTCACTGAAGCATTTACATCACTAAAAAGCCATAGGACCTTCTCTACTGGAGAGAGACATATTTCCTGTATGGACTGTCAGGTGAGAAATCGTCTCCTGGGTCCAATGTACTACATAGTGGTACATGCAGGGTCTGTCTTCATATGGCACCGTGTTATATCGTCCGTCTAGGACGGCGGAGGGCAAACTTGAACATGCAGCTCAATAAAAGCAAATCAAGGTGAGGCTGGCTGGAGGTTAACAGGTAACTGGCTCAAAAATGGGCCATTTTCAGAAGGAGAGCATTTAGAGGAGTTCATAATAGAAATTAAGGTTTGTACAATTAAAGTGGTTCTGTCCCCCTAGCTCAACTCCAGTTAAAAAGGCAAACTGGATTTGTTGTGTTTAGGAAAGTGAGGAGCAAATACCCTGAAAGGAGTGGGACGAACAAATCATTAAAGGGAAGGTGTGAAATCCAAAAAAGAGAACAGTAGCGAGGAAATCGGAATGAATGCTGTGTTGGTGCTCATTGTTGCATAACCGCCCCACATAGTTCAACCTACGCACAAGCTTTGTGCAAGCAAATCAAGATGAATGCTGAATAAACAGGTTGTCTGGAGGAAGCCCTAATCTAAGCTGGGAGGGCAACAGGATATGTGGGCATTCCAATGCATTTGCAGTGATTCTGGCAGTATTTGATATCACGGTGCTGATTCTGCATAAACGCCAAGAATTAGAAGAGAGCCAGTGTGGTGTAGTGGTGAGTGTCGGAATATAGTGATTAGATTGTGGCTGGAAACCAGGGTTAAAATCCCTGCTTGGCCATGATGCTCATTGGGTGACCTTGGGCCAGTCACTGCCTCTCAGCCTAAACTACCTCACAGGGCTGCTGCGAGGATAAAATGGGGCAGAAGAGAACCATGCACATCACCTGGAGCTCTGTGGAGGAAAGATGGAACATTATTGTAAGGAACTAAACAGTAATCTATAAGTATTCTGAGGCTGGCTTTATAATAAAAATAAAAATAATTTATTATTTATACCCCGCCCATCTGGCCGGGTCTGCCCCGCCACTCTGGGCGGCTTCCAACACACATCAAAATACATTCAAATAGCACAGACTGAAAACTTCCCTAAACAGGGCTGCCTTTAGGTATTTTCTAAATGTCAGGTAGTTGTTTATCTCTCTGACGTCTGATGGAAGGGCGTTCCACAGGGCAGGTGCCACTACCAAGAAGGCCCTCTGCCTGGTTCCCTGTAGCTTTGCTTCTCGCAGTGAGGGAACCGCCAGAAGGCCCTCGGCGCTGGATCTCAGTGTCCGGGCTGGACGATGGGTGTGGAGACAAAGGCGAGAAGGGTTTAATCTGTACTCTGTAATGGTTGTGGGGAGGGCAGCAGAGATGGAAACTTCAATTTACTTTATTTAAGGCAATCAATCAAGGAATTTGCATGACAGAGAATAGCTGTTTTAATATTTGTCATAGACTGGGTAAGGTCCCAGACTTTTCAGCATTGGGAACCCCTAAAATCAAACTCAAAGGGGCAGATGAGGATTCCTCATTGCTATTGAGAATAGATATTTTGATAATGGCATAGTCATTGTGAATTATTCATCTCTACTTAGAGCTATAAAAAGAGGAGACACAACTGAGTTCTCTAATGAAAGCAGAGTGACTGTTTCCAAGAAGCTTGTTTATGCTTATGTACGGAGGCTGAGTGCCGGATATAGCTTAAGGCAGATACATACTGTCATCAAATGCATTCTTAAAGCATATTAATATAAAACACTCTGATATGCCTACACTTGACAGAAGTAAAAGCTTGGTCTTCTGAATCTTGCATTGCATTCACAGTCTCTTCAGAATTCTTTGACTAATTTGATATTATGCCTCAAGACATTCATGCCAGCACAGAAATACTCTCTATCATCCGATTAAAATTTAAGATATCCAATGAATGGTTCAGATGGATTTTTCAAAGAATAAAAATAAGAGAAGAAAAATCCCTAGGGGGGGCCTTTGGCCAAAAATCTCTTCAAGCTCTTTCTTGAAATGTGCTCTGCCAGCTAAGAAAATATGAGCCAAGATAAACAAAAAACAAAACAAAACTTAGAAGGCTGAGTGGGATGTGCTTCTGTTCTATTGTAATTTTAACACCTATATAGTTCACTGAAGAGAGGCAATTCCTGATTAACATTGTGGGGATTATTATTTTTCTGCTTCGTTTTGTGTGTGGATACACACACACATGCACTGAATATGTTAGAAATGATTGCTTGCTGTATTTATATAGTGGTGGCCTATGGCTCTAAACAATAGTTTTATTCATTCCTTGAAATATAGGCATTTACCTCCCTGCCCAGCTCCCAAAGCAAATGCTGAAATTCCATGCATGCCTACTAGGGCAGACTTCTTTCACCTGGTGCTGTCCAGATATTTTGGGCTGCAGCTTCCTTTGCCTCTAGTCATTGACCATGCTTGCTTGGGTTGATGGGAGTTGGAGTCCAAAACATCTGGAAGGCACCTGAATGGGGAAGGCTGTCTGTACTAGAAAGCAGCTCCCATTGAAAGTGGTGTGAGTCACTGTGAAGTAAGAATGCTTAGGACTGCATTGCACATCTGTTCAAGTTTAAACTGGTTTCCAATGCAAATGTAAATCCTACATTGGCTAAAATTATATTTGACTTATCAATGAGAAACAAAGGAGACAATGACACAATCCAACTTGAAGGTTGGCTTGAATAGCTGGGAACACCCCAAGCCATGATTTCTGCTTGAAACCACTCTACCCTAGTGTGCCACTAGGAAAAGACCAATGGCAAAGCAGTCTCATGAGGGAAACCATGGGTGGGAAGTTCTCGTCGCCATGCCATACTTGATGATATTGATGGAATTTTCTCCAAGATCTCAGCTTATGGTGAAGGACAGGTAAGAAATCCTATAAATCAGATTTGGGGAATCTCTGGCCCACCAGATGGTGCTGAACTACAACTCCCATAAGGCCCAGCAAGCAGGCCAGGAATTATGGGAGCTGCAGCTCAGCAATATCTGGTGGGCCAAAGGCTCACCACACTTGTTATAACTAAACGCTTACAAAGGAGCTCAACATTATATAAATTAAGTCAGTTGGCATCCTGACTTTCTTACTCAGATCTGCTTCAGGGTTACCATAGCTAAGGAACTGTTATGTGCACGAGAAGTTGGGAAGAGGCAGACAGCTACCCAGTTTGCTCTTTTCATCTTTTCTACTTCCTTTCATTCTTAGTGCCTTTACTGCTGCACTGCTGCACTGTTCCTAGGAACACGGTTTGATTAGGACTGAACTAACATCTGCCCCCACCATCTTGCCCTGCTGTTCAAGGGCAGTGGAAATGGGGGAGGGGGCGCATCAAGGGTGAGGGAAGCCTTACATACTACGGTAGATCTCCTCCCAGATCCTGTCTACTGATGGCGACTATCATTAATTCCCCAGAGTGCCCCTGAAATCACATAGTGTCATTCCCAGAAATCTCGCAGACTACCTTATATCAAGGAAGTCCCCTGTGCAGCTCTATTCTCTGATGCTGTAGGGCCAACAGCAGCTGGTATGGCGACATAAGGGACAGTGCCAGGAAATAAGACCGCAGCAAGCAGACGAGCCATTCCATTCTGTGATGTCTTTGGCACTGATTTCAAGATTCATGGTGTGCAGTTTCTGTGCAGTGGAACACAGGAGCATTGTTTCGTTTTGGGTTTTTTAAATATGATTTAAGTCAATCTGCTGGTTTAGCATTCAATATTAAATACTATTTGTTGGGGGGGGGGTGTTATTTTTTGTTTTGCTTAAATTTGTATCCTACATTTTATCAGAGAAGCCCAGATAACTGAGAGCGAATCACTGTCTTTATACCACAAAACATTTAGAAAAGGGAGCAAGAGAAAGATGACCTAAAATGGACAAGCACTCTATACTCTCACTCAGCAGTATCCCAAATAGTATAAGACACCATGAAATTAAAATTATTTAAGATGAATGGATTTTTTTCGCACTACAGTGTACATTTTACAAGACAAACTCAACAGAGTCTTCTGTACTCAGAGACTCTGCAAAATCCACCCTCCTGGCTGTGGTTTCGCTAGGCATTCACTGGCCCTCTGCTATTCACTACATGTTATCTACTCTTCTGAGTACCTAAAGGTAAAGGTAAAGGACCCCTGACAGTTAAGTCCAGTCGCAGACGGCTCTGGGGTTGAGATGACTCCCTCGCTTTACAGGCCAAGGGAGGCAGCGTTTGTCCACAGACAGTTTTTCCAGGTCATGTGGCCGCTTCTGGCGCAACGGAACACTGAAACCAGAGCAGCAAATGGAAATGCCATTTTACCTTCCCCCTGGAAAACATGCTTTCAAACTGCTAGGTTGGCAGGAGCTGGGACTGAGCAATGGAAGCTCACCCCGTCATGGGGATTCGAACCGCCGACCTTCTGATCGGCATGCCCGAGAAGTTCAGTGGTTTAGACCACAGCACCTACTATCTTCCATTTTACATGTGATATGCCAGCTGGATCTGTAGCTAGGATGGAGCTACCATCATACCAAGAGGTAGCCAAATTATGTAACAAATTTTCTTTAAAGCATGATTCAAGAGTTTAGGTATATAACAGCAATTCCTATGACATTTTAAATGCACACACAAACACACACAGAGAGAGGGGGGAATGTGCAAGATTTTGCTATTATTATGAACTTTTTCTTTTATATAATCATAATGGTGTAATCAGATTTGCTCCCCTCTGATTTATAAGCAGGTTTGGAGAACAAGCAAGGTCTGAGAGGAACCAATATCTTTTGCCCAGCCACAAGAACAGTAACTACTTTAACCATCTGCCTGCACTTAATGCAAATACATTAAACTTGCTCCTTATTTTTTTAGAGCATTGACCTAATATTTTTGTTTAAAAATTGCTGTAATTCATACAAACTGCACCCATAACCACTGCTACTTCTTAACATCTATATAGCCAGTGGTGTTCTAGGCTAAAACCCACTTGATGGAATTCAGTGTCACACTAAGATGATTGTTCTGTCAGTACAAGCATTTTTGCTTGCTTGATGGGACAATCTTCTCTCTCTCCCCTCTGATTCTCCTGAAACCCCCCAGAGGCAATGGGGAGGCACTGGGGGGACATGGGATGAGAGGGAGAAAAGCGCCCTTGTGCTAGCGGAAGTCCCTGTGCTGCCTCCCACCAGCACCCTGGATAGTTGAATCTGGCACCCTGAAGGCAACTGATAAAATGGCACCTTAAAATCAATTGGGCTTAATGGCCTTGTGTGCTGGAATCCAATTGGATACAATGGTATTTAGGCCTGCCTGACTTACTTCAGATTGTGCCCACATTTTTCGCCTTATTAACATCATTTCTGAACACAGACTTAATTGTTTCTATGAAAATGTTGCATATATATTTTCCATTAGGTGATAATTTTAGAAATGAAGCCTTGTCAGCACAAATTTCTTCCATGGAGTCTGTGTAAACTGATTATAATTCAATTAATAAACCTAGTAAAACAAGTCTTATCAGGAAGTAATTGACTATAACAAATGTTCTAAGAAGGCACCATTCACTAAACGTCTCATAATTATCTAGTTGAAGCTTATCATTAGTGCTTCTCATTTCAAGAATTAATAATAAAAAAGACAAGGTAAGGCTCTCAATTGCACTGTTGTAAATGTAAACATCTGTTATTTCTGCTGCGTGTATGCAGAACTAAGGAATATGGCACATATATTTCTCTATTGAAGCCTAGACAACACAGATATGTGTGCACAACTAGAGTTCCCACCTTTTAAACTAAAATTATGGGAAGACTTTCACCATGCCACTGATGCAAAATCAATAGTACGAGGGACCTACCTAACCACAGAATAAGTGTCATTATTGTTTGGTGCCAAATGGTTATGATGACCCCATTTTTTCCTCTACACTCAATTTTTTTATTTTTAGATTGGGCATAACAAGCAAAATAACAATGTGTATGTGTAATGTAATTTGTGCAAACAATGTGCATAAAAACTGGCCATTGTTCACCAGGCCCCATGGAGAATGTTCACATAATCTTTCCATGAAGAGAGAATTTTGCACATTTCATTATGTGTAATTTTCACATTCCCCAGCCATAATGCATAATACCCAATAGGTTTGGGGGAATGTGCATATATTGCCTGAATTTTGTACATTCTCTGGCCACAGTGCAGTCAAGGTATGCCCATTCTCCAAGACCTTTTGTAGAGTGTGCAATGATGGCTGGAGAATGTACAAAATCTGGCTGATATATGCCCACGCCCCACAGCCTACTAGAGATTATGCACAGTGACCAGAGAATATATGAAATTCGGTTGCTATATGCACATTTCCTAGGCCCTGCCAGAGTTTCAGCAAAAAATTCACAAAAAACAAGTGCTTTCCTACATTTTCCCAAAGTATTATGTGTCAGCTAAGTAATGAAAAGGTTATCAACAAACAATCAAAAAATCAATCTTGTAAGCAAAATAAACTTATCATATATTTGCTTTTCACATCACATAGACAGGTATAACCTTTCCTTTGGAAAACCAATAATCAGAGCTTACAGCATGTGAAACACACACACACACACACACACACACACACACACACACACATATATATATATATATATATATATATATATATATATATATATATATACCGTATATTCCGGCGTATAAGATGACTGGGCGTATAAGACGACCCCCAACTTTTCCAGTTCAAATATAGAGTTTGGGATATACTCGCCGTATAAGAAATACGACCTGGCGTATAAGACGTCCCCCGACTTTTGAGAAGATTTTCCTGGGTTAAAAAGTAGTCTTATACGCAGGAATATACAGTATATATATATACCAGCTATCATAGCTAAAATAGTCTCATGTCTATCATACTGTTGCCCTACAAGTGAATCAGGATTCCATTCAGTTGCTATGCCATCTGAGTTGTTTGAAAACGGTTCTGGGAAACCTCTTTGCTCATTAGATCATCTTTGTGTAATATCATGTGTGCCGCACACCTTTGAAATCAATTATTTACGACCTAACACTCGCCAGAAGCCGTATGGCTAATTAACAAGTTGAACCTGAAGATCCCTCTGCTGCTGCTCATTAAAGAGTTCAGTAGAACTGTTGAACAATTTAGTATAAGCCAACACAAGTGGGTGTACTACTATGTGAAGGGAAAAGTCTGCTTTCCATATGGTCATGATTATTCAGATTTTGTTTCTGTGCAAGATAAGAAAGAGGGGTTTGAATGGCTGCAGAGCAGCTTGCTTATTCATAAGATTACAAGTGCCTAGCAATAAAACAACTCCAGCAAGGTATTTATTTTATTTTATTTTTTGCATTTTATTAAAGCAGCATGGAAAATGGTTTTTGTGAGATCCATGATATGGATGATCAGTAAAGGTAAAAGTAAAGGGACCCCTGACCATTAGGTCCAGTTGTGACCGACTCTGGCATTGTGGCGCTCATCTCGCGTTATTGGGCGAGGGAGCTGGTGTACAGCTTCCAGGACATGTGGCCAGCATGACAAAGCCGCTTCTGAAGAACCAGAGCAGCACACGGAAACACCGTTTACCTTCCCGCTGTAGCGGTTCCTATTTATCTACTTGCACTTTGACGTGCTTTTGAACTGCTAGGTTGGCAGGAGCTGGGACCGAGCAATGGGAGCTCACCCCGTCGCGGGGATTCGAACCGCTGACCTTCTGATCGGCAAGCCCTAGGCTCTGTGGTTTAACCCACAGCACCACCCGCGTCCCTGGATGATCAGTAGACCCATCCTTAACCTCTACCTCCATGCTAGAGTGATAGATACTTTGCATAACAAATAAAGAAGGGGGATCAGGAAACAAACTGCATGGTCAGCCAGTTTGAACTGGACTTTTACTGGAAATCTAAATTTCCAATGAAACTAGATTCCAGTTTTTAAGAATCTAGATTCCGGTTTTTAAGAAAGCTTTTTTTAAAAAAAAAATTAGATAAAGGTACCTATTTCCTTTGGAACTGACCGTCATCTGTAAGAAGCATGGCTAGAGGAAAAGCTAAAGTGGGCCAGGTAGCACATAAAATGAGGCGAAGTCTAGGGGGAGGAAACTGCAGCCTGGCAATAGGCTTAACATATCAAATGGGAAGGGAAGTAGTGTTGTGAGAAAGGAAAACAGATAGGGAGTACCCACAACACTTTTTGATTAAGGATCAGTACATAGCTCTCTGCAGAAGGCTCATAGTGAGAATGTGGGTTTGTTGCACATTGTCTGGACTTCAGTATTCCCTGGGACACCTCACAAGATGACAATAGACAAGCTATGTTGTGATGCATGATATAGGCATAGCCCTCAGGACCGGAAAAAATGGATACAGCTGCATAAGATCCAGAGGAGGGGGAGGGGAGGTTGGCACTGTGCAAATGATCCAGCAGGAATGCTGGTTTGCACCACACAACATCTCATCCATCCCCAGGAAGCTAGCACAGCAGCTCTGCCTCAACTAACAAGCCACTTCTGATAAGATCCCAACATGTTTCCATCTCACTTACCTAGAAATTAAGAGGCAGGGCTCAAGGGCTCCTTTGGGTGATTCCTTCTTCTTTCCACCATGGATTGATGCAGCTTTTTTGCTTCTGGATCATACTGTCTATATCCCTATGCAATCATTCGTGTCCATGCTGTGGACATCAGTTAAGAGGTAGAACTGAAGAAGCTTTCAGCAGTAGTGGTGATGATGAGGGTTTTGTCTAAGTTTTAACATAGCTGATTCTCCTGTTTTATGACCTTGAGAATGCTAGTGTAAAGCGTACAGCAGGTGATATTTCTGACTGAAGGACCTGTCAGCTTCCTCATCAACCTTCTGACTAACTCCTAACATTATACACACCACATCTGTCTTGTTTCTAAAGTAAAAGATAATTGCACACTCTTAGGCTGCTCAAATCCAGCTGAAGACAGCTGGATTGATATAAATATGTGAGGCTTCCTTACAGAGGAAGACCATTGGTTTATCTAGTCTAGTGTCACCAATTTGATGTGCTGGCAGTGGGCTAACTTTATACCATAGAATTGCAGTCATAATTCCAAATTTTAAACAACTCTCCAAAAGTATACTGGGTAGAATCACATCAATGTCCTGATCTTCAAATGACTGCTTTCTCTCATCATCTGTCATTTAGACAAGTCCATGTTAGTAGCAGGAACAGCTACTATATGGTGATCACATCTCACATGAACAGAACGCAGTAGGATAGGCGAATAACTACATAAAAATGCATATTGTGTCTTGTGGAGCCAAAGAAATAAATTCAGCAGCTCACTCATAAATCCCTACCCTGCCAATCTTATTCTTAGTCATTAATTTTTATGAATGGCATCTAAATGGACAGGCAGGACTCATAAAGAGACCTTAAAAGTCAGCTCCATAAAAGTCTTGCAGCAGATTGAAAGTGGGCCAGGAGAACCATGTGTCTGCTTGAACTAACGTCAAGAACATGCCCTTCCATAGATCTTGGATTTGTCATGGAGTAGTAAAACATTTTGCTAACACTATTTTAATTGAATTCGTTTAGCATCGATAATCAACAGCCGACTCCAGGTTCACTTTTAAAAGCGGGCTGGAAAAAGCAAAAGACTTATGGACAAGAGGAATGACTTGCGCTATAGGACCATATGGAAATAACTGGCAACAGCTTCCCACCAATTTTCTAGAATAGGTGTAATGAGTGTGGTCTGGCCTTTGCAATAACTCAGTTTTACAATATGTTCCAGAGAAAGATGCCACACACTCCCCGTTTTTCTCTCATGAAAAATGCAGCATGCCAGGCATATCAGGGAAAATCCTGTGTGTGCCCAGAACCACTTCTGTATGCCTGGATGAAATCTAGTGTTGTGCTTGTCATTTTCTGTTCTGATCAAGCCAGAAGCAGGAGCCAGATAACTAAGCCAATAAAGCTTACCACCATCCACAGATGCTGTTTGAGATGAAAGGGTTGCTTATGAATATGTTTCTGTTGAACCTTCTGTTGAACCTAAACTAGCACGTCAGCAATCTCCCATAAAAGCCAGGTTCTTCTTCTGAAGCTAAACAATATGTGTCACTTAGAGGGGGCCCTGATGGGTAGCATGCATTATAATCGAGAAGATCTATGGAGGTTACTAATGGTCTGGGGATATTCACTCAGGCTCAACATACCCTTACTGATGGAGAGCAGGAATGAGAGAAAAGGCACCAGCATTTCAATATATGAATCTGCCTTCAACTACATCAGATCCTTGGTCAATCTAGCCCAGGGTATTTTTTTAAAATAATAATTTCACATTCAGTGTAGGATAGTGAGAACATTATTGGAATCAGGACAGTCCAAACCTAGCTCTGACAGCTATAAAATGCACCAATATATATGTTCTTGAAATACTTCCAGCCTCCCTTTAAGGTAGGTCAATATTTCAATTGCTTTTATATTTTTCTGTTAGCCACCTTGTGGGACCCAGGTGGCGCTGTGGTTAAACCACTGAGCCTAGGGCTTGCTGATCAGAAGGTCGGCGGTTCGAATCCCTGTGACGGGGTGAGCTCCCGTTGCTTGGTCCCAGCTCCTGCCAACCTAGCAATTCGAAAGCACGTCATAGAATAGAATCATAGAATCATAGAGTTGGAAGAGACCACAAGGGCCATCCAGTCCAACCCCCTGCCAAGCAGAAAACACCATCAAAGCATTCCTGACAGATGGCTGTCAAGCCTCTGCTTAAAGACCTCCAAAGAAGGAGACTCCACCACACTCCTTGGTAGCAAATTCCACTGCCGAACAGCTCTTACTGTCAGGAAGTTCTTCCTAATGTTTAGGTGGAATCTTCTTTCTTGTAGTTTGAATCCGTTGCTCCGTGTCCGCTTCTCTGGAGCAGCAGAAAACAACCTTTCTCCCTCCTCTATATGACATCCTTTTATATATTTGAACATGGCTATCATATCACCCCTAAACCTTCTCTTCTCCAGGCTAAACATACCCAGCTCCCTAAGCCGTTCCTCATAAGGCATCGTTTCCAGGCCTTTGACCATTTTGGTTGCCCTCCTCTGGACACGTTCCAGCTTGTCAGTATCCTTCTTGAACTGTGGTGCCCAGAACTGGACACAGTACTCCAGGTGAGGTCTGACCAGAGCAGAATACGTCAAAATGCAAGTAGATAAATAGGAACCGCTACAGCGGGAAGGTAAACAGCGTTTCCATGTGCTGCTCTGGTTTGCCAGAAGCGTCTTTGTCATGCTGGCCACATGACCTGGAAGCTATACGCCGGCTCCCTCGGCCAATAATGTGAGATGAGCGCGCAACCCCAGAGTCGGTCACGACTGGACCTAATGGACCCTTTACCTTTACCTATATATGTTCTTGAAATACTTCCAGCCTCCCTGTAAGGTAGGTCAATATTTCAATTGCTTTTATATTTTTCTGTTAGCCACCTTGTGGAAAATTATTCTAAAAGGTGTCATAAAATAAACAAAAAATTCCCGTCTTTCAATTGGAGAGAAGGAGAAAATTAGAAGCATATATAAAACCATGACAAACATGCTTTGGCCACATCCAGAATGGATACAGACGTGTGTGTGTGTGTAAACCGTTAACCTTTGGAAGCTTCCTTAAACTTTCCTGAGTTAAAGACAAGTTGTTTGAACTTTCCCCCAAGATGACTAAATCCAAAGGAAGATAAATTACTTGATTGACAGCACTCATGGCTATCTTAAGCATAGTGGGAAGCTGGTCAAAAGTGACTTTAAAAAAATCAGGGAGAACCCAAAAGCCACATACAAATAGGGGTCATCATGTTAGACCATAGTGATACAATCAGGGGTGCCAACTATGAAATATTGGGGGGGGGAGGTAAGCCCTGACCTGCATAATCAATCACATGATGCAGTGCACACACACCATTTGAATGACAATGCCCATCAACTTTTTTTTGGGGGGGGTAGCCCCCTGAAATATTTTATTGGGGGCTGAAGACCCTTCAGCCCCTAGGAGTTGGCTCCTATGGATACAATCAACATAGTGATAGCCAAGCACAGACAGAAGTGAACAAAAATCCCCACAATGCACTAGAAAAGAGTGGGTGTACTGGAAAAGTGCTAATGTCTCACCTAGCAATTGTCTGCACATCCTTAAAGAGATGCTTGCCTCACCATTTGAGAACCATGGCTGTAGAAGTAGAGATTGACCTTATTCTTACCAGTCATTACACAAACAGCATATTAATCACTCTATGGATCAATACTCTGTCCCTAAAAAGAGGCATATTGGCATTTGGGGAGAGGTATTTTATATTTAATGTCAACATGATATATTCCATACCATTTGTGTTTATTGAAATATGAAAAGAGAGAAGTTGGCAACCCAACCGTCACAGGCATGACAAGGCACCTTCAAGTGTAAGTATCCAAATTAAATATTGGTTCTCTGTTCCATTAGATGATGTATCTTACTCCCAGTGCTGACTGGCAGCATTCCACTGGTTATTACAATCATGTTAATTGATTTTCCTACACAACAGCAGCACATAATTTGAAATGCCACTGGTCATATGAAAGAGAAAATTACTTGGCACCGTGCTATCCTTGTGAACTACAGACACTAAATTCAAACCCACAGTTTCAGACCGGGAACTTCAACATTTATAAATGACTGAATTACACCAGCTCCAATAAATCATTACTCCTGACAATGATACGGGCATGTATCAGTGGAGTATAAATTGATCTAATTTAATTTCTGCCAGTTTAACTCTAAGAGCCTGTAAAGCCTGTATTAAACCGAGAATGTGCACCAAGGCTACATGCTTTTGAGAAGGATATCTTACGGTTGCTGTCCTGGTTCCCTCAGCTGGAGACATGAGGTATTCCCCTCGCTCTTCCATGGGGCATTTCTTCTTACCTGAGACATCAGGTACTGCCAAAACAAAGAGAAAAGCCCCAAGAGCCAGTGTGGTGTAGTGGTTAAGAGCGGTAGACTCCTAATCTGGGGAACCGGGTTCGCGTCTTCGCTCCTCCACATGCAGCTGCTGGGTGACCTTGGGCTAGTCACACCTCTTTGAAGTCTCTCAGCCCCACCCACCTCACAGGGTGTCTGTTGTGGGGGAAGAGGGGAAAGGAGATGGTTAGCCGCTTTGAGACTCCTTCGGGTAGTGATAAAGCGGGATATCAAATCCAAACTCTTCTTCTTCTTCATGAGAAGGTGGTGAGCTTTGCAGAACTATTGAGGCGTATATAATAAAGATGCAAATTCATTTCGGATCTCATTTTAGCTTTTTGGCCAGCTTTTTGCTGAACTACAAAGGCTACCCAGTAGCCTTAGTAAGCATGGTCAATGGCCATGGATAATGGGAGTTGTAGTTAAGCATTTGAAATAGTGAAGGGAGCCAGGCTTCATGGATCTTTACTGAGTCAGCGATCTATCACAGTGGAATTCTGTGAAATGTTTTGCAGAGCCAGCGCAAATGGAGAGCTGGGTACACAGAGGCTCAGGTAACTCCTGAATGCTCTTATCTAGCTGGTAGTTGAGGATTCAGCTCGGAGCAGTTATCTCCACATAATCTAATAATGCCACATCTCTTATGCTGGGAAGCAACTGATCTAATTCCCTAAAACTGAATTCAATATTTGTAATATATTAGCAGCTACAAAGTGAGGGGAGAAAATGAGGCGATGAAATTCCACTTAGCTACAGAACAGATTGAGCTACGAGTTCAAAGCTCCGTGCTGCTACTTTTATGCTGAGCACATAGGAGCTCACCAGAACATGTCAAACATCAGCAAACATTCAATAAGCTCCCAAACTAGAACATATCTGAGTCACCTATTGCAAAATAAACAGAGATGTAGCAAAAGCAATCAGCAGAGCAAACGATGGAGTGGGAAGTTAAAAAGCAGTTCTGCAAACCCGTGTGGCAAGAAACAATTGTTCTATTTCTCTGGAAATTGGGTTTTAAATGACAAAATTTTCCACAGAGAAGGCTTGTGTAGGAAATCGTTACAAACTGATAAAGAAGAATCCAGACCTGAAATTATCTCTCCACAACTTCCTTGGCACAGCAATAAAGAAATAACTCACAGGCTTTGCTAGGGGAGTGTGTGAGAGTGTGTTTTTGTTGACTTTTCTAGGGATACACTGGAATGAAGAGGATGCAGAACTGTACTATGCAGAAAACGCAAGTCACAAAACAACTATTCATTTAATTTGAGCATACAATTAATTCTAAAATGTTCTACAAACTGGATGTACATCAGTATGTGGATTTCACCCTTACGGTAAAGTATAGTTTTGCTATAGATCTAACAAGGATTTAAAAGGGGGTACTCTGCATGCCCCCAAATCAATATGCTTTCATTGCAATAGCTATTTACTCTTAGAATACTGCACTTTGATTCTTATTCTAACAAAGAAAATGAATTTGCTGTCATAGATTTGCTTACTACTTTTCAAATTCCAATAAAATAGTCATATGCATTTGCCAGGATAACTCAGTGGCAGGCCATCCATGCAAAGGTTTCCATTTTTATGCCCAGCATCTCCATGTAGGAAGAGGGGGGGGAAATCCCCTGTCTGAAGGCAAATCAAAATAACCTTCCCTTACACTGGTCCATTCGAGCCTTACACTCGTTGCTTACACTAATCTATTCCTAAGAACAGAAGGAAAGCCTTGGATCAGCTAATAGTAGCCCGTCTAGTCCAGCATCCTGCTCTCACAGTGGCCAACCAGGTGCCTGTTGGAAATAAGCAAGCAGGACCTGATCAGAAGGACACGCTCTCCTCTCCGTGTGGTTTCTGGCAACTGGTTTTCAGAATTGCACCAATTTCCTTCCAATTTACTCACAGGTTTTGAGAAGGGAGACATTTTGCAATATGTAAAGGATGCAGCATAAGACTAAGAGTTTGTGAGGCTGTGGGGTTGTGAAACCTGTGCTAGCCTGGCCAATGGACAGGAACGATGGGAGACGGACTCCTGCAACATCTGAAAGACCACTTGTTCCGCATTCCTGGTTCAAAATAGAGCAAAATACACACACACCTCTCAGACTGGTTATACAGCTCAGTGCCAAAAGCCCCATCCTTGAGAACTATGAAAATGAATCCCCTCAAAAAAATGTTTTAAAGAAATGAGTATGTGCAACATTTTGTCGACCACATGTGGTCCCATGGATCTCCACCCATCTTCCACAATCAGCTAGAAATGTGGGGAAGGCTGGTGTATCCTTGCTGTTAAATCACATCTGTAACATGATCCTGGTTAACCTGCCAAACCTCTTAGTGGGCACCACTTTTCTGAACAAATGCAATACAAGTTCTAGCATGAGGAAAACAGCAAAAAATTGCAGTCCTACAAAGTGATAATGTCACTGGAAACTGTTGTGTACCGTATTCATGATGCCTCAATCACATTTTATATTTCCATGTTACTAGCATGTTCCTGGGGGTTTCTGGAACAACTCAAAATGCCTAGAGACTTCATCACAGATCTTATCCAATGCAGAGAACTACTTTATTCAGATGGCTGTGCTCCCAGGTAAGTGTGCAGATAGCTGCCTCCTGAAATCTGTAGAGTCAGTAGAACAAAGGTCTCCAAATGAATTTGGCACACTTTGCCTACAGTTCCTGCCTATGCAACTTGATCTTCCTCTTGGAGTAAACCACGCTGATTTTAATGGAACTTGCTTCCACCTGACAAAGGATTGCAGACCGAATCTTAAATTGTGTTGCCAATACACTCACTTAAAAACAAAGATCTGAAGCATCGTGACAAAAATATTCCAGTGAGTATTCTAGGATCTAATTAAGATTAAGAATAAGAAGTGTTTTCCATGCTGGGAAGTCACTGGTCTTATTTCCTTAAAAAAAGAAAAAAATGAAATCTACATTCATAATAAAGTGATTTTAATTATAGTATCAAATGACCCAGTTTGATTAGATGTTGGAGATCATCTGTTTTTATTACTATACGAAGCTCCAAAGGATGTGTGTGTGCACCCCAGAATCGTCAAGCAATTCGTCAAATGAATTTGAGACTTCAATTAGAAAAGAGGCACTTATACAGGAAAGAAAGGCACTTACAGAGTGGTTTCAATCATGATGAAAACTGCAACACATCATGGGAGATATAATGAGCCTCTACTGCTTCCACCAGAACCTCATGAGTTTAAATCAGCACTTCAATTCTCAGTTTAAATTTGCATTGAGAGTAAAGAAACTTCCTTAAAGACAGAGACAGATGAGGACACCAAACTTTGTAATTTTTTTTTAAAAGGCTGCTAATATGGACACAGATCACATAGTAATTTTCAGGGCATCTAGAACAGTGTCGTGCTGCCCAGACGCCCAGAAGGTAGGAAAGAGCAAAATAAAAAGTTAATGTTGTTAGGAATTAATGGCTATGTCTGAGTTGGCATTATTATTCTAGGATTGAAATGGAGATGATGCAGTGTGATGTTATACTGCCTGTTGCTAATGCAATGGTGTGGAATGTTTTATGCCTAAAACAAAACTCAGAGATTTCATTGCCTCCCCAGTAAAAGAATACCAATCATTTTCTCCTCTTTCCATTTCACTCGTTTTCATTCTCATAGTTTTGTCAAATGGGCCCTTCACTTTTTGACATGCTGAGCTGCAGTAAGTCTGATATATTGTGGCCAGGCTTCTTACATGTAGAATGGTAATACAAGGAATTCTTTTTTGTAAACTGGGTGCGTGAATATGCATTGCATTTCAAAAAATGACAGCTGTGGTGCACTTATACATACGTAAAACGTACAAATCTTAGAGGGTATTGCAGTACTGTCACGTCAAATAAGGATAGGGAATGTGTGGCCCTCTCAATGCTGGACTCCAACTCCCATTGCCCCCTGACAGCATGGCTACTGGTCAGAGATGAGAGGAGCTATACTCCAACAAGATTTGGGGAAAAAATCCTTGACTTAACCATCCAGGAGTCCTTTACCTCTTTTTTTACCTATCTGTTTAAGTCCAGCCAAAGGCGACTTTGGTTTGCGGCGCTCATCTCGCTTTCAGGCCGAGGGAGCCGGCATTTGTTCACAGACAGCTTTCCGGGTCATGTAGCCAGCATGACTAAACCGCTTCTTGTGCAACGGACCACCGTGTCAGAAGCCAGAGCGCATGGAAACACCATTTAGCTTCCTGCCGCAGCAGTACCTATTTATGCTTTTGAAGTGCTATGTTGGCAGGATCTGGGACAGAGCAATAGGAGCTCACCCCATTGTGGGGATTTGAACCGCTGACCTTCTCATTGGCAAGCCCAAGAGGCTCAGTGGTTTAGACCACAGCGCCACCCGCGTCCCTTTACTTAAAGGGATATAAGAAAGTGTGGTGGGTGACCCCAAAATGAATTATATAGAGAGATGGAAAGTCATTTCTTAAGCTATGTATATTTATGGTATACAGAAGTAGGGAGCCTGTAACCCTCCAGATCTCATTGCAGTCCCAACTCCCATCAGCCCCGGTTAGCATGGCCAATGGTGATGGAAATTGGCGAGCAGCAATATATGAAAGGATAGGGGTTGCCCAACCGCTGCTTGAATAGTTTGATTGAGGTCCCATCTGCACAGCATGTTTAAAAGCAGTATAATAGCACTTTAAACAGTCATTGCCTCCACCAAAGAATCCCGGGGGGGGGAGTATTTTGTTAAGGGTGCTGAGAGTAGGTATAGATCTAGATATATGAGTAATATAACAGAGATATTAAAGTCTTCAAGCAAAACATTTCAGCTTCCACCTTCTGGAAGTGCTCTGGCGTGATTCAAGATGGCAATTATAGAGTGCTGAGGGTGATATATTCAGAAGTGTGGCATTTACTGTAGATGAGTGGTGTTAAGTATTGTCCACCATGTCGAGGCCGTGTGGAGTTAAAGTATCAAGAGTATATATGTAGAAGCTTCCAGTGTTATAGAATCAGATTCTCTGGGAAATCAGGGAGACTGCAATTATGTGAATTAAAGCGCTCTGCAACTGGTTGTTCCATTTTTTTAAAAAATAAAAGTTTCAGATTTATAGTTTCTAAAATGTATATATAGATCGGTTGTTTAAAATACGACATTCTGGGCATCAGTGTTGCATGTTATCTTGCAGGACCTGCAGGAGATGCTTTGTTTGATGTAGTAAGTTGTGCTACTCATCATACTCTTGATAGTAACTGTCTTCCTGAAATAAACACAGGTGATGAAGCATTTAGATTCACAAGGATGCAAGCTAGGATTGCTGATCAGTGGTTGCAAGCTGATTCTGAACATGTTGCTAAAGCCATCAGCAACCCTACTGTTATAGCACTCTGCCAAATTTACAAACATAATTTCTGTTACGTTACTTGTAATTAATATTTGGTTTTCGTGATTACTTGCACCCTTCTGGGACCTGGAACAAACTTGACTGAGGTACTTTTCAATATTTTTTAACAAATGTGTGTTTGTGCTCATTCACAAGACTCCCAGGCAAAGGTATTTTACAGCTCTGTCCTTCACGGTCCTCTTCATCAGCCATTTAATTACGGTATTTTGGCCCAGGACACAGCATTCAAGTAGAACGAGATGCACTTAGATGTCCACTACTGACCTATTTCCTTTTTCTTTTATATGAAATTAAGAAAGTTGCCCATGTTTAATGAGATGTTTGCTTCACGACCCAAGACCATTGCTTAAGGTAAAGGCTTTTGTGGAATGATTAAATGGCACTTCCAGTGCTGTACTTAATTCACATTAGTTTATTACTTCACTATAACTTTATTAGTGGTCAGAAAGAGCTACATAGCAGATGGCTATTAATCAATAGATGGAATCTTAAACACAGTTGTAACTAAAGTATCAAGCTCTCTGAGAAACCTGCTTCTTGAAGAAAACACCAAGTCTTTAATTTCACTAAAGGATCCCTCGAGTTATGCTATTAGGGCAATTAAATTTATCTCAGAAGAAAGGAACAGGAAGAGTCAGAAATGGGATTTGAAAAAATTGCACAGGTCAGAAAACTAGCTAGCTGAGAGGTGAGCAGGAACAGAAGAGGGTGAGATGCAACTGGGAATTAGAGGGGATTGGGGAGGGGCATTGTGAAAGTGCTGCTGGGCTGATTTGTGCTAAATAATTTGGTTGGATTCAGGTTAGCAGTACAATCCTATGCATGTTTCATCATAAACTAATTTCTACTATGTTCAGTTCAGTGGGCCCCATCTCTCTCCCCACCTCCCTATGCTGCATACTGCATGCAATGAGTAACTTCTCCCCTGACATCCACACAAACCATACCAAGGAGAATCTGTCGATTTTGGTTTCCCCCCGTTTCTCGTTTTTCCAGGCTTAAATTCAGTTCTCCATATTTCCACATCAGTTTGCTTTTTTTTTAAGGTCCTCATTAAATTTCAGTAGTATTTTAGTGAAAATTATTCCTAATATAAAAATATTTGTACGCAGTTTATCATAGAAAGCAATTCCCCCTTCTATAAAGCATTTTTATGTATGTTGTTTTCACTAATATATGAATTTTAACCAAGTATCTTCGTACAAATTACTTGGCTGGAGAACAGAATTCAAACTCCCAAGAATTTCAAAGGATGGTTGTGTTTTGGTTCTTACACTGAATTTATATTTGGCTTTAAATGTGAACTGAATCATGGTTCTCCCTCATCTCTACCAAAGACAGAAAAGAGGACCTCTTCTTTGTGGCTGATGAAATGGAGGACCATGAAAAGGATTGTGAGCTGGCAATCCCATTCTGTGATGTTACCATACTTACTGTGTTCAGCTCAGGTCGCTTCATCACAAAAGGGATATCATGGAACTGGAAAAGGTTCAGAGAAGGGCAACCACAGTCATCAAGGGGGTGGAGCGACTTCCCTATGAGGAAAGGTTGCACCATTTGGAACTTTTTACTTTAGAGAAAAGGCGGGTAAGAGGAGGATAGGATAGAAGTGCATAAAACTATGCATTGTATTGTAATACTAAAACTCAGGGTCATTCAATGAAACTGAATGTTGAAAGAGTTAAGACAGTCAGAATAAAGTGCTTCTTCACACAGCACTCCACAACATGTAATGACAGCCATCAACTGGGATGGCTTTAAAAGAGGGTCAGGCAAATCCATGGAGGATAAAGCTATCAAATCCCTACTAGCCATGATACTTATGTTCAAGCTCCGCTGTTGGAAGCAGTATACATCTAAATATCTGACTCTGCTTGGAATCACAATTGGCTGTTGAATTCAGGTCTTGCTTGTAGACTCCCTATAAGGGTCTGGTTTTCCATGGTGAGGCCAGGATGAAGAATAAGCTGGGCCTTTCACTTAATCAAGCAGGGCTTTGATTAACATGCTTATGGCGCCCCTTGTCCTTCAGCTGTCTAAAAAGTTTTGCTAAAAGTCAGAAGACCAAACAAACAAACAAACAAACAAACAAAATCTAGGCTGTATATTCAAATTCAGATTGGCTAAGAAATTAGGAGAGAGAAACATTTTCTGATTTTATTTATTTATTTATCTGGACTGGAGGGAGAAATGGCTCCGCTTATTTTCAAGTCATTATAATATAGATAATAGATATAATATAGTAATAGATATCTTGTGCATGTCCCCTTATCACATAGGAGCAACTCCTTGGGGCCAAGGTCCCTTTGCTTCCCCATAACAGATTTGAGGGGGCCGTCCCCCAAAGTTGATAGGCATTGCCATTCAAATGGTGTTTCCTGCTTGGCAGGGGGTGTTTCCTGCTTGGCAGGGGGTTGGACTGGATGGCCCTTGCGGTCTCTTCCAACTCTATGATTCTATGATTCTAAATGATGTGTGCACACCATGTCTTATGATTGATTATGCGGGGCAGGACCCACCTGCCCCAGCCCATATTTTATTCAGGTTGGCACCCCTGATTTAGCATGAAACATATTGGCCAAGGAACCACTGACTTGGCTAAAATTCATGTACTAGGGGCCAAGAGCAAATCAATGAAATGCTGCTGTTGTTTCTTTATGACAGGAAATGCAGCTATTTGCTACCATGACATCAACATTATTATTATTTTATCAAAGATACCAGGGGTAAAAAATCTCTTTATGGCAATTATAAAAAGCTTCACCATGAGCCAATGTTTGTTCACTTGGAGGGGGGGGACACTTTAAAACCTAATTCCAATGATTATTGAATTTTGTGTTGTCAGTGGACACCTGAAATTCTATATTAGTAGTACTGAGAATATTCTTTTACTCTGAGCACTGAATACCTTCTGTCAACATTCGCTCTTCATTCATCATGGAGAATAATTGTAGAAAAACATCTTTTGAAAGCAAGCAGTTGGATTTTAAAAGAGCTGCTGTGATTTGACTGCTTGCCAGTGGAGTGCTATTTGCAATGTGTATCATTTCATAGACTGTGAGCTATCCTAAGTTTAGAAACAGTTTATTCATTCTGTGACAGACTGGAAAGAAAATGTCCTTCCTCCCACCCAAAAACCAGGCAATTTTGGTGGTGATAGCGGAACCACACAATCACAACTGGAAAAAGTCTAAATATGGATTAAACTTACTCTTGCTATTCTATCATTTGCTGGGGAATTTTTGTTTCTAGAAAGATGGGCAGTGATTTTCAACGATTCTTCTTCCCTGCATCAGTTCCCTGACAGTCTGCTGTGGGAGTTGAGGGACCCTTTGGAATAGCCTGACAAAGGTGTGGGAGGTTGCAAGAGAAGAAGGTAATTAGGGGGGAAATGGCTCCTCACTTTCTGTTAGCGGAGGCCTAGCAGAAGGGCATAAATGGAAACAAACCCATGTAAACTAGAGTTACACTCTTCTAGATGTAAAATGTGTTGTGGTTGTTAATATTGTGCATATGGAAGCAGTAGGGTGAATGAAAACTGACTCTTCTTGAATTAAAAATTGCTCAGTCCAAAAATATGGTTCAAAGGCTTTACAAACAGAATTTTCTTCAAAACAGGCACAAAACAATGTTACATCCAAATAGTTGCACAATATCATATGCTTGTCCAAGCACAGGTACAGCATCTAAGAAATATAAAAAATACTCCAATTAGAGCTGAAAACATAGTGTTCTCTCCCCCCCCCCACCAGCCTACATTCCAGCCTGAGGCTTTGTTTTCCTGAAGGGAGATCATCAGCACACCTTCCTCATTAGTGGTTTGAGAACAAAGAACTAGCTCACACAAAATGGAGATTTGCAACTGAATACTCCCCATGTGATTTAAAGTTAAACATGTTGTGACAGAGCAGAAGAGATACATTCTAAGCTAATTATCAGCCTGTTAGGCTCTCTGCAGCTGCTTTGTTTAGTTATCTATAGTGGATGTTTCCATGATATGCATTTAGCTGTACACATACAGAGTTACAGTCGTACCTTAGATCCTGAACAGACATCATTTTGGCTCCCGAACGCCACAAACCCGGAAGTGAGTGTTCTGGTTTGCGAACGTTCTTTGGAACCCAAACGTCCGGCGTGACTTCTGTGGCTTCCGAACATTTTGGAAGTCGAACGGACTTCTGGAATTGATTCCGTTTGACTTCCGAGCTACGACTGTATTTCCCATTTTAATGTACAATTATACTTGGAAAGGCAGCATACAAATATAATGATTGGTTGATTGGTTATGCTGGTTGGGACTAATGGATCCAAAACTTCTAGAGGAGGTCAGGTTGGTGAAGGCCGGTTCAGGTCATATTTATTTATCTTCATAACTTTTATGTCCTGTCCTTTCTACCAAACAAAATGCCTTTGTTGTGAATATATGATGGGCTGAACTTAATCTACTGTAGTATGTTCTGTTTGGAGCAGTGAGCATGCAGAGATTCTTATTTTATCCTTATATCTTTGGTTAGACATATTTGAGCAGCAGGATTTGGCTTATTGAATTCTGTTCAATATAGCTGTGGCACAATGTAAATGTTGAGGTCAATGTTTCTGTTCTGTCTTTTGCATCACAGACAATGGCAATTGTTATTCTAAGGCAGAAATGCAAGCAAAGACTCCCTGTTTTGCTTTTCAGTGAATAGATTCATACTGATGCACATAGTTTATGGGAAACTGCAGTGGGAGACTGCTATTGACCTAGTCTGAAATCTTTGAGGAGAGGCTTTGTTGTACCAAGCCCTCCTGAGTCAATTAAAATTTGACATTTTGTACCTTCAGTAAATAAAATGCAAATGAGTGGGTGAAATATATCAATCTATCTATATATAATTATGCAGGTTAATGAAGATGAAAACCTATCTAAACTCTGAGCTTACTGCGAAATGGATTTTAACTTTAACCACTGCCTTCTCTGAACACAGGAAGAAACCTATTGTTTCTGTATACATCAAACCTTTATCCACAGAATCACAGAACTGTAGAGTTGGAAGTGTCCCCAAGGATCATCAAGCCCAACCCCCTGCAATGCAGGAATATGCAGCTATTCCATATGGGGATCAAACTTTCAACCTTGACATTATCAGCACCATGCTCTAACCAACGGACCTATCCAATACAGTTGTACCTTGAAAGTCAAATGGAATCCGTTCCAGAAGGCTGTTCGACTTCCAAAGCATTCGATAATCAAAGCACAGCTTCTGCAGCCAATCGGAAGCTGCGGAAGCCCCGTCAGATGTTTGGCTTCCAGCATTCGAAAACCGGAACAGTCACTTCCAGGTTTCAATTGTTCGGGAGCCAAAACGTTCGAGAACTAGGCTGTTCAAAAACCAAGGTTCGAGTGTCTTAATTTAAATGTGAAAGATTTCAGCAAAAAAAACATGTGCATCATTCCAATTTACATTTGCAGTTCTACCTTGACATTCTGATTCTACTACCTTCTTTCATTTACAGCTCCCATTTGCAGTCATATGTTGTCAGCCCTAGAAAACTTTTTTCTTTCTAAAGGCAATTGATCCATCTTAAATTGCTATTGTAATTCTGACACTTATAAACCATTTTACCCACTTCCTTAACCTTCCTTCCCTTTATTTCCAAAAGGACTAAGGGGGGCGGGTAGGAAGCAAGGGGAAGCAGCTGGTACTGCACTGGCCAATGGATTGCCTGGCCTTAGCTTTTCTAGTTCTGAGGTCTGATTGCCACATCTTTTGTACTCACCAGCTTGCTTGTTAAAATGATCCTATGAGTGCTTGCATGTTGGTGAGCATGTAGGTGAGCAAGCTTTTTGGCTCCTGTCTGTGGCTATTCATAGAACTAGTCATATTCATAGAACTAGTCTATATCTCCCCTCCACACACATGGTCACAATTCTTGTCACCCACCATGAATGGGCTCCCCTCATGTTTTTAAACCCTGGAGAACGAAGATTCTAAAACATGTGAGGCACCTCTACATGCAAAGGTCATCCTCCAGTTCATAGAGGGTGACTAAAACAGGGATAAGGGAGCAGAGCAAATGCCTTCGTTCCTGCACTCTCCCACAAACAGTAGAATAATTTGATATGTGAAGAGTACCTACAAGTTTTCCCCATAGGGTTTTCTGCAGGTGAAGATCTGCACCACCCTCACCTATCAATTCCACATGCTTGTTGGCTTTTCAACTTTACAGAAGCACAATGGGCTGTCCCCTCAGAAAAGTGTCTTCTGGTGTGCCTGTAAAAGCCAAAACTATTTAGCACAAACTAATAAAACATTAAATTTCAATAATAATTAATTTATACCCCACCCATCTGGGTGGGTTTCCCAAGCCACTCTGGGCGGCTCCCAACAGAATAAAATAAAAAAAGTGATAAAATCTCAAACATTAAAAACTTCCCTAAACAGGACAGGGCTGCCTTCAGATGCCTTCTAAAAATCAGATAGTTATTTATTTCCTTGACATCTGATGGGAGGGCGTTCCACAGGGCGGGCGCCACTACCAAGAAGGCCCTCTGCCTTTCTTCCAGGTAAAGCAGAATGCAGTGTTACCCTAGCAGCAAGCCTGCTGAGATACCTTAAGGCGAGAGATCATGACTTACCCACTGATATGACAATGACACATGCTTCATGTGAGCATGAATATGAACCCAGATTTTCAAATGCAATACCCTAGCCACTGCCCTCCAGCTGTCCACCGTAATATTGTATAAGCATTCCAGTTCCGTTGTGCCTCTTCCTGTAGCAAACATAAAACCCAGGAAACTAAAATAACCAAAGACAACTTATTTGAACACTCTGTTTCTATACATAATCTTAATTTATCCATACTAGTAAAACATTAACAAACCAAGAACTATTATTACAGTGTTGAATATTATGAGGGCATATCCTCCAACATGTCTCAGAGGAAAACTGGGATATTCATCTTTCAGGGCTTCCCTGAAAGTGAGTCACATGACCCACATGAGAGCACAGCATCCCAAAACACGTCTTTTGGGGCTGCAATCTCATTCAAGGACACAGACCCCCAAAGTAGGATGCCCCATTAAATGAGGACAGTTGAGGGGTGTATGGTTGAAGTCTGGGCTTTGTCTCGCCTAGCCCAAACCACTGGTTACAAGCAAGGAAAATTTGGACAGACCTAAAATTTATTTTATTTTTTAAAATGACATCAGACACACAAGAGAGAGGGACCTACACAATTAAACACTTGCGCATCATTGATTGCAGTGAGCATTTAAACACACCTGTGTGTTTTTCTATCCCTCTGGATTGTAGCTGTATTTATCAGGACTATGTTGCTCCTCAAAAAAGTCCATACTTCTCAAATTTCAGATTATTGAGGTTGTACTAAAGACATTCTAGTATCAAATACTCTAATTCGACAGCAGACGGTGACGCGTCTATAAACCTACTATGTACTTTAAAAAAAACACAACTAAACTAACCTGGGGGAAGCAAATGATGTGGTTTTTCTTCTTCAGGGTGAGAAGAATTCCAACCGAAGTTCTTTGAGTAGAAATGCTTCAATGCAAACAGCAGCTCAACAGCTGCTTAATTTGACTGCAACGCAGCGTGTGCTCTTGTGAATAACTTGGAAGTAAACAAAGAACCACCAAGCTCTCTTTCTAGCCACAGCCGTAGGATTTTCCTATGGAAGACTCCGCTTTTTCCTGAAGAGCTGTTCACAGATTTATAGATGCCTGTGGTCTTTTAATTAATCCCTGCTGCTGAGTTCCTTGACATGTAGCATCTCTGGCAGGCATCTGCTTCTAGTCAGCTACTGCATCAGTGGTGCAGGTTAGCAACAGTGCTTAATCAGAGTGTATGAGTGAGAGGAGGCTGCCTTTTAATCAAGCCTTCTACATTTTCCATGGCTTTCCATTGCTCGCTTCAGAAAACAAACAGCAGTCCTGGTGTTTCCACCTTGCCTGCTGAACTCCACGTTAGCAGCTGTGGGAACTACAAAAAACCCAACCAGAAAGTTTATGGAGACAGGTAAGAATATGCAGTAAGTCTGAGACACCAGTAGAGAGATCAGGGCACCCAGTGCAAAATCTATACATATAGGACAGTATTCAGTTTTACTCAGAATAGACCCATTAAAATTAATCATGGTCATGAATTTCAGTGGGTCTCCTCTTAGCTACCACCCATAATCCTGTGGTTTAGATTATATGCATGAAACATCTCACTCCTGACTAGGGATGGGCAAATCTGTCAAATCAAGTTTTTCCCCTCCGTTTATTATGTTTCCACTCTTTCCCCAATTCAGCTCTCCACAGTTCACAATTTTTAATATATATATAAAAAGCTCATTCTGAAAATTCATCAGCATTTTAGTGTGAATTCCTCCCTAATAGAATTTCCCCAATATAAAACATTTGTGTATGTTACTTATTCTAATTAACATATGCATTTGTATGTACTGTTTTGGAAAGTATGAATTAGGTAGTGCCTTAAAAAAAATCCATCCCTACTTCTGACGTATCAGTTCTGATATTGTTCATTTAGGTGCATGGTTACACCATCCGTGCAAATACAGTATACTACTCTGGGGTTCTGGCTGGTGATTCAGTGTTCTGTCCTCTATTGCCAGGGTTCATCCTCCATAAATGGGAAAAGCACCCAGTGATCTCATGCAAGCCTTTCCCAGTATGTTGGGGCTCTCTGACAAAGCTCTCCCATTTGTGCTTTGGCAGAACCATGTGAAGATACATGGGATATGTCTGTCTGTAGGCTGCATCCAACAATTTCTAGAGTACAATAAGCAGACATGCAGCCCAATCCTTGGATGCAAAGTGCAGTAAGATTTATGTTCCACTAAATGTGGTTGCAGTTGCAACCTCTCTAAGGGTTGTGGTTCAATGATAGAGCACATGCTCTGCATGTAGATTTCCTAGTTCAATCCCTGGCATCTCCAGTCAGGGAGGGGAAAAATATCTGCCTCAAATCCCAGACAGCTGCTGCCAGTTAGTGCCAATAGTGCTAGGTTACGTGGACTAGTGGTCTAACTTGGAATACGGAAGGTTTATCTGTTGAACAGATCCACCACCAGAGTCTTGCTTGTGTAGAGAATAAGATAAGTTGAAGACAGGGCCGGCCCTAAGGCAAGGCTGGGTGGCGCAATGCACCAGGGTGCCGGGCCGCCAGGGGGCGCCACACCGCGCCCACCAGACAGCCCGGCTGCCCTCCCGCTTGCCCTGCTCCTTGCCTACCTACCTCCCACCTGCCGTGGGTTCGAGTCCCGGACTCAGCCTGGCGGGTCGGGTCGGGGGCATGAGGAGGACAAGAGGCCGGGTGCTATGCGGCACACACACACACCCCAGCAGAGGCCTCTGTGCAGGAGAAGGCGTCGCCGGCGCCCCGGAGGACAACCAGGCAGCCCGGCCCACCCACTGCAGCGCCCCTGAGCCCGGCCCACCCTCAGCGCCCAGCCCGCCCATGCCATGTCCCTCCTCTGCGTCTGCGGTGAGTTGGGGGGGGCGGCGACAGAGGGACCTTTGCGCCACGGCACTTGATGTGGTTAAGACGGGCCTGGTTGAAGAACTGCCAAAAAAGTTGTGTATCTACCCATGTAGATAATATGGGGTATAAAGGTAAAGGTAAAGGACCCCTGGATAGTTAAGTCCAGTCAAAGGCAACTATGGGGTGTGGTGCTCATCTCGCTTTCAGGCCAAGGGAGCTGGCGTTTGTCCGCAGACAGCTTTCCAGGTCATGTGGCCAGCATGACTAAACCGCTTCTGGTGCTATGGGACACCGTGATGGAAACCAGAGCACACGGAAATGTTGTTGATCTTCCCGCTGCAGCGGTACCTATTTATCTACTTGCACTGGCATGCTTTCGAACTGCTAGGTTGGCAGGAGCTGGGAAAGACCAATGGGAGCTCACCCTGTTGCGGGGACTTGAACTGCCGACCTTCCAATCGGCAAGCTCAAGAGGCTCAGTGGATTAGACCACAGCACCCATCATATCCCATCATATGGGACAATGTTGTATATTGCGGTGTTCAATTTTCAGGAAACTTTAGATATGAGTAAAATTTCCGAGGACACATCTGGCTGAGAGAGACTGTTGCAAATGGTCCTAAGGGCACACCAGAAGGAAAATCCGATTCAATATAATTGGTGCACATACAATGCTCCCATTGACTGTGGAAGATAGAGTTCCATCGATACAAGAGGACCCTTTCCTTTTGCCATTGCCAGCAACAGTCAAAGAACCTGCTACAGGACTCTACTGCTCAATTTCAAACTATGTCTCTTCCTTAAATAAGTACAACAGGCAGCCAATTCTTTTGACAGCAATAACATTTCTACTACAAAGTACACAAGAGTTCATATTTAATTTCAGCTTGGCCAAAGGCACATACAGCACTTCAAGGCAGAGGCCTAATCTTATCTTCCCCTAATGACAGGACCGACTTAATGGAATCAAGCATTTCCCCACAAAAATGACTTTATTAATAATCTGTGTCACCCTGAAGCTATGTGATTTATGACTCTGAATAGAACTGTGAGGAAATGTCTCTGCTACTGGACTCATTGTGTACTTAACCAAGGCCTGAAGCCAAGTTGTAGTTCTACACACAGTAATTATAGGACATAAATGAACCCACCAGTCTTCAGAAGTTTCTTTGCTATTGCTTGAAGTCTTCTTTACATATAACAAAATGTCTCACTCACTGTGCTGTGGATATTAAACATGAAAATATAACAAGAAGCCAAATAACTAAAGTGGGGGGGGCATGTTCTTATTAAAAAATCAGGTCGGTGTGAGTAAAATAATTGCTGGGGAAGGGTTTTAAATGAGGAACAGTTGAAGAAGCTGGGTATGTTTAGCTTGGTAAAGAGGAGACTGATGACAATCATCTTCAAACATCTCAAGCAAGCTTGTTTTCTCCTGCTCTGAAGGCTAGAACCTAAACCAATGGATTCAAGTTTCAAGCAAAGAGATTCTAACTAAACACCAAGAAGAACTTTCTGGTGGTAAGAGCTGTTTGGAAGTAGAAAAGACTCCCTCAAGAGGTTGGGGGTTCTCCTTCATTGGAGGTTTTTCAGCAGAGGTTGGATGGCCATCTTTCAGTGATGCTTTACCTGAGAGTCCTGCTTTGCAGGGGGGTTGGACTAGATGACCCTTGGGGTTCCATTCCAACTCTACAATTCTATGATTCTGTGAAAATAGTGAAGGAAAAGGGTTGTGCTCAGTATAGTATAATCCTGAAATAAAGTTCTAATGAAAGTTTGTCAGAGTATCTATTACTGTTTGATTTTTTGGCCACCTAACCAAGCTCAGCCTATGTCGACATTACTTGTTTTTGCAGTTTATGGCAAGCAATGAAAACAGAAGATTTGTCAAGTTCCATGTGGGGTCTAATTGGTAATCCAGCAGCCAGAACGTTCCACAGTCTTAGATCTATCAAAATAATAATATTAATAATCAAATACAACACCCATTTTCAGATCTTTCTTTCAGCATTGGGATGTACTTTTAGCAAACCACAGATTTGCACATTTGGTTTCTTGGAAAGTTTTGAAATTTTGACTTAGCTGTTCTTAAATGTATATGTGGGCATGGAAAGACATTATTATTTAGAATTTAAATGCACCTTTATAAAAAGTGTGCATCCCAATTTTTTATATGTTTTCCATATGCTTTCAATATCTGACTTGCCAAATCAAACTGTACAATTTTAGAAAAGCTGCAGCTGAACAGACCAAAATTACAGCACTCCCTAATACAGCAAACATAATTAACTTTGAATTACGTGAATTAACAGTGCCTGACAAATTATCATTTAGCTCTGAAATTAAATTCTTTCATGCCATTAGATTTGTTTGTTAAGCCCAAGTAGGCAAAAGTAGTATTTAATAAAGTAATAATGATGCTTTGGAGAGAGTGCCTTGGAGAAATATATGGTTTTATCTAAAATAAATCATGGTCATGCTAATATTAGCCCATTTACAAATATCATATACCGTTGGATCTGCATAATAGATTTTCAAAGAAACTTCAACACAGCAATAGATTGTCCTCAGTCTATTAAAGCCAAATTCCTCTGGTTTCCTCTTTTAACTAGCTATGTGTGCAGTTAAATAACTGACTGTGTGATACTTACTTCTTTAGATAATTGTAACTCTTTATTCTTGGACAGTTGATAGAACAGCTTGGTAATATGCCAATATTCAGAATCCAAATTCAGTTGCCAAAAAATAATTTAAGCACTCAACCACCCAATGACAAATCCAGAGGATGTGGTTAAATTTGTGTCGCCACCCAGTAGCTCATGAAAGCTTGCTCAATAACGATGTGGTTACCTGAACAATGTGGGAAATTGGCATTTCATAAATGGCCATCTGTGATCCCAAAGGGATACATTACTTTGCAGTTTCTAGAGGACATTAACTTCATGGGGATTTCTTTCTTTCTTTTTGGCAGGGCTGTGCCAAGTCCCAAATCCCAAACAGAAGCAAGCCTATTCAGGAGGATCTGGGCTTGAGCTAAGTTGGGTCAAGACAGCCCTGGATTGCCCTGTGTTGGACCGTGTGGCACCATCCATGGCTGTCAGGCTTTCAATTTGCTTTGTCAAATTGATTTGGAGGTGGATCTGGGCCAAGTCGGGTGCAATCCAGAGGTCTGGATTGGGTGCCCAGATCGGGTTGTGCCCAGGCCTAACACACACTATAATGGACTTGGATCCAGAATTCCTGTGTAAATGGAATTCCTTTTCTGCTGGTTGTGCTTATGGGTTGCAGTGGAATCAGTTTTCACAATTTTCTCCTTCAACCCTGAAACTGTCCTGAAAGGCTGAAGGACTCTCTTGAACACCATGAGCGGTGGTGTGAGGGGCTGCCAGGGAAATATGTGAAAACCACCTTTCCCCTCCTCCTTCAAGTGATGGGGTTGTCCACTGGATTGTAGTCCTTTCTGTGAATGGAAGGAGTCCTTAACATTGGCAGAAGTGTGAGTCAGGATCCAGCACACTGAGTTTGGCTTGCACTCAGATGGTTGGCTGAAGCATTTAACTCATCATGGAGTGAACTCAATACTTGAGAAAACTTTCTGTCATGTTCATTTTATTTTGCTGATATAAAATAAGGAGTAAGCACAACTACTGTATAATATCCTCATAATGATATAGGCTTTATTGCATATCCTCAAACTTTATTTTTATTTTAACAATTAAAAGTTTTGGTACTGTTATTCCCGAGGTTCCCATAGACACCAAAATCATAATTTGCATAGCAAGTGTTTCTTAGTGGGGAAATGATTAGTAAGCATAATCAAAAGGGATTTCTTTTATGGAACAGTTCAGATTATTGATTCTGTTTTTGGGATTCTTGGGGCTTCAATTATTTTCTTTTTTTTAAAAAAAACCACTCTACCTAGCTAGAGTTCATAGTTCCTAAGAGTGCTACATCTTCAAAGAAGAGAACAGATGGGCTGAGATTTTGCCACCATGTAAGACTGTTTTTCAATTTGTACTTAACTTCCTTCACTAAATTAACCTGCTGATACCTGGTGCTTTAAATTGTTTTGCGTTTTAAATGTGATGCTATTAATAGTTCCAGGAGGGTGGGAATTGTTCAAATATCAACACCATGTCCAAATGACTGAATGTGGACAGGGTTATACATGACATCTGGATACATGTTGCATAACCTCAACAGTTGTTTCTTTTACAGAAAAGCAGCTCCAAGAGAACAATATTTGAATCAGAAAAGCAGTGTGGGGTGTGTCTGCTTAACCCTTGTTCATGAATGTACATGTGAATTTTTTGGGGGGGGGGAGTTTTTCATGCACAAAACGATAGTTTCTACATTTTGCCTTGTATCTCATGCTCAACTTTCAACAAAAATGAAATTAGGAATTATAACTCATTCAGATGGGACAGGTTTTAGGTACATGTTTGTGAAGGTAAGCAGCCACCTCCACACTGGGATGGGAAGTTGATAGGGAGAAAAGCAATGGGTGCAAAAAGCTCTAAGCCTACTTTTTTACCCACTGCTTATGTGGTTTAAATCCCCCCCGAAACCTGCTATCCCCTAGAATAAGCAGCCATCTTGGTTTTATTACACCCATTCACATATAACATATCAATCACCCTGAATCAGAATGATTTCATATTTAACTTTCATGGATAGACCAACCCTTCTCCGTGACCCAAATGTGATTCAGATTCTAAGCTTGAGGTTATAATCTCATACCCTCATATATCAGAGTAAGCCTCATTAAAATCAAGAGATTTCAAAATAGGGCCATGAAATGATACAATTCTTCTTTTCTCCTAAAATCAGGCATTGAACAGAACAGTGGTGGACAATTAATTTCTATATTAAATAGAACACACACACCGGCTGTAAATCCATCTGCCTATGTACTACGGTACAGTGAACTAAATATGGGAACTTCAGTTAACCTTCAGGATCAGCTGCCAGCCTTCATGATAGGTTCCAAAATGGTGCAGGGGGGGCCTCTCAGCAAATACAATGAATATACTGTGCAATCCACAAGTGGGATGTTGCATATTGAAACAGGTTTGCAAAAGTCGTTGTTTTGCTAGGAGTTGGCAGTCTGAAAAATAACATACAGGTCATGCCTGCAATTCCATTAGTTGTTCCCATTAGTTGATCAGTGGTGGTTTGAGGCACCTGCCACGCAGGCTTCTGACCTGCATCCTCTGCACTGCATAATGAGAACTGGCAAATGTGACAATCCGGAGGTGTGTGCTTTCGTTGCTAAAAATGAAATGAAGACAGGACAAAGTCTTGTTGATTCAGTTCCTCACACTGAAAATGAAAGAAAGAGATGTGGAAGCAATTTCCATAGATTGACTCATCCTCTCCCCTGACTCCACTCTTGTTCTTTGGAGTTAAGTTAAGGCAAATTCTCTTGGCTAGCCTTGTAACCAGTAAGAAGCCCGTAACAATAAACAATGACGCCATTTGCCATTTTTAGTCCCAGAAGTCAGATATCCTCCCTTCATGATTCTTTCATGTAAAAAGTCATCAAGTTAATAGGCACCTGTTACTTGCAGGTGTCTGTAGTATGAAGTGATGTTGGCAGGAGGGCTGACAGTATGGGAGCAGAGGGGTAGTGAGGTTGGGGTGGCACAGGCACCAGCAGGAGTATTTGATTGGCTCTGCTGGTACATTAGCCCCACCCTGACCATGCCACTGCCATCGTCACTGCCACTGCCACTGCCCTGCCAGGAGGCTGAATCCACAGGCCCACTGCTGCCCTGCTGGCAAATTCTGCCTCATCCCCTTATCATCCTTACCCAACCTTTCCAATTGCTGGTACAAAACAGTGTAAATCTTCTCATAGCTGGTCACTACGATGACTGGCTTCCCATGTCTTTGCATGTTTCTCCAAGTGAGTTTCCAAGCATTTAGCATGGGATAAATGCTCGTCTGTATCTGCCCACAGAACAAACTCCAGCCTACTTGTATTTTATTTTTTCCAAATTATCTCTCTTTTTCCGAGTCAAGCACTCAAAATATTGTTTGACATGGCAATTTACATAGTGAAGTTCATGGCAATAAACATTGTACTTGTCAGTAAATATTGTATTAGTCAGTTCACTGAGTAGAACAAAACACCCTGTGCATGTGGGTGTTAATAAGTTATAATTACATAATTACCAATCTTATGAAAAACAGATGTCTTCTTTGTAACCCCAAAGGTAAACAAATTGGCATTTTCCACATCCACATTGAGATACAAGTTTAACACCTCCATTTTAAAAGCAGTTGACTAGAATTTTTTCTCTCTCTCTTTTCTTCTTTCTTGCTGTACCTTCCCACTAGAATATTGTCATGTTTATTTTTTAGGTTAACGTTTACCAATAAGATGATGTTAGCTGTCAATTAATCCCCTTATTTCATCGGGAGTTAGTCAAAATTGACAAATTGGGTGTTTGTTTGTTTTTGTTTTTGGCAGATTCAAGGCCTGTATGAGCCAAAGCTGGATCTCTCCAAGGCACGTCAAACAGAAGTAGAGACCAAGAAAGCACTTCAGCATTCTTCGGAAATTTGGATTTTAAAAAAACAAAAAAGATGCTGCGGACAGCATATCTGCAAAAATTGAAACATTTCTCCCCAAGCCTGCAATATAGGGAAAATGTCAGGGTGGTGGAGAGAGTGACAGGAGAGGGGTTTTTTAGTGACTGACATGTCTAGCTTTTAATGATTTTACCAGGACTCTTCAGTCATGGTGGTTTGAGAAAGAGAAGTTGAAATAATGTATCACAATATTATTATCTGTTCTGTGCTCTTTGCTAGCTCTGTTACTGGTGCTTGCTTGGAAAATGCTGGATGTTCAAGCCCTTCTGCTTCTGTGCCACAGACTGAACACTGCTGTCAACTCAGCATTGAACTTCACTTCAGGCTGACATTAGGTTCTATGGACACACAAAGTTACAAAGAAGTTGGTGATCCCTGCACTACGGACTATAATAAGTGAGCTTAATTTCCCCCTTAGTTAGTTGCAATGTAATGTATGTTCATCTTCTTTGTCGTCTGTGGGTAACCATCAACATTTGTCTTTCTCAGAATAGGCTCAGAATAGGAATCAATACACTTAAATAATGTAAGTCCATTGATTTCAGTGAGTCTACTCTGAGTAAGATTGAAAATCACCCGGCATTTTTAACTTCATTTCAAAACAGAATTCTATGTGAAAGGAAAGAAAGCGGGCTTTCAACAAACAGCCCATTGTGATTACAAAGAACAACTTTTTTTCATTAAGAAAGAAAAGCGTTGTGTGAAGAAAGTTATGAATATGTCAAATCTTAAACATAAAGAACCAATTTATTTTTTTTAAAAATGAGATCATTCATGGATGGTCCTTTGCCAAAGAATATAAGCACACAGAAGAGGTTATTTTTCCTGGTGTGGTGCTTCAAAAACTGAAGAGATCAAATTACTATCTCTGTGTTCCTGTGTCAACATCTTGAATCTCAAGAAGTGACTGTAAAGATTACACTGACACGTTTGACATTTTCAAGTATTCTGTGCAGGCCTATTTGATAAATTGCAGCAGGTAAAATGGATGTTCTTAGCATCCATCCGAAGAATATGATAAATTTCTGACCAATTCTATCCTAATTTGTTTGTTCATTGTGGCAGGGGGCAGCTGCACCATAAACAGCCCACCAACAGCAGGCAGCTCTCCACAGCAGCCTCTAATCTCCCCCTAACTTCAGAGTCTGAGCTCACTCTCACTCTCCCCTTATCTACACCGTAATCATCCTCTGCCGCCTTCCTGCTTAGAACCTGCATTTTACTATAGGTGCTTTCACTGCATTTAATATGGTGTCTTGTTCACTGTACTTAAATGCAGTATAACCCATTACTTTCCAGAAGAAAGGCGAATGGGGGAGAAAAGCAGGTTCCCAGAGCAGCAGGGGACAGATCAGGCTAATGGGGGCGCACGGATCAGGGCCAGGGCCAGGGGGCAGATTGGTGCAGAAGGGCTTTGCACACCCCTAACAGCCACCCAAAACGGAGGAGAAAATTTGAAAAATAAGTGCAGCAGGCACACCATCGGGAAGTTCAGTCCTGTGTCCTGTTCAACTCTCCTTAAATAATCATTAAACATTGCCATTATTTATACAAATCATGTACAAGTCCTGTGCTCACAGCATGAAAAGAACCAATCAACATGGATTTGTCCGACACAGGATTAAGGGAAATGCAAGGACATAGCACTGAGCAGCCTACCACATAAAGACAGATTACAGAATCAGGTGAAACACTGCCTCAGAGCATACCGATATATTATTATCAAGTGTAATATGCAAAATGTAGAAAATCCCCGCAGCCATCAGTTCTAATCTGTGCGTAATTACCTGTAAAAAAAAAGAGCTACATAGTTTTGAGGCTTTGAAGGCACTGGCATTCTCCATGACCGACACCTCCTAATAAACATGCATGATCAGTAACAGTTCTGCTTTCTTAGCACTGATCTTTTAGAAATATCTGCAGACACAAAAGCTGTAATAGAGAATAAAGTATACCCCGTGGAGTATTACAAGGCAGTACATTCATTAAGTAGTTCTTATGACACCATAAATGTTTTAGGCAGAAGACGTGAACATAAAATTACAGGCTTCCTAATACTCCAATGGAGACCACTTTACTTTTATATAATGTAAACCTGCCTTTCTTTCTTTTCTTTTTTTAAAAAAACAAACACACACACACAACCCAAAGCATTTTTTTTAAAAAAATTATCAATACAAAGTGAACCCAAGCCTTTGGAATGATAGTAAAAATGTCACACCTCATTATAGTTTTTTTCCATGGTGCTGTACAATATTTAAAGCATCATCCATCATTGATGTCACATTACAAAATAATGCAACAGTCTCATGGCAACATAAAGGGAGGGAGGATTTGGAATCCGGTAAGTTTGAACAGGCATCCATGCTAAGAGAATGGCTTCAAAGGACTTCCTTGAAATGACCATTTACTTACTTACTTACTTACTTACTTACTTACTTACTTATTTACTTACTTATATACCACCCTGCCATAAAATATCAGGGTGGTGTACAGCAATATATTTAATAATATTTTATTAATTTTCCAAAAATAACAAAAATAAAAACAATACAAAAACAAAACAAAACAGGTTGACTTCCCTCTAGTCCCTTCCTTGGTTCCATTATTTATCAATGTACTGCATGTCCATTGCTAAGTTTAAACAATTAAACTTACCTACAATCCATTCATAACAAAATTACAAGTAACTTTAAAACTATGCTAATGTATTAACTTGAGTACAATGCTTCTGTATACAGTCATACCTCATGTTGCGTCTGCTGCGGGTTGCATTTTTCCAGATTATGAACGCGGCTCTATCACGCTTTTGCACATGCAGAAAGGCGCCGCTCAGGTTGCAAACTTTTCGGGGTGCGAACGGCACCCCGGAACGGATCTGGTCCGCAACCCAAGGTACCACTGTATAGGCAATAAACATCTTCCATTATTCCTTAAATTCATTGTCGTCTCTTCCTCTTAGTTTCATTGTCAATTTTGCCATTTCAGTATATTCCATTACAGCAATATAAAACATTTTTTTAAAAGAAAAAATCATTAAAAGCAGTGCAAAACAATCACTAAAATAGCTGGCTACAGAAGAAAATGTTCAGCAGTTGCATAGGCATATCATTATCAAAAACTCTACAAGGGAATCCTACAGTACTACATTCCAAACATCATAGTTACGTATCACTTCCAACACAGTGTTTTTCATGCATTTTTTCATTCCGCGATGAGTCATCAAATGCAGAATGATGAGTGATTATGCCCACCATTTGCTGCTGTCAGCCTTGATAGGAATGATCAGTGAAGGGATGCTGTTTTTAGCCCATTGTCCCTGTTTGGTGCTTGTCAAAACTTTCATTATGGACTGTCTGTATCATGCACCCATCTCCCAAAACTGGAGGGATTTGTTCCTACTAGAAGTGTGCTAAATGGATTCTGCTGACTCAATAAATGTGCATATTAAGTGATTGGGGGCAGGGCATAAATAATCTTTTTCTGCAAGTAGGACCCAATCCCACGAGGCGGATCACTCAGGAAAAGTGTTTTTCATTACCCATTTGCCTTTGTTGATCAGAGCAGCAGAGTTTCCACAGTAGTTCCCTTGGAACTCTGATTTTGTTTTTTCAAGTGTGATCTTTCTCCTATGCAAATAACAGATTTCACTTCACAACATACACAATCACCAGGAGGAAGTATCATTTATTTTTCTCTCTCTCTATATATATATTCTGCAAAGTGTTTGGGTCTCAACAACACTGCAGTTGCAGCTTTTTGAACTCCCATCAAATCAAATTGCCTGCAGCAAACTGAAGACAGATGATATAATACATAAAAAGAAGTCAGCCTAGGAAGATGTTACAAAACCAACATCATAAACAGGATCATGGTTTGATTATTTATAGCTGTGTAGATAGAGTAGAGCAAAAAAAAAATTCTCTGAAGGCAACCTTTTCTGACAAAATTTTAGGAGACTTCTCTATTTTCCCACCTCCTTAGAAAAAGAAGGCCTCTTTCTAAAATTATCCACCATGTTTGTGGTGGCTGCCATTTCCCCCTTTTCCACACAGCGCCATGGGATTTCACAAGGGACTGGGGCATTGCAGTGAAGGCAAAAGAGTGGCACGGCTGCCAACTCCCTTGTTGTTGTAACCCTGTGCAGCAGCAGTAACAAAAAGAAGCACAGCAAAAGAAACCCTTTTAAAAAGAAAGATGCTCTTGCCACTGCTTATGGTGATCCTCGCCACCAAAAAGAGTATTACAGAATTTCTCCTCCCACTGAGAAAATTGCTGAAATTCTGCTCCCTCCCTCCGCTCCATGATTTCTCCGTCTGCAATAAGGGCGGAGAATTTTGTGAGGCTATTTGCACACAGCTCTACAGGTGGGGCTCACATGCAAGCTGATTTACCAACCAATTATTATGTCAGAGTAGTTGGAATTGCAGCCAGGTATTTATACAGGAATATATCCTATTAATTAAATTTCTCACCCTGAAGAAAAAGCATGGGGGTTGCTCACTAAACACTGGCTTATTCCTACTGAAAACATTGGAACAGCACCAACATCTTAGGATAGGACCTGAATGAAGAAAAAGTACCATCTCAGTCAGCCATTTGCTGTGAAGCAGGACCACCCACAAACTGCATGGACCAATTTACACAATCCAGCCTATAGTGCCATTGAGAAGGTGTAATGTAGAAGAGGCCTGCAAAGAACATCAGATTATTCAAGCAAAGAAGACAACCCACAACAACAAAAGGAAATATTTTGAAATACAGGTGTGTTGATTGTTGATCTGTTTATTTGGCACTTCAAGGATTGTCCTAATAACATAGGTAGAGGTAAAGGGACCCCTGACCATTAGGTCCAGTCGTGACCGACTCTGGGGTTGCGCGCTCATCTCGCATTATTGGCCGAGGGAGCTGGCATACAGCTTCCAGGTCATGCGGCCAGCATGACAAAGCCGCTTCTGGCAAACCAGAGCAGCACACGGAAACGCCGTTTACCTTCCCGCTGTAGCGGTTCCTATTTATCTACTTGCATTTTGACGTGCTTTCGAACAGCTAGGTTGGCAGGAGCCGGGACCAAGCAACAGGAGCTCACCCCGTCACAGGGATTCGAACTGCTAACCTTCTGATCAGCAAGCCCTAGGCTCAGTGGTTTAACCCACAGCGCCACCTGGGTCCCTAATAACATACCTGGATGCATTTTGCAGCTAGTGCATATGATGAATGGACCGCATCCTAAAAAATCTAGAAATTAAGTGTGATGTCTCTCTCTGCCAGCATAGTATTAGGAAATCACAAAAATTCAATATCTGGGTTGCGTTTTGCAGCTGAGCTTTTATTTTCTGGTATACAATGGTCTTATTAAGATTATTTACTCGGGAACACTCCCAGCATGTGAGCTGGCTTGCATGGAATGGCAACTGTCTACAGTAGTGTCCATAGCTACAGTGTGAGCATCTACAGGGGCAAAGCCTTCAGATGTATAGTTTTACACATGAAGGCTTCCATGCAATATAGAAACCTGTGTGGTCGAAGTTCCAGATTACTCGGAAGCTTCCATGCACACAGCCGTATGAAGGGGTTGTCCTTGTAAAAATAGAAGAGCTGCTGGATCAGGCTAATAGCCCATCGAGTCCAGCATCCTGTTCTCACAGTGGCCAACAGGACCTGAGCACAATAACACTCTCCCCTCCTGTGGTTTCCATCATGCCTGCAGCTTTGGTGGCAAAGCATAGCCTTCATGGCTAATAGCTCTTGATAGCCCTCTCTTCCATGAATTTGTCTAGTCCTCTTTCAAAGCCATCTAGGTTGGTGGCCGTCACTGCCTCCTATGGAAGTGAGTTTCATAATTTAATAATGTGCTGTGTGAGGAAGCACTTTCTTCCAGATTTTCACAGTGTATGCACAGGTACAGCCCCACTCACACCATGGGAGAGACCATAGGGCTTTTGGTTCAGGTACAGCCCCACTCACACCATGGGAGAGACCATAGGGCTTTTGGTTCAGCCTTTGGCCCACATTCAATTGAAGTGTATTTTGAATATCTGAAAGCAAAATATGTGCTGAGAGAATTAAGTTGATTCCAAATATTGAACCATCAAGAGAGGGAGAGATCAGTAAAATTATATAGTATAAATTGCAGCCCTGAGTAGCAGCCTGTGGTTTTGCACACAAATGAAGCAACAGGAGCATCACATTGATGAAGGATTCTATTGCCGATTCATCAAGGCTTTGCTTTTTAGCTGCTACCTTGCGGTATGACATGATAAATAAGGCTCCTGCAACATGCTTAGCTTACTGATATGCAGCTCCGCAGAGGCAGAGCTGGGCAGCCGTACGGCTCACCTTTAAGTAATTTCTCTTATCTGATGCTCATTCAGAGATGGTATTACTGAACCTTTTTAATATATATTTCTGTTGTTTCTCTGCAGAAGCAAGTGAAATGTGCAAAATGTATCACATGCTATGGATGGTCCTCACAACATTTCTTAGGCTGAGTAGCTTTATGACTTAGTCATGGTGACGGGTACACACCAAGGATGAAGACTCCCTACCACCAGTAACCAATTAAATGCTAGATGAAGAAGTTGAAGAAAGGGGAGAGTAATAGGGCATGGAAGTGATAGTGGAAGCATGGTAAGAAGAAGAAACTTCCAGAGTTGGGAAAGAGGATGGCCACATGCACTAGAGCAAGAGTAGGGAACCTTTGGCTGTCAAGCTACAGAATATTCTAGAGCAGGTGTGAGGAGCACCCTTTGACCCTCTGGATGTTTCTCAACTACATCTCCCATCACCACTGGCTATTGGCCATGTTTGCTGGGGCTGATGGGAGTTGTAGTTCAATGATATCAGGAGAACCAAACATTCCTCACCCCTGCTTTAGAATAATCTGTTGCTGTAGCTTGACAGTGTTGCCCCGGTTTTATTTCATAACCTCAGCATTTAACAGTTGCTTTAATTTGATACCGAAGAAAAGAAAATCCATAGTGGACTTTAGTCAACCAACTTATACACAGTTCCCTTCTCAGCACACAAAGTGGAACACTCCCTGAATGATCCTTTGGCATGTGCACTCTGAAGTTTATTCATCTATACAAGGGCTTTGCAAAACGGAATAGATTCTTTCTCCACTGGCCATGACCTCCTGTCAGGGTTTTATTTCTGAAGGGTTCCCTTTGCTGCACCTTTCACTTATTTATTTATCTTCCGGTCTTTGAAGCTAGTATTTCTTGAGGGACAAGTGACAACAGGCACTGAAGCTGAAAGCGATGGCTGCATAGGATGGGAAACAACTCAAGCCTGTAATTAATTTTCTTTCTTTGAATCCCCATCAATAATATTAAGTTGGAGGAGTGTGACAGGGTGGAGCTATCTAGCAGCTCATTTCTGGTCGCAAAGGTTACAATAGCATTTGTTTGCTTTGCGAGGAGGGGGGTGGGTGCAAGGAACAGACCATGATGCAGAACACTGAGCAAGGCAGAACCTCAAAAGCCTCTTGCTTCAAGTTATCTTGACAGGCTGTACCATATATTACAATGGCAGAAATAATCTACTAGCTCTGAACTTTAACTTAGCAGGAACTCCATAGCATGGTACGTGTGTCTACAAAGAAAAGCTGCATTGCTCAGGAGACAAATGGCATCAAAGAAGCTAGATAAAAAAGGAAATTTCCACCCATCAAAGGAACATGTTCCTCTTCTGAGTCTGCCCAATTATATTTCCCTACTTTATATAGTCCTCATTTAGTCATACACCTGTGTGTTCTCTCCACTAAAAACCCTGGAAATTCTAGCCAAAACCTCTATAAAAATATGCAAAGCAAGCAAAATGCCATGTTTCTTATTCTGCATATAATAATAATAATAATAATAATAATCCCAATTATGCATATAATGCATTACATTATATGAACAGGTTTGGCAACTCCCTGCTCCAACAGGCTTATACCGTTCCAAATAATCGCAAGGAGTAAACCAGAAGAAGGTGAGGGAAATGGAGGCAGAGTTCAACAGGGGAATGATAGGTTGTTAGTTTGGTGAGGAATGGGCACCAGGGGGTTGTTTAAAAGGCTTTATGGAAATATTTTGAGGGAGGTCTCGAAGGAGGTCAGAGCAGTGCTCTCACATAGGAGTTCAAGCTACAAGAGGCAGCAAAGGAGTCATTTCAGTGAAATAAAAGAGAATATGTATGGCATTATGACTTTGCTAGCCATGGGCAGAGCCAAGGAAGTATACATCTCATTAAAGCCTAGCCTACTGGTAATCTTGTTCAGAAACCCATGTGGTCTCCAAGATTTCTGCATTCATTCATCTCATGCCTTTTCAAGCATACCTCCTGAAGAGTAAGAGCAAAGAAAAAGAAAGCAGAGATTCTGGGATCAACCCCAGAAGGTGTTGCAGGTTTTTGGCACTTTGGTGGAATTGCAGCCTATGCCTGTGCCCTGCTTTTAGTTCTCATTTTCTCAACCCACTGCTGATTTCCAAAGCTAAACATGAAAAATGGCCATGCGGTTATTCAACCAACATTTAAACAAAGCACACTGTGGGGAAAATAAGTAAAACTGGCGTAAATTGCACTGATTTGCATAATTTATTCCAAGTGATGAATTTTTGAGTTTTAAGTACAAAATTTAGATTTTGCATGTGCTGAGTATGAAGAAACTGTATACATCTTTGAGACCTTCCCCCACCCCCAATTGGGTCAGTGTGACTTCTGGGCAGAGTTGAGGAATTGTTTCACAATGACAATAGAATCCAGCTCATAATATAAAACCTAGTGGACTAGATACAAACTTCGCCTGCAATCCTAATGCCTCCTATCTGTGAAAAAGCACCACCGAAGTCAGTGGGACCAACTTCTGAGTAGACATGGTTGGGATTGCAGCCTTTAGTCATGCTTAGTGTAGCTCAGGCATCCCCAAACTGCGGCCCTCCAGATGTTTTGGCCTACAACTCCCATGATCCCTAGCTAACAGGACCAGTGGTAGGGGAAGATGGGAATTGCAGTCCAAAACATCTGGAGGGCTGAAGTTTGGGGGTGCCTGGTGTAGCTCTATTGAAATAAATGGGAGTTCAGTTAGTCCTGCCTAACCTGCATCCCATTCATTTCAATGGGTCTACTCTAAGCAAAGGGAAGTCTGGATCCCACCCAAGAGCTATTTAATTTTTATGGCCATGTGCCACAATTTCCAGTACTCGGCTATTAAAGAAGAGAAGCTGTAAATTAGCTTTTCTGCGATTTGCTCTCCTGGCATGTAATAGAATTCATCATTTAACTGAAACTACGGTACCTGCATAGCTGAAAGGCAACTGAAACTTAGGGGATGTATCATTACGAACACCTAAGGTTTCTGTCAGAAGGCTACACTTTATCTCAGAGAAGCAAATATCCAGCGCTTTGCCAGCTGTGAAGGAAATTATTATGCCACTATTATAAATAAGAGCTGCTCCATGCATGCTAAGATTACTAATCACAGCCTGTTGCATTGTCTAGCAAAAAATAATAATAATGTGCCACTAGAGTTAGCTGATGTTCCAGTAACATTTTTTTGTTCTGGGCTCCTGGCATTCTTATTTTTATCATGTATAAATAGAGATTTTAAAAGGCTTTTGCTTTTATTTAGTTTTATTTTGAAAAATCCACCTGAACAATGGGGAAATCATTCTTTCCACCGAGGGCATGGGCTGTGATTTCGGCTCAGATCTCTCTGTAGCTCCCATGCTGGCTGCTCTGAAACACATGTGGAAGTGTTGTGTCTTTGCTGCCACTCTGGAAACTGCTCAAGAAAGAACGGGTACAAAAGAACTCCATGACCTACAGAGATGGGTCAGCCGCTACAAAATGTATTAATCCTAATCCTGGACAGCCTGAATACAGTTCAAAATGTTTCTTTCTGTCTGTGAAGCAGCAAACTGATTGTGCGGCATCCGTAGCAAACATAGGGGAATGGGTGAGCAAGTTTATGAAGAGCTTACATCCCTAAGAAGGCCCCTTCTACATAAGGCGGCCTGTTAAGGCAGGATATGTTGACCTACACTGCGTTAGGAAAATAGAGCTTTCCCATTTTTACTCGTGCCTCTTGAAATCCTTGTTTGTGTCAGTTACTTTCACAGGAAGAATGGATAAAGGTCTAAGGAAAGACCTTCTCCAGATCCTACCATCACCAAAGGTGAGCTGGGTGGTGACTGAAGATATGGTGTTATCTATGTTGACACCCTGGACTCAGCTACATCGGTAAAGAAAAAGTGTTTTATATGTGTTATAACACTGTGACACCAGACGGCGCTGTGGAGTTACGTCTTTTGCCAATGTGATTTCCCACTTTGAGGTTTACAACGCGTTTTCCTAAAACACTTTTTTTATGTGTCTAGATCCAGCCCCTGGCTTTGGAACACTTCCTGAACCCTGGTGCTGAATCTGTTGTCTATTCAGTGCCAGGTGAAAAACCAGTTGTCATGCCTCTGCTCCCAATTTTCACAGGCTTTTTAGATAAGTTGGTTAGGTTGCTGGTGTGTGTGTGTGTGTGTGTGTTGCTCTGAGAATTTGCATTGGAGAGTAAAGTATAAATTTGTGTAAGTGAGTGTTGGCCCCCATCTACCGGTATGTGTTTCCTCAGACCACACATACTGTATTTGTGATTACATTTGTCAATGTCTTTATAAACAATATGGATGAACGAACTGAGGGGCTGCTCATCAAATTTGCAGATGACATCAAACTGGGAGGAGTAGCTAAGGCCACGTAGGACAGAATCAGAATTCAAAATTACCTTAACAGATTGGAAAATTGGAGGCTTTTAAGCAGAGGTTGGATGGCCATCTGTCAGGGATGTTTAGTTGAGAGTCCTGCATTGCAGGAGGTTAGACTAAAGGAGCCTCATGGCCCCTTCCAACTCTACAATTCTACATTTCTATGACTCTACACATGATACTCACTTGAGCCAGTAAGTCCAATTCAACTCACTAAACTCTACTTCTGGGTTGACGTGCATAGTATTGCTCTGTAAGTATCATTATGTTTCCTCTGTTAAGCATTGTGTGGCTTCTAAGGTCATGAAAGCTAATGAATTACACACTGAACTGGCATATGAACACATTTTGATTGACTCTGTAACACTGACTATTTTTCACAGCAAGCAGCTGATCATTATTTTTTATTTTAAAAAACCCTTTCAACTGGATGTTTTACATTTAACTAATCTATAACTTTGATTTATAGCCCTCGTGGCAGGCTCACCTGAACATGTAATGATCATCACAGCTGAACATTGCTCATGAATAAAATGGAAGACAATTAATGGAGACAATTTGTACCCCTTCCACAAAGCATGAGTAGGGTGCATTAAAATTATGTCTGGTGTCTGTTCTGATGAGGAGATTAATTAATTTATATTATCTCTCTTTATCTGCTTTCCCCCCTTATTATTAAACAGCTTTGGTTGATATAAGAATATGAAGAAAAGTTCATCTTTTCCACAGAATGTACAAAGGTGTCATGCAAACCACAAGTCAAATTGGGGTGCCTCAGAATACTTGGGGTTTCTCCAAGACAAGGTATGATCTCTATGAGATCCTTGGAGTCAAAGGAGAGACTCCCCTGAAACTCTTATCAGATGACTCAACTCAGTTGGAATGATTGCAGTTTTGGAGTGTGACTGCATGCTGAATGTACGTCATATTCATCAAATTTGTCTGTTAAGCAAAAGGACAAAGAGTTGTATCAGGGGCGTAGGAAGATAGGGGCGGTGGGGGCGGTGCGCCCCAAGCGACGTGATCCCAGGGGCACCGCCGCCGCCGCTGCCCGCACCGCCCCTGCGCGCTGCATGCCCCGCCCCAAAATGTGTGCCACGTCACTGCGCACGGTGCCCCCCGCCCCCAGAACATGCGCCATGTCACTGAGGCAGCACGCCTGCTCTCTGCCCCCGGTGGTGGAACATGAAGCTCCGCCGCTGAGTTGTATCCAACTAAGTCATACTCTGAGTAGACCGAGAATTACTTGCATTCAAGATACTGTTGGTGCTGTTTATGTGCCACATGCCTTATGACTCACTGTTTATAATATATCCTGAAGATTTTGTAAAATAATGTCAGAGAAGCATGAAGTGTTGTGGGGGAGGGAAGAGGCTTTGCTTAACATTGTGCAACCCTTACAACTACTGATCTCAAAATTACATATTTTCTAGGTTTAAACTATTCAATGGTGTTGCCAAGAACTGCTTTCCTCAATAGTAGGAATAATAAATCAAAACTCCCCCCCTTGCAGCATCACATGGCGATTCAAGGAGCTGCTTCCAGGCTTGAAGCATTTGCACAGAGAACCTCGTGCTGTTAAGTGCATGTACTGAGCTTTGAAAATACAACTGGGCTGCAAAGAAGATCTCTTGGCCACCACTTTTCACTTAATTAAACCAAACACAACTCCCACCACAGTACATCTGATTGCCCTGCTGCCTGTGTAGGGGGGGATTCTTTTCTTGTGAGGAGCAAAGACTTTGGCAGAAATAGTGGGTCAGTTTTAGTGTCTAGAAGCTGCTGGGGAAGAGGGACTGTGAGCAACATCAGGGGAGGGCTAAGGTGAAACAGCAAAGCTCCTTTGTTCTTTTTGCTATAGGATGCTGTATGTTTTTAAAGTAATCTTGTATTTATTATTTGTTACTATATTTGCTATTGTTCTGCTATGTATGAAATCGTTATGTTATTGTTATGCTATGTTATTGTGAAATTGGTTTTGTAGTGTTAGTTTGAAATGTACCGGTATTCCTGCTTTCACTCATGTACAATGGTACCTCGGAAGTCGAACGGAATCTGTTCCAGAAGTCTGTTCAACTTCCAAAATGTTCAGAAACCAAGGTGCGGCTTCCAGTTGGCTGCAGGAAGCTCCTGCAGCCAATTGGAAGCCGTGGAAGCCCCGTCGGTTGTTTGGCTTCCAAAGAACGTTCACAAACCAGAACATTCCCTTCCAGGTTTGCAGCGTTCGGGAGCTAAAACGGACGAGTACCAAGCCGTTCGACAACCAAGGTATGACTGTAAGCATGATTTTGTTGTGGGAATGCGGCATGCAAATAAAATGAATGACTGAGATGGAAGAATGTGCATCTTTTCCATACCGCTGTGGCGGGAAGGTAAACAACGTTTCCGTGCGCTGCTCTGGTTCTCCAGAAGTGGCTTTGTCATGCTGGCCACGTGACCTGGAAGCTGTACGCCGGCCCCCTCGGCCAATAATGCGAGATGAGCACCACAACCCCAGAGTCGGTCATGACTGGACCTAATGGTCAGGGGTCCCTTTACCTTTATATGGCCTGCAAAGAGCAGCAGTAATGCTTACCGCTTTGTTCATGCTTGGTAATATTCCTCTAGCATTACTAGACAACACACAATCCTTGTAGGTGAGTTATACAAAGATTTTCTGAAAAACACAATCGTTTGTGGTTTATTTCTGCTGTCACTGTTTATTTCAAATATATATTGGTAGGATTTTGTATATTTAAACCTTGTTGCCAACATTTCCTCTTCTCTTTGAGCATGCTTTTGCTGGGTAGTTGCCAGTGTTTTAGAAGCATATGCAACAGGTGTGCTTTCTGCAATAATACAGCACTTAATTCCAGAGAACTGGCATCTAGTAGTACAGTCATTGGTCCTTCCACATTGTCATGCTTGAACAAAGGTGTTTTATTGGTAATTCCTTCAACTGTTTAAATGCCATTTTATGGATTGGAATCCAGCAGATCTTAACTTCTTGGGCCAAAGGCACAGCAAAACACCACATGTTTTCTCAAAAAGATGCCTTCAAAAAGGCACGTCCCAAAAGAGAATGCCATAACATTTTTTTTAATAAAACTTTAATTAGTGGACTAAAGAGCATTTCTTTATATACATATTTTAAAAACCAAGTATTAGCCAAATACCACTTATATGAAATAATGTTAAAACCGTAGAATGCTATTTTTAAAAACATATAATTAAAAACACTTTCTGGTCACTGCCAGCACCTTGCTAAATTGGTGGTGACAGGAAAGTTTTTTCCCTGGTTTTTTTTTAAAAAGGCATCATAGTGCTAATGATGCTATAGCATTCCTATAAGTGATATTTCACAAATATTTTACTATTAAAAATTACAGCAGGAAAATGCCGTAGTACTAATTAAAAGATAGATTAAATAATTAATAGAGTGATAAAATGCCATTCATTGCAAAGAATATATTGAAGGTCACCTTTGAGCAGAGCCCTCAAGAAACCACTGATTTACTATAAAACAGGAAAATTGTCAATTAAGACACCTATCTTAATCTCAATGTGTTTGTTGCAGTCAACAAGTCTAAAGCCTCGCATATTCTTCTTGCCTATAACTTATCCTCCATGCCCTCACACTTTTATTGTTGTAAATTACATTTTTACTTGACTTTGATATTGTGCTTTGAGGGCCTTTTTGGCTAAAAGGTAGCATAGAAATAAGTTCTAATAATAACTCTAGCTTCATCTTTCAAGGCCAGTCCTCTTCTTCAAACTCATGTTGATGTTACCACAGGCAGAACTGTAAAGCGGTATAAAATAAGAAACCAGTTGCCCAAGACATGTCGGTGACTAAAGCAAGTTCAAATGGTGCCGCTCTGCCTGCTAAGGTCAATGCTATAAAAACCTTGGTTGAGTCAAACCCTGCCCATACCAAGGAGCCTGGCAAGGCATAGCTCCAAGGCTGGGGACCCACCTTATGATGAGAAGTGAGGCCTTTCTGCCACACAGCTCTAGGCAGGTGTGGCAGGTGAGCCTTCAGAATACACCAGAGTAAGGCTAAGAGCCCAAAACCCAGACATTTGGCTCCAGAAATGGCCTTTGCCTCCATAGGTGTCACATTACCTCATCTAACCTGGACCTCCCTGCCAACAGTGTGACCAACATAGACATGCAAACAAATTAACCTATTTAGTAACACTGGAAACTAACACTCCCTACAGAGTAGGTGAAAAAACCTGCTTGACCAAGGTGCAGGCAGGCAAAAGAAATCTTACTCAACCCCAAAGCATCTGACAATAGTGTACTAGAACAGACACCAAGCTGGATAGCTGTGAGAAAATGGCCAAAGAGGCTCTTAGGGGTGTGACCAATGCATACAAATCTTGTGCTTTTTTCTTTTTTAATACTGTTTTTCTTTATTTTCATGGTACAGAAGATAAATTTTGATCAAACAATTGTTACAACAGTAAAGAACAAGTAACTTGTCCTATTAAAATTACCGACTTTTATCATGTCACGTGTTGAAGTTTCATTTGATTACTCCAAGAGATCACACATTTCCCCATCAGTGGATTCCTACCACAGTATGAGTAATTTATGTATTCAATAAACATTTGCCATATGTTATAAAAGGAATATGGATTGTGTTTGCCCGTTGCTGCTCTCACCTGTCATGTTAGTTTCTCAGCATACTCTGTTATACCAAGAATCAATGTTCAGCCCATCACAGAAAAAGAAGTGCTGGAACTCACCATGAACTCCTCCTTTGTTCTCTTATAATGGCAATGGGGCCCATCTGAGAGGTGCTGGAATTGAGTTCCAGTGAGTTCTGGCTGAAAAGAAGTTCTGCCTTCATGAGCATGGGCAGGAACCTAGTATACCCTCCCCCACCCCCACCCCAGCCAAATGCAACAATGCTGAAAGACACAGCATTGTGTGGATGGTGGGAGCAGACTTCTTCCTGGTTCTGCCTTAAGCAGGTTGCTTACTTACTTTTCCCAACAGCATGGCCAAGTCAGTCTTGACTGCCTTTAGACCACTGTTCCTGCTTTTCTGTTACAGCTGAACTTGCAGCTTCTTCTTCCTTCTCTTCCAGCCTTCACTTTGTGTGTGATGTTTCTCTCCTTAAATGTTTCATAGCATCATTTCTATATACTAATAGCATACACTATATTACTGGAAAATGTACTATTCAAGTGCTGATCCTTATGTAGCTAAAATAACACTTTCTGTGCACAGGAAGTGGGGGCATAGGCAGAGAACCCCAAGTTTGAAAAATTATCAAAAACTATTTAGGGGAAAACACTAAAGGGATAAGTCCCCAAGTAGCCCCAGTTAAAGCTGGGTGTGCTCCCTGGGCATGGAAAATTGGAAAACCCAGGGGGAAGGATGGCTGATGACATGGCTGCCTGGGTCCCTGAAAAGAAGTGCTCCACACCACAACATTCGATGACAGGCCCCACATGTATATTTGCACAATACCAGACCCTCCAAGTATCCCTATTTTCCAGGGACATCCCTGATTTCTGATTTGATCCTGGAATGTCCCACTTTTCCTTAGGCTTAGGATGTCCCTATTTTCATTGGAGAAATGTTGGAGGGTATGGAATTATCCGACCCCCAAGACATCTAAAAGCAATCCTGTATAGGGAAGTTTTTTAAATGTTTTCTTATGTTTTTATATATGTTGGAAGCTGCCCAGAGTGGCTGGGGCAACCCAGTAAGATGTGTGGGGTATAAATAGTAAAATTATCATTATGGAATTGTTGTTTAGTCGTTTAGTTGTGTCCGACTCTTCATGACCCCATGGACCATAGCACGCCAGGCACTCCTGTCTTCCACTGCCTCCCGCAGTTTGGTCAAACTCATGTTCGTAGCTTCGAGAACACTGTCCAACCATCTTGTCCTCTGTCGTCCCCTTCTCCTAGTGCCCTCAATCTTTCCCAACATCAGGGTCTTTTCCAGGGAGTCTTCTCTTCTCATGAGGTGGCCAAAGTATTGGAGCCTCAGCTTCACAATCTGTCCTTCCAGTGAGCACTCAGGGCTGATTTCCTTAAGAATGGATAGGTTTGATCTTCTTGCAGTCCATGGGACTCTCAAGAGTCTCCTCCAGCACCATTATGGAATGGGACATCCCTATTTTGATCAGTGAAATGTTGGGGGGGGTGCAGCCCCCTGGCAGTATTGCAGCAGCTTCTGGGCCTCGTTAATTATTCTGTACTTTGCTGAATGATACACACAAACAAAGTTTTTTCCTGTTTATTATGCCAAGACTTCCTTTTTTGTTGTTGTTTGAAATACAGTACTGAAGTTAACATTCTTAAATGAAGCTTTAAATCAGGGGTCCCAAAACTATGCCTCCCAATCCGGCCCGTGACGACCCCCGCCGCCTGCGCACTTCCAGATCGGAAAAAAACATCAAAAATAGTTTGTGCGCATGCGTATGGCCCTCTCCTGAGCCAGAAGAGGTCATTTCCGGTGCACTTCCAGGTCCATACGCATGTGCACAAACAATTTTCGGCGATTTTTCCGATCTGGAAGCGCGCCACCGCACCAGTAAGTGTTTGTGCATATGCGCATGGGCGCGCACTCCCCCACCCTCTGGCCCGCTGCGCGCACACTCACCTGCCCTCCGGCCCGCCATGCGATCGGCGCGGTGGGCACCGGCCCAAAGCCGGGTAAATCTGGGGACCCCTGCTTTAAATCCTGTCATGAACTGTCAAGGGGAAGGGAACTGGAATGGGGCTTCCCTACTTTCATCGGAGAAATGTTGGAGGGTATGCAATACACTATAACTTAAACACCATCCTGTGAACAGACACATGCTCGTGAGGTGTCTTCGTGCACCACACAGAAGATGGGAAATGTAGTCAGTACAGAAGATAAATGGTGCCAAAGAGCAAGGAGAAATGACAAAAAACAGTTTCTAGGTAACAGTTGGCAACGAGAGGTAACAGTCACGCTTCCAATCGGTTAGACGTGAGACCTGTGAGTTACCTGCTTCATCTCAGGACCCTTATTGTGTCTGTGGTATTCATACTGTGCTGTCGTTTGGGTTCTGTTTTTTTCTTTTTTTTCTTATTTAAATGCACTATTGTTCAAGTCTTCCATGATCAAGACTGAGTGGGCAGATACAAGGTTGGAATGTCAATTTGAACAAAGTGACTGCAGACCTTGTCACTGTGCTCAGCGTGTATTATATTTGGAAAGTGCCTTAACAAACACTTTACCTTTTCCAGCAGAAGTATGCGTACAACATTCCGGTTAAATTGCTGACAGGTCTATGAAAATAGATGGTTCTCTGTGCCTGTTTCCTCCCTAATGCATTTGTACCTCTCAGGAAGTACCCAGGCGGTGCAACCTTGGGGTTTTATGTAACTTTTTCATACTGCTTTGCAATTTCCAAACCACAGCATCTGAGTGACTTCTTATTATCCCATAGGCTGTCTGATCTTGCTCCCCAATCTGAGCAAGTTTTATGTAACAAGGCAGTGAAATTAGAAATATGATTAGAAAATATGGCTATATTATCTCATTCTCAGAGACACATCTATTGCTTCAGCTTTTCTGGTCCCAGGGGAGGGGACTGTGATTACTATCTATTACTAGTGAAGTTACATTTGGGAATAACGGTGGTATGAATAGGTTAGCTCACCTCATTATATCAGAGGGTTCAGTACAAAAGGCATGTGTCAGATTTCCTTCATGCTACTGTTGAGCTGACTGTGAGGCAGTGGGGGCAGCAAGCAGCCTGGGAGGTTTCTGAAAATAAAAGGCATCAATGGGATGATAGGAAAAGGCACATTTCTAGGGAAATACATTTTTTGTAGGTTATGTTTTTGGCAAACCAGCTTTTGTAAGCTCTATTTTTGTTTGTGGGCCAACTTAAGACCAGCCTCACACTCAGCAGAATGTGACTAAAGTGGGAGAATAGACTAATAGACCATATCACTTTAGACTGAAAAAAGTGGGTCACATTGCTGAAGGCTCATCTGTGTGGGAAAACTCTCTTGGAAACGAACATGATTGGGAAGAGGCTGATTTACAATCATTCTCTCTGGGGTATTAAAAAAAATTCTTTCCCACATAGCAAAACATTCAGAAATATAATTTTTGACCTGCAGCATAAAGTGGTACAGTCCATTCCACCATTTGAGGCCTCTTAGAATCCCACCCCCACTGCATGTCTAGACCAGGAATTTAGTTGCTGACCATTGTCATGCAGAGACAAGTATGTTCACTTATGTTCTAAACAGGGAGGGCGAGAAAGTCAATTCAGTTTGCAAAAATAAAATAAAAGATGTGTATGGTTTTTTTTTAAAAAAAAGTTGTATGCAATTTTGCCTTAGGAGAAATTTGCACTAAAATGTGGATGGATTTTCATGACGACCTTTTCTTTAAGTGCAACCTGATGAGGAAACTGAACTTATGACTGGAGAAATGAGGAACCAAGAAATATTGAAATTGACAGTTCCCCCCCCCCATCCCTAATAATTGAAGTTAAACAAAGCTGTCTTCATACCAAAGGCATAGTCAGCCAAATGGCTGAGCACACCACAAGTATACACAGACATTTGTGTGCCCTCTCATGTTATCCTGACAGACCACATGCTATTATCATGTCAAAAAAAGACTGGAAAACAAAACATGATTTTCACATGCAGAATAAATTGTAAACGAGGGGGCATGCCCTGTCTCAAAGTAATGCTGAAGAAGTGAACATAGGACTCAGTTTGACACATAAGAGCCAGTTTTTACATGAATGGCTCTTCCTTTATGCAGGTATGTATCAACTTGTACAGTAGAGTGCAAAAAATGCCCCATAATTAAGGAACCAGACATGTCGAAGGTTAAGAGCAAAAAACATGTCACTGGAGACTTTTTATAGTTTTCTCAGGCCTAACATTTTAACATAGTTTAATATCCTGTTGCTGAATTGGAACTCATTACCAAGCTTAAAACCATGGAGCCACCTGGGATGAATAAAGACATTGTATGCTTATCTCATTATGTATGATCAAGCTTTCTTTAGCGCCTCAGCCCTTGCTTCCCCCCCCCCCTGGACCAATTGCAGTCATCAGCAGTCGTTAACAGCCATCTACAGGTTTACCACTCCCATCAGCCCATCACCCATTCCCATCACCCCCACCCCCCACCCTCTGAATATACATAAGGGTTTGGTGGATTCTGTTTCAGTGTATCTGCCGAAGTGTGCATGCACACGAAAGCTCATACCAAAATAAAAACCTAGTTGGTCTTTAAGGTGCTACTGAAGGAATTTTTTTATTTTGCTTCGACTCAGACCAACACGGCTACCTACCTGTAACTAATATCCTGTCTGTATTTCTTAATTATCGTTTTATTCCCTTATGTCAGGAGTCGCCAACCTTCTTGTGCCAATAGGCATATTTGGAATTTTGAGAGAGTGCTGCGAGTGTCAGTCTTATGTGGGGCCATGGCATAACATAAAATGGCTGCCACAACTAAAAAAACAGAGAGGACATGTGGAGGTCTTCAAAATGATGCAGGCACAATCCCATCCCCACCCTAACAATGGGGGGGGGGAAGCACATTAACCGCCACCATCCTCACTCAAAGGCAGAAACTCTTTGCATCTCTATTTTATTCAGAACAGAAAAAAGATAGTCGTCCAGTCCTGGCATCCAAAAAATGTGGCTGTGTTTAAGGCAATGTGTTCAATATAAGAGAGATTGAGCCAATGCAAACAGGATCTGAGAAGGAAAATCAAATGAGCTCTAATGTAGTGTGGATTTTTGAGGGGATAGTTTGTGGGCACTGTAATAGTGGGCCCACTGGCACTCAAGAGTGGTATATTGGCAATCCCTGCCTTAGATGGGCAGCAACTTATTGCATGCTTTTTTAAATCTTTCATCCTCAATAGGAGCACAGACTGGCTCACAACACAGCTTGTACAATAGACCATAAATAATAGAATATATAAAAACAACCTAATATCAAATCGCAAATCTGCAGCAATGTACAATCAACATCATCTGCTCCAGAACCAACACCAACTAAAGCCTGAAGGCTTTAGATAAATAAATATGTTTTAGTTGATCAGTTTTAGCTATTGGAGAGTGCTCTGCTGCTAGTAGATTGGCTGCTTTGCTTTGTTGATTTTACTAGAGAATTGCTGTTGAGTGGGCTTTTCTTGGTTTTGTTGAGCTGTAATATCGTTGCTTTAATTTTGTGGCTTTATGTTGCCTAGAGAAATGTTTTTATTAGGAGACTAATAAATGGATGTAATAATAAACAAACAAACAACACACATTCTTAGTTTCAGAATGAAGAAAACAGTGTAGTGTGAAAATACCTGGAAAATAGAATTGCTCTGAGAAAAGATCAGAGTTGGGCTTCTGTCGAGAGAACATTGCTTTTTTATATTTTATATCTTATGTTTTAATGCAATTCTTTTATAGTGTACAGTCATACCTTGGAAGTCAAACGGAATCCATTCCGGAAGTCTGTTCGACTTCCAAAATGTTCGGAAACCAAAGCGTGGCTTCTGATTGGCTGCAGGAAGCCACAGAAGCCCCGAAGAGACATTCGGCTTCCCAAAATAGTTTGCAAATCGTAACAATCACTTCCAGGTTTGTGGCGTTCGGGAGCCAAAATTTTCGAGAACTAAGCTGTTCGAAAACCAAGGTACGACTGTATTTAAATTATGGATGTTTATATTTTATTGTCTCTGTAAAGGCTTTTTATACTTTGTAAATGGCTTAGAAACCTAATTTGGCATTAAGTGATCTATATATATTAATAAATAATAATATCAGCATATTGTTGGGCTTTGGACAACTGTCAGTGATAATATCCCACATCGCTCAATCTCAACCTTGTTTACTTAAATGCAAGTCCAACTTTGGTGAATAAGGCTTTTTTCCCAGGAAAGTTGCATATAGAATTGCAAATGAATGCTCCAATCCGATTGCCCCAAGGAGAGCATCCCAAGGTGCAAAGAAAGCATCAGATCTCCCTCTCTGAGGTCCACCTTCTTTATTTACTTTTTAAAATTTATATCCTACCTTTCCTTCCAGAATATCTAAGAGCAGCAAACAAGTGATCAAACAATAAAAACATCTCCTTTAAAAAAATCTTTAAAACAATTCCAATACTGTATAGATACAGACTAGCTCCACTTTCACACCATACATTTAAAGCAACATGATACTGCTTTAAACAGGCATGAAGTCACCCAAGGAATTCTGGAACCTGTAGGATGCTGGGATGTGTTAAAGGTAAAGGTAAAGGGACCCCTGACCATTAGGTCCAGTCGTGACCGACTCTGGGGTTGCGCGCTCATCTCGCATTACTGGCCGAGGGAGCCGGCGTATAGCTTCCAGGTCATGTGGCCAGCATGACAAAGCCACTTCTGGCAAACCAAAGCAGCACATGGAAATGCTGTTTACCTTCCCGCTGTAGCAGTTCCTATTTATCTACTTGCATTTTGACGTGCTTTCGAACTGCTAGGTTGGCAGGAGCTGGGACCGAGCAACGGGAGCTCACCCCGTTGCAGGGATTCGAACCGCCGACCTTCTGATCAGCAAGCCCTAGGCTCAGTGGTTTAACCCACAGCGCCACCTGAGTCACAGGTGATGCCTATTCACCTCTAAGAGCTGCAATTTCCAGGGTGGTTGAAATATACTCGGAGTCGGGAGTGAATTTCATGCTCTTTATTCAGCTCGTAGTCATCAAGGAGAAGAAGAGAAGAAGAATGCCCTTTCCCCAAAACCATCTGCTTATATACATTATTTACACAATGGGCTTTGTGTGATTGGCTACTTCAGGGCTACACCTGCGGGCCAATCAGTTTGTGGATTGACTTCTGCCAGCAGCCTGATTGGCTGCTCCTGCAAGCCAATCAGGTTGTGGATTAACTTCTGCCAGCCGTTTGATTGGCTGCTACTGCAGGCCAATCAGGTTGCAGATTCACTTCCACCTGGAGTTGGATTGGGTGGCTCCTGCGGACCAATCAGACTGCTGATTCTGGATCCTATTGTTTTCTGATTCAGCTCAGTACATAACAGTGGTATAACAATCAATCCCTCTTTGCAGGCAACTCTGTAAACTATCAAAGTTGGCCTCTGGGGCGGAGAGATAAAGATCTGGTCAGCCAAACAAAAGATGTTCCACATGCTCTGAGTGGGGAAAGAGTACAGTTATGTTAAAAATGACTATCACTCTAGAGCATGCAAAGTGATGACCTCCTATTTTTATTTAGGAAAAAAAAATAGTCTGCAATATTTAATATTTGAAAAATACTTCATAATCATGAGCACTACCGGCTGTTTATGCATCCCTTTATTACTTATATAGTGCAGCACACATCAGCTATGAATCTCAGCTCTGAAAGTTCAATATCTCAGTTCTACAAAATTGCTTCAGGTTTTTACCCTAGATACAAATGGAGGCTGACAAATCTGATGAAAACTCTGTAAGCCAGACCATTTTAACCTATTAGTAGCTCTGCCTGCTTCAGAGAAAGGGGATCAAAAGCTATCCCGAGGGGGAATGTGCGGAGCTGTGGATGCAGAATCCAGCTAGTCATATTCAGTAACATCAAGAGCTATACATTGCTACTCTCCTCCAAACCAGAGCAAATGAGGAGATGGGATGGCAAAGTCAGTGGATTCCAGCTATGCTGCCTTTGCAGATTTACCTCGTTTACCCTTCAGATGAACATCTTTTGTGGAACAAAAGTCATTGTCATTCAAAATTAATGTTCATATCCATAGATTTATTGTTTTCCAAGCCCATGCATCACACGCTTGAGTTTTATTAGTGTTTCACAAACAGGTGCACTGACTGAGAGGGGCAGCGCCATGCAAATCTGGTAATAGATCCAAGCTAGATAGGAAACATAGGCTCCATTACCAGGGGGCAAAGTCAAAATTGACTGGACCTAACCATCCAGGGGCCTTTACCTTTACCAGGGGGACATGGAATAGGACCCCTCAAAATCGTAGGCCCATGGCAATTGGGTCCCCTGCCCCTTCTTTCCTTGTGGCCTGGGAAGGGTAAAATGTCTGAAAGGGATCTTTTTTAAACAACGAAGAAGAAATCATTAGCAGAAGACTGCAGAGTGTTGAGATTCTAGTCAGAGGCTAAATCTCTGCCTGGATTCCATTGTCACCATTTTGAATTCTGGTTTGGGCTTGCTGGTATTGTGTAGTCCTATTCACATACAGTCATACCTCAGTTTAAGTATGCTTCGGTTTGAGTACTTTCAGTTTAAGTACTCCGCAGACTTGTCTGGAATGGATTAATCCACTTTCCATTACTTTCTATGGGAAAGTTCGCTTCAGGTTAAGTACGCTTCCAGTTAAGTACGGACTTCCACAACCAATTACACTCATACTTCGGGATAAGTACGCTTCAGGTTGAGTACTCCACAGACCGTCTGGAACGGATTAATTCACTTTCCATTACTTTCAATGGGAAAGTTCACTTCAGGTTAAGTACGCTTCAGGTTAAGTACAGACTTCCGGAACCAATTATGTACTTAAACCGAGGTACCACTGTACGGTAATAGGTGGGTGTGAGGGGGCAGGTTCTGCTCCCCTCTTCCATTCCATTTCTCTTGCCAGCCCTGTCACCCTCCATGCACTCTGACTAGCTGGAGTCCACAAAATGGAGCCTTCTGTATTCATGAAGACTCCCTACAGGATGTAAAAACCTCAACAGCACAAGGGAGTGTAGCAGGTTAACCATGGCTGATGTCCAGTGCTTTTTTCAGGGGGGGGATGCAGGAGTACCCCTAAACATTTTGTGAATCTAAGTCTGGCCTCACTGAGGGGCAGTATTTCAATATGAGTAGGAAAATGAGAGTACCCCAAAACATTATTATTTTTTAAGAAAAAAGCACTTCTGATGTCTATCTCTATGGAGTTATGCCAGGACCAGGCACCAGGCAGGGGCCTGTCTGAATCCTTCGTGAATTTCTTGTGAATTTTTGGTTGAGATTTTCCTTCTTAGGAAAACATTTGGCTAGCTGGAGTAGCTGATAAGAGATTGTGTGCATACGCTTAGCCAGTGGTATCTGGTGTCCCTTAGGAGGGAGGCTGAGCCAACTAATTCTAGTTTTATCTTCCTCCCTGCTCAATTCTACAACTGAGACAAAAGTGGAAGAAGCTGGCAGCAGTGGCATTTCTTGGATGGGTTTAAGACGCAAGCAGGTAGGCAAAGGAGGGGCTGCCTGGGGACAGGCAGAGACTAGTGGAGCAATGCTCCATTTACCCCAGGCATTCCCAAACTGCGGCCCTCCAGATGTTTTGGCCTACAACTCCCATGATCCCCTAGCTAACAGGACCAGTGGTCAGGCAAGATGGGAATTGTAGTCCAAAACATCTGGAGGGGCGAAGTTTGGGGATGCCTGATTTACCCTAATGACCCAGCTGTCACCACACTGAACACTTACCTGAGTTTTTAATAAGTACTTGTTGTTGTTTTTATTTTTTGTATAAGCCAAGGGAAGCCACTGTAAGAGTCTTGTGCTAAGCATCTGGAATATAAATGTAAAAGTAAACAAAAAGATTAAATTGTATTAGCCAAGCTCCAATACCATTAGCTTTTAATTACAGGATCCTGTTTTTCTTCAATATAAAACAGAGCCTCTCTCTCAGATGGATAAATAGATAGGGCAAGGTGTGTGTGTTCACACACAAAAACACACATACTGAAAGACTGTTCTTGGCTACCAACAGTGTGTCGGTTAAATACTGCTAATTTGCAACGATCATTAAATAGTGATTTAGTAAGTGAGCATCAGTCATTTTTAACAGGTATCCTAGCATGAGCTCCATCTGGACAAAATCAATATTTACTAAACTGTGGCATCTTACTCCATAGTTAGAGATACTACAGCTGTGTTCCTCTTCAATAATTCATCTTCTGAAATCTGCTCACTCTTCAAGTTTGCTGTGAGAATATCTCAAAATAAAGAAAATTGTTTCATAAAATTGCAGGTACTGACAGTTATAAATAAATAAAAGTGTCCTCAGTAAGTGATGTAGATCGTTACACTGGGGGGAGGGGCAGAATGCTCCAAGAACTCCTTGTGGTGAATCCATCTGTTTTAACTCCACAAAGTGCACCTTTTTATGCTCAAGTCCATCTGGGTGACTTTAATTCAACCTATTCACAGTGCGCTTGGTTGCACGCATGATCTTCTGACTGTGATCTGCCATGAAAGCTCCACCAGGACTATCCTTGTGATTTTTCTGCCAGAAAATTTCAATCTGCCAGACTCAGATACCACAGTTCTTATGACTGTGTGGAAAGATTGTGCTATCTTCATTGTGTCTGAGGAAATGGTTTTTTCCATGCCAGCTTTTGTGTCAAAAACATCACTTAAAAAGATACCTATTGTAACGATTGCTACATGGTGGTGTTTATAATTATAGCCATAATGCTGGAAATGGCTTGAAAGAGGAATGGTTTCCCCAATAGCTATTGGCCAGGCCAAAATTCTTATAAGATGGATGAAGGGCCTGTGCTGGGAGCCACCATTACTGGTCCTCCTCTCCCAAGGCCCCTGCTCAGCAAAGGGACAGCTGCCGACTCCCAGAGCCCCCTGGCCCTGCAAGGACTCCACTTTCAGTCTCTACCTCTTCACCTGCTTTCAAGTGATTGAGCCTTGACCTCTCCCTCTGGACAGTGATTTGGACTGGGCCCAGAAGGGCAGGTCAAGTGGACAGATAGCAGAAACAGCAGGGAGTAGGTTCCTCAAAAGTCTGGAGCTCAGGGCTGGGTTCTTCAAAAGTCTAGAGCCAACACTGGATGGATGAGAAAGTCATCAATACAATGAACCAATTAAATTATTTCCAAGCCTTCCCCCTCTCAAGAAAGTAGATTTCTTGTTAAGGTGAAATTCCCAGATTGGAGACAGGATGTGGATTTCCATGCATTTCCAGTAGACGTCGTTCTCTGAACCCCAAGTGTAACTTGACAGTAGTCTTGCAAAAAATCCCCTTTTCACTGAGCTCCAAAAGAGGAAGACATCGTTGTAGGTGTGCAGATCAGGAAGACCAAAACAATAGGGTGTGTTAGTGTGCTTATTCCCCACTTTCTTTGTCATTGTGTAAGGGACAAGCATTTGAAGAGGGCTTCTGTCAATATGTGAATGTGAAGATTATGTGTGGATAGGGAAAAGAGGGGTTTTTTATTTTATTTTTAAAAGCATTAACTTCTGTACTTGGTGACTACATGAATGAAATTCCTTGTGCAGTCTCTTGAGCCTGCAGTGTGTTGCAATCTCCCCTTTGGGGCTGTTTATAATTCCTATCTATTTACCTGCAAGAAGGGCCACTTCGATTTGCTACATGTTGAATGTTGTCGGTGTGATTTCGGTGCTCACCAAGCACCCTGAGGGAATCAAACAATATGAAAGAAAAGTTTCACACTGCTTGTTATTGAAGAAAGGAAATAAAATCTGATCCAATAAGCCAGCAGAGAAAAAAAAACCCTTCAATATCCAGTATTATTAAAAATGTAGAAAGAGGAAAACATGTGTGTTTATCAAGGGCATCTCATTCTCTACCTAGATGGAATATGGATTTGATGCTGTAGACTGAGATAGGTAGGGAAGAAGGAAGAAGAGAAGGAAAAACTGGATTGTGACTTTCACAGACATGTGGATTATCAATTGCACCTGTCTTGCAATCATTGACTTCTGCTACTGATAATCTAATCTAGAGCTCAAATTATATTATAACATTACAAAGTTCTACTCTCATGGAACATCATCCTGTAGGACATCTATTACTTTAAAATGGAAATGCCTTAATATTGTTATGGATACAAGTTACTGGACAACCAGCTAGCCCTGAGATCATTCATGACCTCTATTCTGTTCCTGCACCCTAATTTCCTTTGGTTACTAAGAATGCTTATTAATCATTTTGGGTGTTGCTCCAAGCAAACAGGGACACGTTCTAAGGCAATGTAATGGTCCTTAGAACATACTGGACATTATTTATATACCAAACACATGCACATATTATTTTTTATGTCAAGCTGGTTCAATGCAACCATAATGCTCTCAGTGAACAGAAGTCTTAAGGCTTGAGCTACCACAGAACTCTGAGAATTGGACCAGCAGGATTTTTCTTCTTCTTCTTCTTTGTGGAGAAGGATAATGCACAAAATATTCTACACCTTTATTCTGGCCTTAGGCAATGATTCAACTAGAAAGTAGAGAAGATTCTTGCATAATGTGTAGAGACTTCTTACATAACACAAAGAAAGACCAGCTATTCTCCTTTTCCCCCTCTCCAGTAAATCTTTCATTGCCTGACTTTCTAGAATGAAAAGGATAACAGATGATGTGTACCCGATCGTCAATTAGTGCTAATTGTTTCTACAGCACTTTTCCATGTACAAAGTGTTTTACAATTATATTCTCATCATTTATCCTCAACTTCTGTGAGGCAAGTTACGCTGAAAAATAGTGACTTGCCCAAGGCTGTATACATGATCTTCATGACTAAGCAAAGTTTAGAAACCCCAGAGTCAAAAATCGTTGGTTATGTCAACATATTGACTTTTGACAGATATTTTTTAATCAATACATTACCAATGAAATATGGTCATTAATTTAAAATATTTTTAAAAAGAGACCATAAGTGTGAGATGAATGCCCCTAACAAGGTTACCTCACTGCTTCCTCCAATCATAAATTATTTGATCTAAAGCTAAGGTGGACAGCCTTATGTTCATCCAAAAAGGCATATAAATAGTCATACCTGGAAATTACCTTCTTTTTGAAGCAGATAAATCTCAGTTAACTGAACTTGGCAACCACTTTCTCCCAAATTCAAACTCTTAAAGCAACCAATAGCTCATGAGCCACTTATTTTACCTTTCCTTTTTTTTGTTGTTCCTTTTTGCTAACTGTAAATAACTAGCTCAAGGATTTCTGTTTTTTGTTTGTTTGTTTGTTTAAAGTACACTTTCCTTAATGAAAAATCCTTGGGCTAGATATATATTCCTACAGAATTAGCAAAAAGATTGTGCAGTAGTAGCTCATGAACTACAGATGGCCTTTAAGGTATTTTACAAAATTTCATAGTTAGATTTTGCTGCAAGAGCAGGATTAATGGCAATCCAACTCACAGCACTATTCTGTGCCAGCTAATTCTGAAATAAATAGCACAATTTTTCAATGGGGATTCCTAATTCCCAGTCTGTGTGTTTTGGATCACAACCATGTCTTATTCTGTTTACCAAAATCAGCCTTTTGAAAGTCTCCTCCTGCTGTGCAGGCAGTCAAATGGGAGAACGAATTTGACAGAATTGCTGCGCTGGGAGGACAATTTCTCTAACACAGAAGCGGCTAACCTTTGGGGGCCCAAGGGTTGCATTCACCTTTCGTCCAATCTCTGGGGGCCACATGGATGTAACCAAAGGTGGTTGTGTGCAACTGCACACTTCTACATGTACACACAGCACTAAGAGAGGTCACACGCACAGGAAACTGCATCCCTCAGTGGATTTGTGCAGCTCAGCTATGGAGGGTCAGTTATCACCCATTTATTTTCATCAAATCATTGATCTAATGATCAGGGAGAAGGAAACTTGCAGCCCCATCACATTGCTGGGCACTAGTCAATGTTTTTTCAGGGGTGGAAGTTACGGTCAAAATTAGGGGGGGGGGCTCTTGAGGGGCCACAAAAAATGGGGGGCATAATCAGACCCCCAAACTGGGGATTAACCATCCCTGCACTAATAGTTTCTCGAGAGTGGGTTTTGCCATTAACAATAGGTAACAGCAGAGTCTCCATTGGCAGCCTGGACACCATTTTGCATCTTTCAGATCCAAGGCATGGCTGTTGCCTGAGTGCTGGAAGAAAGACCTGCTCCCTGCTGCAAAGCCCACTTTCACCTGGCCTAGGGGGTGGAGCCCAGACTCACCTTGAACAGCTAAAAGAGGCTCCTGGGAGGCTCCTGGGACATTGCTGGAATAACTCTTGGGTTGGGGCAACTGGCTAAATGGTTCTAATTTTGGTTTCTCTGTTTTGTTTTTGTTGGATTGGTGTTGCTTAAATGTTTACTTGGGGTTGGTGGTTATTTTAATTTGAGTATTATTGTTTATTATTATTGTTATTATTATTGTTTCTATTGATTTATTGTAAGCTGCCCAGTATGGCTGGGGAAACCCAGCCAGATGGGTGGGATATAAATAATAATAATAATAATAATAATAATAATAATAATAATAATGTTTGTGTTGCGGGTGGGGGGATGGCAGTCACCACCATCCAAAAAAATAATAATCGTGGAAAATATTCTGGCCTGAGTGAGCAGAAACCAAACTCACTGAACAAAAATGAGTGCATTTCAAAGAACTAGCAAATATGAGTGCACCTTCTGATAGGGTGAAGCCTGCCCAATTTCAGAAATGCAGTGTTGTAGTTGTTGAACAAGGGAAGATTTTCCTGTTCCTGCCTGTCAAAGGTGTGCCCAAAGTCTCCCCTATCTTCCCTTCCTCAAGCACCATAGCTGCCAAGTTTTCCCTTTTCTCACGAAGAAGCCTATTCAGCATAAGGGAATTTCCCTTAAAAAGGGGATAACTTGGCAGCTATGTCAAGCACTGGTCAGCTTGTTTTCACTTTTCAGAAAAGAAAGGGGAAGGCAGCCGTGCATTTAAGTTTACGTGAAACACGACTACTTGGAAAGCTGGCCTCTCCCTGATCCACCTTGCTAATGGTACATTTGACTCTGTGACATGAAGGGCTACCCCCAAATCATCCCAATTTGCTCTGTTTTTGGCAATACATGCAGGGCCAACGCAACCCCCTTCTCCTACTTAAGTCACTGCTGAGACTAATTTTCATGAATACTTCTTTTCTATATATGGCTCTTCCCCCCACCATCTTCTCATTCTTACTAGCACATATATACACTAACATTCAGGACCTTTCAAGCACTGCAGGGGATTAACCAATGCACAAGCAGAGTTGAATACCATTTACCTGTGACATTTTAGCCCCTCAGGAGCTACATGTGACTCTAATATAGGATTAAATCAAGAGTAAGATTAAATCAAAATACAAAGAATGTTTAAAGGGCATCTGAAGAAGCTTCAGGTAATTAGAAGGGAGTACAAGGAGCACAGCCGTACTTTAAGAAAAAAGGGGGAAGGGTGGCTAAAGTGGCAAAAATGCTAATGAATTAATACTTTTTAAATTTGGTACTTTTGGTAAATTTGGTAAAAAAAATTTACTGCATTTCTGAAGTTTCTTTAATGAATTTTGTTGGCCACCTTCAATAATGAATGATGTTTACAAAAAATGTTAAGTAAACCCATGAGCAAGTTATATAAAATATATCAACAGTCCTAGTCCAAGTTAAATAGCTGCATGGATCACATTGAATAGCTCATGGACAAGAAGAAAGCGATGTAAAATAATAATCAATCCCAATCATTTTTAGGCAGAAGTAAGTCACATTAAATTCACAGGCAGGCCTATGTATGTCTATTCAAAATTATTTCCTACTGAGCTCAGTGGGACTTATTTCCAGGTCAGGATTGTAGCCTTATTTCCTAGTAACTTCTTAGGCTTGCAATCTATTATGTAATCCTATGCATGTTAATTCAGAAAGAAGTTCTACTGTTTTCAGTGGGACTTACTCCCTTGTAAGTTTGTTTAGGATTGCAGACTTAACATCATTGCCCCATGTTTTGTAATACTTTTCCGCCAAGGCTCCAGATGGAATCCAATCAGGGTGTTCCAGTACTCAAGGAATGACGTTTGATCCACCATATGGATTCACGGAAGAAGAGGAAGAGAGGCCTTTTTGCCAGTTCCCCATTCCCCCTCAAGCCCCCACCACCCCCTTTAGCGCCTTCTACAATGTTGTGGAGAAATCACTTTTTAACATATGCTGACCAAAACAGGGTTTGCTTTAGATAAAATGTATGTGTATGTGGGTGTCATGTAAGAGATACATTTGAAACACCAAGTATCTGCTGTTGGCTGAAAGCTGACTGTTATGGGGAAAACCTGGTTCTTTTGAATACTGCACCAAGAAAGTGGGTTGTAAAATTACACTTTTGACTGGCTTTTTCGTACAAAATTCTTGGTCTATCATTGGACAGGAAAAAAGTCTGATAAGGGGGGAGAACTGTATGCCACTCAAATCTGATTGGTTGAAGGATAGGCAAGCTAGGACATAAGTATGCCTATTCCAAAGTTGTTGAGAGAACCCTGAAATGAGTGTACGAAGATGACAGTAGAGGAAGATGATGACAACAACAACAGAAAAGGAGATGAAGCTTAGGGAGAAGGCTAAACCCTGAAGTTTGGCACTGAAGCAAAAAGCAGGCAGAAGATGAGCAAGGGGCTATCCAGGCCCAGAAGATAGCTGAAGATAGTCTGCCCCCTCAAGAGCTGAAACAATGATAAAAGTGACAGTTTGGTAGTGAGGCTATATAAGAGTGTTAGGCAGAGAGGATAATTCAGCAAGCAGATTCTGACCAGAGTGAAATCACCCTGCAAGCCTACATCAAAGGGAACCAGCTGAAACCCACAGTACCTAGTGGCAAGATCCCACAACAGTCTTTTTTTTAACATTGTTTGGCTTAAATGCATCTCCTTCCATAAACTTATCCTTGCTCAAATGCTTTTCCCAGTTGAGTGCTGGAATCAGGATAGACAAAAATAAGTAGATAAATAAACCTGATAAAATGAAATGTAGATTGCAAGCCTGTAGGACAGGACCTGTCTTCTTCGCCTTGTGTACAGCACTTAGCACATTGGAGGTGCGTAAAAATATTAAATGATGATTATGATGAAAGGCAGAATTAGGGCAACAGCTAATGAAGACTTCAGGAGCTGTTACTGAGCATGCTTGTAGAGTTCAAATGGATTCAACAAACCAGAAGTGAGAGACAAAATTGTGATGAGGATACAGAATTTGACCCTGTTGATGCAAGTCTCAAAATGGCAAACTAAAGTTTAACTGAAATAAATATGTCTCACCAGCTCATTCATAATTCCGTGGAGAAGTGTTTGTACTGTATGTGGCGCATCACACCATAAAAGCCCCACATGAGCATGCAAATTGCCCTTCAGCTTGGTTTGCACTCTCAGGATTGCCAGCCGTGCTTTGTGTTTAGAGATTCTGATGTCAGCACCACATTTCTTTGAGCCTTAGGACAATTTCATCTCTGCCTTATTAGGAAGTACCATACTGCGCAAATACTGGTGATTCACATACGCACATGCACACACCTTATTTTACACACTGCTGAAATAAGACAACGTACTGCTGTTGTTGTTGTCATTTTTTTGTGCTGGATAACAGCTCAGGGAATCACATTTGATCCTTCTGTATTTCAGAAACAGTTTAAAACCAGGTTGATAATGCTTCTTTTATCCAAGCTTTTGTCTCTTTCTGGGGATATCCTCCAAAACACAAAGAGAATTTCAATGCCCAATGCTCTGGTGCCTTTGTAAACATCCCTCTGTGCCACCTTTGAAGAAAGCAAAGTCTCTCATTATGGTTTGTTGTATGTGTAGCGAATTGTACAATGGGGCTTTGATCATTTCTGGGACCTCTGGGCACTACAGTAATATGAATAATTTACTGTTCAGATAATTAATAGCTGGGAAAAGCTGGTTCAAAACAACACTTTGGCAGCCAACTGCACTTTATATTAAACAGATGCCTTATTTTGCACGGCATGTTTACATATGGAAGCATAAAACTTTATTATAAAATGAAATTCACCAAGACAAATGTCAAAATGTATGCACTGCACACAAAAGCCAAAGGCTTGGACATTTGGAGCCCTATCTTACTGGCAGCTCATGCTTTGCCTATAGAAGATTCCAGATTCAATCCATGCCATTTCCAATTGAAGACTGGTTAGAAGGACTAGGAAGGACCCTGGACAGCTGCTGCCCATCAGAGCAGACCATACAAGCATAGATGGAGACCAAAGATTTCTCATCCCCCATTTGTGGAAATCTTTCCCGTGGGAAGCCCTCCTCCTTTCAGCGCCATGCAAATATGTTTCGATTCTCTCTGGCTTTAATGCATTGTTTTAGCCTGCTGAGGAACAAGGCAGAATCTGTGCATCCTTTCTCTTCCTCTCCACAAAGCAGCAAGAGTGGGCAAAGTGTTTGTTTCTTGCAAGGAAAAACATTGAGCCCGGCGGGAGTGGGGGAAGCAGATAAACAAAAGCTGCAGTTTGCTTGCTAGAGATGGAATAAGAGAATCTGAACACTACACTCTCTTATCCTTTCAGAATTATCTCAGTCATGTACCCAAAACAAACAGTGCTTCTAAAGCCATTGTGCACAAATTAGCCTCAAGGCAAAGAATTCTATGGTTCTCTTAAATACACAGTGTAAGTCTAAGGTTCAGAAACAATGCATGTCCTTCAACATAAGTAGAAAATATTTAAGAAGAGGGAGCAAAATCAAAGTCAACTTTGCTAGCTCTTCCTCCACATCACAAACTTCAGCAACTGCTTACATAATTAAAATCAGGACATCCTGTGACATAATATTCTGTATTACTATGGTCCAATATTTACACTGTAGTGGAGTGTGAGTATTTCACTGGGAAAGTCCCATTTCAGATCTTCCCACAGCCATGAATTTGCCAGATGGCCTTGGGAAAGTCACTGGGTTTCAGCTCTCAGGATGAAAATACAGTGGTACCTTGGTTCTCGAACAGCTTGGCTCCCAAAAGAATTGGCGCACGAATGCTGCAAATGTTCCGGTTTGCGAATGTTGTTCAGAAGCTGAATGTCCAGAATAGCTTCTGCTTGAATGCAGGAAGCTCCTGAAGCCAATTGGAAGCCATGCCTTTCTGGGTTGTGCAATGTCTCTCTGGATTAGGAAGTTTGCCCCATCAATGAGAGGTTCTAGATTTGTTGGTACTAGTATTCCTGCAGCATATTTCCAGTGCCTGGCCACCATAAGCCTGGCTCCTGCAACAAAATCCCAAGGCAGTTCCTTATTATAACTTGCTTTGCAAGTGGCTTCTGTGCAGGGAAGCTGCTTGCAAAAGAGCTGCCTTCACCAGGCAGGACTGGAGCCTCAACTAGCCAATTGTTCAGTGGAGGTGCCAATGTTGCTCCTTTGCAAGTGGTTTCTCTCAGGAAGGAGAATCAGGAGGTGAGCTCCTACCTTCTGCCCCAATGCCTGCCTCTCTTTCCTTCTGGATTCCCCACCCCCTAAGAGCCATAGATTGTTCCAGACCATCCAACCTGGCCGTGGCTGTCTGTATCTGACTTATCTGATTGCCAAGTCCCTCTAAATATGCCAAATATGGCTATAGACTTGGATGAATCCAGTGCACAGCCCTAGTTAGCATATAGATCTATCCAAATGAAGAACATAGAATCGTAGAAATGGAAGGGACACCAAGGATCATCTAGTCCAACCCCCTGCAATACAGGAATCCTACCCACAGCTGTCCCTGTAGTACAACATGCACATAGCATGTAACTCAAGCACATGTAAGATAATCGCAGTACTGAAGACTTCAAGTGTCTGTTTTTAAAACTTAAAATAACAACATCCATGTAAATGCCAGGAATGTGTTGACATTTAGCCTTTTCAGTGGCTGAGTATTCTAAAGTTTCCTGTTAAAATACCTGTTATGTAATATCCTTCCAAAGCAAGGGATATTAGTCACAGTGTACCACTTTAAATCCAAATATAAAAGACATTTATATTCACCATGATATAGCCACTAAAATCAACTCACACATATACTCTATGCATAGAAGAAAGAACTCTCACCTCCACAAGTTCATAAATCTGCCAACCTAGGTCATAAATATACCATAGGAAGAAAGCAATATTTTCTTCACATAGGCTACTAATCCTAACTGGGTTTTCAAACTCTTCAAAAGCAGACAGCAACAGATCGGCCATAACTTCTACTTTCTATCACCTTTCCTTTTGCCTTCTGCTTTTGGTCTTCTTCCTGGTATCATAATTCTGAGTGCAGCCACCAAATGAGCCAGTTTCTTTGAGGCATGTTACATATTAAAAGAAACAAACCAACAAAACATGTCTACCACTGAACATGGCAAAACTCTCTTTCATGTCCTCAGGAACGTAGGGAGATTCTTTATTCTGAGATAGATCATTCCTCCATTTGACCCGATATGGTCTACACTGACAGGCACTATTTTACAGGGTTTTCAAATGAGACACTTTCCTAGCCCTACCTGAAGGGATCAGGGTTTGAACCTGGGACTTTTTACATGCAAATCATGTGTTCTACCACTGAGACACTGCCCTCAATACAGCAAGTGTTTTCTCCACTCTCAATGGCTGCTGCTAATGTGGGCAAGCAAGGACATAACTTCATGAACTACGAGCTACAGTGGGAGGTGGAAATGCAATGTGGGAGCCCTGCATTTTGTAGTGTGCAAGCACCTGCTTCTTAAGAACTTTGGGAGGGCTTTGCAAAGGTCAATCTCATCTTGCACTTTGCTTCCCATAGTGGCCAATCAGATTCTTCCAGGAAGCTTGCAATCAAAGCTTCAAGAGAATGACCCTCTCCTGCAGTTGTGCCAGCAACTGGTACCCAGAGAGACAGGTTGCTTCTTAACCTGGAATTTCCATCTTGTCCATCCCTGGAAGTTCCCTGCTCTCTGGTACTAAGTGTGCCCAGCAATCTGACCATGTAGCCCTCCTAAGAGGTGGGGAGTGATCTCTCATCTCAATAAATAGAACATCTCTGCCCTACTTCATTGTAGGTATGCAAGCATTAGCAAGGTCATTTGCAGTCTCCCATTACATCATCTCATTTACATTGACATTTCTCCACTAGTACTTTATACCTAAAGACATAAACTATAATTATTCCTGTCAGCTGGTTGGTAGGGCATCTTCTTTACAAAGACAAAATGCATTACTTAGGGAAAGGAGAAGTGCATTGGGGAGGAAAATTAGATTGGAGCTTGAACTTTTGTGGAATACCTGGAACCGTCAGTCTAACGATTTAATTAAGGCCACATAAGGGTTCATTCTGGATAGTGCTGCTACTTTGTTAGTGTGTCCTGACTTCCCACGGGGTACAACCAGTTTTTGCTGTTAAGGTAAACAATAACTGTGTGTGTGTGTGTGTGTGTGTGTGTGTGTGTGTGTGTGTTCTGTGAACTTTACAAATCCGCACAAAACCAGCAAGGCCAAACTACCTTCTGTCTTCAGAAAAGTGAGACAAACCAAAGGATCTCATACTCCCCCTTCCATTACCTGCCGCCTTCATTGTTAAACAGTCATTCTTTGTTGGCCTGCCATTTACTATATATTCACGATTTGATTTGTGGAGAAGTAGATGTTTGCATACGCTGTGCTTGCTGTTGCATTTTTATGTAAATGGGATGGTGCCAAAAAAACGACCTCTCAAGCAGTATATGCAGAAGGGGAAATGAATGGTCCACAGTGCAGGACCAAACTAAAACACAAACCATTTTTCTAGCCTGATTCATGAGTGGAAAATTCCGATTACTTTCACAACAGGGGGTTAGAAAGGATTCTGTTGGGGGGGGGTGTACAGGTTGCAGCTGCTTCCTCTCACGCTTTTTCTTTTTCTTAAAAGCTACCTGTGAATGTGAGAGGCTTCTTGGTTTCGTTTCTCTCTGGCCACATCCACACTGTACATTTGAAGCACTATGCTTCCAATTTAACAGTCATGGCTTTCCTCAAAGAAACCTGGGAACTGTAGTTTGTTAAGAGCTACGCTTCCCAGAGTTCCAGGAGAAGAGGGATTGTTTGTTCAACCATTCTGGGAATTATAGCTCTGTGACGGGAATAGGGATATCCTAGCAACCCTCAGAGGCAGAGTGCAGTGTACATGTAAGGAATAAATACTTCTATTTCTTCCACTTCTAGCCCTTTGCCTCACTGAAATCCCACATCCTGCATGATCCACACATAGGACTTGTGTGCTTCTGCATCCATGTACCAGTATCTTGTTTCACTGGAAATGGCATATCAATGGTAAACAGGAAAAGTGTGTATAAACGGCTCAGTTTGGTCACTGAAGTAACTAGGAATACTGTGCCAGCCAAGTAGAGCAAGCGAGCGTGGGGTGGAGTATCGGGAGAACAATATAGTTAATTTCTGACAAAATAAGGCTCAATTTATCCTAACCAAAAACACATGGGGAGTACATCTTCATTCCTCATGTAACCTTTGAAGTTACCACAGACTGAAATTCTGTTTACTGACTGCAATAGGTTGTGAAAAAGGAGGAGAGGTGGAAATGGAACACATAACATCAAATTCACTCCCTCTTACAGTCTCACAGGCAGCAGACATCCCCTGGAAGCCCAAGTATTTTTAACACTATAAATAGATTTTGAGCAAAGAATGTTGGATAATACCAGTCTTTTCCTCATGTACTGTAGTTGGCAGTCTAGTCACAAGAGAGAGAGAGAGAGAGAGAGAGAGAGAGAGAGAGAGAGAGAGAGAGAGCAATGCTCCATTTAAACTGGGCAGAGTATATCACTTTTAAACAAAGTAGTGTTATATTTCTTCTGGTGCCACACATTATCTTTCAAGACAATGCAATTTAGCAGAGAAACTTGCATACTGTGACATTTGGGCCTGACCTGCAGTAACTAGATGGTTTCTATCGGAAACAATGAAACCTGAAAGTGGCTCATTATCCCAGGATAATGTGAAGGTTAATGTGTGTCATCACCATCCCGGTAGGAGGGCTTAGGTTTACATGAAATCATCTTCCATGCAAGTCAAATATTGAAAGACTCTCTCGTCTGGCTACACATTCAGCTTTAGATAATTTATTTAGCATCTGAACCCAAACTCTAAAGCCTCAAAAGAAATAGCAACTTTTTCAGATCACCTTTCTCTTCACAACAGCCTTGTGGGGCAGTAGTATGCCCTAGTTATGTTTTTTAAATAAAATAAAATAAAATAAGGAGCTGTAAAGACTTATCCAAAACTAGAGTGTCAAAATCTGTACTATAATCATTATTACTATTCAGAGTATGAATGACACTGGGGGGGGATCAGCCCTCACACATCAAATGACAGATGAAAGGGATGCAAGTCCCCAAGTAAAAAGTCAACAAGGCACAAAATACACTTTTTTCAGTATATTCAAAACAGTGAAATAATGAAGGTCCCACCGGCAACATGTGGACAATTATGGGTGTCTCTGTTAACTACAAGGTAAGTTATGTTACACTTCGTGACAAGTCAGGAATTCATACTTACACAGGTATTGAGAAATCTAGACACTCAAGGACAAGGGAGGAGGAAGGAACTGTGGGGAAAGGTGTACCAGCTTAAAACTAATTTCTTATATACTGTACATTGCATTCTTGAAAATTGTAGAATTGGAAGCGACCAGTCCAACCCCCCGCAATGCAGGGATCTCAACACATGGTCTCCCATCCAATTTAAACCATACCAGACCCTGCTTAGCTTTGCAAATGTGCTAGCAGAATGAATAAAAACATTAAAAATACAAAACAACCAAAACCAAATGATGAAAGGGTATACAGGTGTGATTAGCTCCAGGACTATCAATGGGAGCTAGAAAAAAAATGCCTCAGAGCATTATTAAAATAAATAAATATAACTAGGAAAACTAATTTCAGGTGCCTTAAAGCACACTTCTTTAAAATGTCATTGATTTTTGAGGTATGCAACTTCAGTTTTGCAGACCTTTTGTGTGTTCAATTTTTTAAAGATCCTGGCAAGCTTCACGCTCTGTATTTGTTTGAATTTGGAGAATAAACTTCTCTCTACATTTCCAAGAGTTCATTAATCTTAGAGTGAATTATGTTATTTTGACCCCAACGTCATAATGCAAGACTAATATATAACATCATCATTCATGGCCATTAAAGAGGGGGGGGGAATCACATGGGTAGCCCTGGCTAATTGGATTAAATCATGAAAAGTGTCCAAGAGCTCCGGGGAAGAAGGATGAAGGCACAGAGAAACAGTGGCCTAGTGAACAAAAATTCTCTCGAAAACCCGTAAAACACAGAAGCAGTGTAAATCAGCTGCAAGCTCAATGTTTTTCTTCTAGCCACATTAATGATACTACTTCCAAAGTTAATAAAGAAATTAGAGCTATAATAATAATAATAATAATAATAATAATAATAATAATAATAATAATTTATTTATACTGCACCCATCTGGCTGGATTTCCCCAGCCACTCTGGGTGGCTTCCAACAGAAAAATCATATAAAATAATCTATTAAACATTAAAAGACTCCCTAAACAGGGCTGCCTTCAGATGTCTTCTAAAAATCTGGTAGCAGTTTTTCTCTTTGACATCTGATGGGAGGGCGTTCCACAGGGTGGGTGCCACTACCGAGAAGGCCCTCTGCCTGGTTCCCTGTAACTTGGCTTCTCGCAATGAGGGAACTGCCAGAAGGCCCTTGGCGCTGGACCTCAGTGTCCGGGCAGAACGATGGGGGTGGAGACGCTCCTTCAGGTATACTGGACTGAGGCCGTTTAGGCCCTTTAAAGGTCAGCACCAACACTTTGAATATGTGGCACAGCTGTAAATTTGATCTGCTCACTGACCATAAGAGCTGACTCCTAGGGGCCAAGGGGTCTTCGCCCTCCCAAATAAAATATTGGAGCCCTCCCCCCCCAGTTGATAGGCATTGCCTTTCAAATGGTGTATGTTCACCGCATCATGTGATCATTATGCGGGGCAGGGCTTACCTGCCCCCGCCAAATATTTTATTCAAGTTCACACCCTTGTCACTGACTATTTTGCACCTCAGATCTGTCAGCACTTTAGCAAGCCACATTGTACGCCTGCCACAACATGATCCGAAGTTGAGAGAGACACATTTTCATTAACATCAAACACTGGTGACATAAGTAACAATAACCACCAAAACATGTGATCTTCAGATGAAGGGCAGTATAGAAATTTAATTAATAAAGGAAAATTAAAATAAATAAAACACAATTACATCCTCCCCCAAAAGGCTAACGTGAGTTCTAGGTCCTTTCCGCAGCTTTTGATCTTCTCAACCAGCAACGTTGCCCATTGTCTCCTCGCCCTGCATTTTCTAACCATTCCACGTAGTCCTGATTAATTCCACAGTTTTGCATTCTATTAGGAATACACAGTCTTCCATATGTTCTTAGCTTGCCCTCTTTCCTTTTCCCATCTACCTCAAAGCAGAGACTGAACAGGCAACATCTGGCGGAGTCTCGATGGTATTCAAATACAGTAAGGTTAAATCTCTGACAAATGTGAGTGTGACAGACTGCATATTTTTCTTATAATGCATTTCCTCCGCATTCTGGAAATCTAGGAGCACTGCCTCTGTTCACAGGAATATTGATATATTTAACCACTTTTTTCAGGGGGAGGGGACAAATACTTCATCCATGGTACTCCTCTTCTAGACTTCAAAGGGCAAATGTCACAGCAAAACCTGGTCCTAAAGCTAAAGTTCATTATTCTGAGGCCATATAATTGACTTCAACGGTGGTTCAAAGAGCTTGATTTATTTCTTGCACCATACTTTATGCTGTGGTCCTTGGAGCGATATTGTACAGCAAGCAGGGAGGGGTGAAGGGAAAAAAAGAGAAATAGCTATTATCATGAGGATAATGCTGACTGTAATTTCATGTACAGTAAGTCATGACCTTGTGCCATAAGAAATATCTGCCGAGGCTGACATTTTCGGTTCTGCTTCTACATTTATGCCTCATTGACAGAGGCGAGCTACGACTTTGGTTAATGGCGCTTTCTACACACCCAGTATGTTAATGCACATGAAGGTCGCACAACTTCCGGGGTTTTTTGTATGCACCCACAAACTACCACTTTCAACTGAACTCAGTTGTTGGGCTGTGCTTCATGGGATGTTATGCATATGTTCAAATACCACTAGTTTTTATGCAAATTTTAAAAAATTAAGAAATCCTCAGCTTTGGGGAGATACTTCAGGCCCATCTACTCCTATCAGAAAAAGTGGCTTATATTTGCCCTGGTCTACGGTAGTTGCTGCATTGAATCTGGTGCCTGTACTGGACATCCCTTTAGTCACAGGTTAAAATTCAGCTATTGCTACCCATGGATAAGGTGTCTGAAGAAGTGAGGCCAGCCACAGGTATGTCTGATCCCTTCATGACTGCTTAAAGTCCTGAGAGTTGCAGGATGTTTGTAGTAAACATTTTGTAATGGTTCGGATCAAATTATGCAACTTTTCACTCACAAATAGCCAGCTCTCCCTTCAATTTTCATCCCCCCCCCCAAAAAAAAATATTATCTGGAGAATTAGAGGATCCTGGGGAACAGCAAGAGAGATGGTACAGAAGGATGTCAGCCAGGGGCTGGAAACTTTGGTCTTGGGGAGGACAACATAGGCCTCTCTCCCCGAATCACAATTTCTCCAAAAACATTATGGCCCAAACTATGTGCATATAACTTACCTTGCTCTTTCTCTGCTGCTGGGGCAGATGAAATTTAGTCTTACTGTGAAGGCAGAGTGAGGGAAAGTGAAGCTTCTTTGCTTCACACTTTGCCAGTGTGGTGTAGTGGTTAAGAGCGGTAGACTCGTAATCTGGGGAACCGGGTTCGTGTCTCCACTCCTCCACATGCAGCTGCTGGGTGACCTTGGGCTAGTCACACTTATCTGAAGTCTCTCAGCTCCACCCACCTCACAGGGTGTCTGTCGTGGGGGAGGAAGGGAAAGGAGATGGTTAGCCGCTTTGAGACTCCTTCGGGTAGTGATAAAGCGGGATATCAAATCCAAACTCTTCTTCTTCTTCTTCTTCTTCTTCTTCTTCTTCTTCTTCTTCTTCTTCTTCTTCTTCTTCTTCTTCTTCTTCTTCTTCTTCCACTGAGATTAGAATAGAGATCCATCCCCGTGGGGGTTAGGAGCTGTAAGGTGGAAAGTCCCCATTGATTCCTAGCCATGCAGCCAACAGGTAATCTCCCACATAGCTGAGCAATGGAATTATCTCTCACAAGATGGTCACCAATGGATGGCTTCAAAAGAGCGTTTGACAGTTTCATAAAGGGCAAGACTATCAGTGGTTACTAGACATGATGGCTTTGTTCTGTGCCTCCACCCCTGGAGGCAGGATACTTCTGCATATTGGCTATTAGAAGTCACTTATAACAAGGAGGAAGAGTGCTGTTGCTGCTGTTGTTGGTCCTGCTTGCAGGATTCCCACTGGCATCTGAGAAAAGGTTGCTGGCATAGATCCAGCAGGGCTCGTCTGGAGTTCCCAGACGAAAGTCAGAAGTTACTTGTGTGTATTACCAAAATAACAGATGCATGGTTATGTCTTAACAGTTAGTTAATTCACAACTGTAACATTTGGGCAAGAACAAGTTCTGAGGCAGAGCATGCTTTTGACTTTGGATTTTCCTTTTCCTTTTCAAAAGGAAGGACATACTTGCCGGAGGAAACAAGTCAATTAAGTGAAAGGAACAGAAAACACAAACAAAGGCAAAATGGTCCTTAACAGAGGTGAACAGCTAAACACTGATCTGGAAAAAAAAAACCAATGCTTAGAGTTTTTCAATCTGCGAAAGACTTTCAAACCATAGAGATGTCATTGTCATGGCAATTCAAAAACCTCTGGTTGCCAAGGCCTAGAGCTAAGGCTACATTTGTGGCACAAAATAAAATAAAGCCCACACTTGTCATGAAAAAGCTGGAGGGAAACTTCAGAGGGAACCAGTTATTGTGAATATTTTCTGTCTTTTTCTGTAATTATTGTTATCACATTGTTTTCTGTTCTGGCCTATGGGTGAAGCAATAAAGACTGACCGACTGAAACTTTGGAAACCTACTGCTTTCCTTGTTTGAGACCTCTGCACCCACCACTTTTTGTACTGACCTTTGCTGCTCTTTCTAGCTGCTCTTTCCTGCACTTTTGAAGACCTGGATGTTGATTATATCATTTATTAATACCTAACTACACTGGAAAGTTTTTGTTGTTTCTGCCTGTGGCTGGTGTATTTTAATAATTGATGAAGAATATCAATCAATAGCTTGCTTTTAATTGTCAAGCTGCCTATTTTGAAACAAAATGAAAATGCTATAACGTTAGCACAATCAAAATGCATTGTTTATTGGGCTTGCAGTACTATATTTTGAAATGAAATATTGTAAGGTGCTCTGATATGTACTGCTGTTCCCGGGTTGTCTAAAGCACATACAAATTAAAGGAGCAGAAACAGCCCCAGAGCTGTGAATGCAAAAATCTCCAATATCATAATTAGTCCTAGATAACAAAAATGAACTACCAAGGAAGGGCGGGAGAGACAAGAAAAGCTCTGAAGTCAATAAAATGCGGGTTACATAATTCTAGAATAATTGTCACTATCCTGCATAACTGAGCTCAAGAGCAAGGTCAGAAGTGGCAAGATTTTCCATTGCCAATTGTGTTTTTAATGTACAGTCATACCTCTAGTTACGTTCGCTGTGGGTTGCGTAAATCACGGGTTACAAACACGCTGAACCCGGAAGTGCCGGAACGGGTTACTTCCGGGTTCGGCGATTCGCGCATGTGCAGACGTGTCGAATGACGTCACATGCATGTGCAGAAGTGCCGAATCGTGAGGTGAGCATGCGCAGATTCGACGCTTCAGGCTGCATACTGCTCTGGATGCAAACGGGGCTCCGGAACGGATGCCTTTCGCATCCAGAGATACCACTGTACAACTATGCAATGTAATGTGCACACTACTTATGCCAGATGCGTTGCCCACCTCTAGTGAAATAAGTATCTCTCACCTGGTTCATTCCCTGGCCCCCATCTTTCAGTTTATTGACAATTTCATTTTTCTCTGCCACTCTAGAAAGCTGTGACCTGGCTTTGCTTCAAATGTGATTTTGCTTACATATCCCCTGTAACAGACAATATCACCCAATGCATGTTTATTCAGAAAAAAAGTATCATTGAGTTAAATGAGGTTTATTTCCAAGTGCATGTTACAAGACTGTGTGAATAAATTGTTAATCCATTTTTTGCTGCTTCTGAACCAGCTGATCTGTTGAATCAGTTTAATTGTTCCCTTCACTTCATGTTTACTTGAAGGATTTTTTCGCAGAAGGTAACTGAAACCATCAACAGAACTTACATTTACAGAGCAAAATACCCTCTTGAATTATATACCCAGCACATGGAACCTTGCAAAAGGACAATACGATTGGACTCTCCATGCCTTTCCACAGCAAAAAGACTGGTATTGATGAATTGGAAAAATAAAAATGAAGCTCCCTTCTACGATTGGATTGAAGACTTCTATAAACTCGCAAGATATGAGCAACTTGCATATAAACACAGACTTGCCATGGACAAATTCAATGATGTTTGAAATCCATTCTTACAAATACTGTAATAGGTTAAGATCTGGTGAAATACAATAACAACCTTGTAAAATATACAGTTTGGGGTTTTTTCTTCTCCCTCCTTTGTTTTCCCTTCTGCATGGGTTCTGTTTCTCTTTTTCCTTTTTCTCTTTTTTGTTTGCATCTCACCATGTGAGACATATAGTTACATACTTCTTGAACTTTCAGTAAAGATTGTTCTAAAAAAAAACCCAACAACTTCATGTTTACTTGGGCTTCCATAACTTTTGTGTATCCCTCTTTTGTTGCATCAGGGTGGGGTAGGGAAGAACCAGCTTGCTTGGTAACACTGATTATTCATGACTTAATGAGTCATTCCACCTTCCCACCCATTCATGAAAAATGGATCCAAAGAATGGGAGAATGGAAATCTCATTGAGTTCAGTGAGGTGAACACAGATAAGTTACTAGCTAAGCTGTGCAGTCCTGTGTTGACTTACCGGTAGAAGCTGGCAGTATGCCTCCAAACTGTCAGTATTTTGCAGAAAGCATTCAAGTGCCAACTGGAACTTTAGGCCTGCACAACTGGAATGGTTCAAAGCACTAACTATCACCTCAGTGCAATAAATTCATTTCCTCTCTCATTATTATTAGTGGTTTGGAATGTGATGAGGAAATGTATTGAAAAGTGTGGGATAAATGAATGGCCAGTGGGGAGGTGCATTAACACCCTGTTAGCAAATCAGAACAAATGTTTAATAAAATACAAGCAAAGCAGGATGAATGCTGAATGAACAGGTTGTCTAGGGGAGCCCACTGTGGTCAGAGTTATTTTCAATTAGGTAATTGAAAACGCCTTCCAGCTCAGGAGTTTGCTCCTTGGGATGCCCGATTCCGCCGCGGCAAGAGGCGGCTGCACGGGAGCCGCTTCGGGGAGCACAGCGCAGCGCGAAGAGCCTGGTGAGAGGCAGCTGCGGCTGCAGGTGAAGCCCGGGATCTGCGTGGGCGACTGGGGGTGAGCGCCCTGAGCGCTGTGGCGATAGCGAAGAGGCGCCCGATCAGCCGCCTCTTCGCCACCGCCGCAGCGCTCAGGGCATTCGCCCCCAGTCACCCACGCAGATCCCGGGCTTCACCTGCAGCCGCAGCTGCCTTTCACCAGGCTCTTCGCGCTGCGCTGCGCTCCCCGAAGCGGCTCCCACCCCCGCAAAACACAGTGAGGCGGCTGCGGGGGAAGTGACAAGAGCGCCCAGGAGCGCAGCTGCAGCGACGGTAATCCCAGGGGCTGCGGAGGTGGCTGTGGGCACGCGCCAAGCCGCAAAGCATGGCGGCGGTGGAGACGGACACTGCGAGTGGCATGAAAAGAAGGTCGCCAGCAAGCGCGCTGTTGCCTCTTGCCGGCTCTTCCGAAGGCGCTTAAATGCCCTCCTTTCCTTGCCAGACCCGCTCCCCCCCCCGGCTTATTTTTGGGGTATGTCTTATATTTATTCTACTCATGAAAAGCCTGCCATGGCTTATTTTTAAGGCCCGTCTTATTTTAGGAGAAACACTGTATATCATCTTTGTAGCAAACATTTCTAGGTCAACAGTATAAATCTTAAATTACTACATGGGGCACTAATTAGTTTGTAATCACACACTCAGGGCCACAATGTACCTTTTCAATTTATTGATGGCATTTCTATCTCATAATTACACAGTCTTTGATTCTAGTGGGGTGTGTGGTTTTTTGTTTTAAAAATGAATTGGTGGTCACTAACACATCACCCCCAATGAGAAAAGGAGGTAGAAGGAAGACTCGGGTTTAAATAAAAATTACAGTACATCTGTTAAATTAAATGCAAAGGTGCACAATTTAGAAATAAGTCCTATACTTTAAATAGAAATATAGCACAACTCACCATAGTTGGGAAGGTTGTGTGACTGTGTTACTAAAACTGCTAGCACATTTGCAAGGCAAAGTAGGGTTCAGTATGGTTTCAAACTGGATGGGGGGGACCATGTGTTGAGAAGTTTCACCAGTTGATTCAATTCCTGTTGTACAGTATCTCCTAAAGGCACAAAAACAGACTAGGTCTCCCCCGCCCCAAGTCGGTTGGCAGCTGCAGCTATATTGCAACATGCTCTGTGAGAGTTGATACTGTTAGACAATGGAGTAGCCATTCTGTAAAATTTCCTTGTCCCTGAAGCAGACAAGTAGTCAAAACAGGTTGGGGCACAATGCATGCCACAAATATATCCGTTTTCCTGAGTTTTGGTTTCAATGGCGGCCCTCCTTCTCCTTTGCCTCGAGCTGCACTGGCACATGCTGTTCTAAGCTACAGCACAGCTATTTCCTTGCCTTGGCACTGAGGATCCCCAGAGAGGAGCACAGCTCCTGGGTAGAGTATAAACGTTGCATGCAAAAAATCCCCATGCCCAGTTCCTTTCAAAAGCTTGGTGAGTTATTTATTTAATTTCACAACATTTATATACTGCTTAGTTGCAGTATAAACCTCAAAGCGGTTTACAAAAAAGATGCAACAATAAAATTATCAGTAAAAAAAAAACAAGTTTAAAACTAGTACTTAAAACACTCAAACAATTAAAATCTACAATAAGTCAAAGCCAGGTTTTTTAAAAACACATTACAGGTTCTATGTATCTGGATAGGTTTGCCTAAACAAAAATGTTTTCAACATGCTTCAAAAAAAGTAAAGCAAAGACACCTGCCTCATATCAATAGGCAGGAAGTTCCAAAGTATAGGCACTGAACACTAAATGTTTGGTTTCTTACAAGTGCAGAATGATATTATACAGCACATGTTGTTGTTGTTGTTGTTTAGTCGTTTAGTCGTGTCCAACTCTTCGTGACCCCATGGACCATAGCATGCCAGGCACTCCTGTCTTCCACTGCCTCCCGCAGTTTGGTCAAACTCATGTTCGTAGCTTCGAGAACACTGTCCAACCATCTCGTCCTCTGTCTTCCCCTTCTCCTAGTGCCCTCAATCTTTCCCAACATCAGGGTCTTTTCCAAGGATTATTCTCTTCTCATGAGGTGGCCAAAGTATTGGAGCCTCAGCTTCACAATCTGTCCTTCCAGGGAGCACTCAGGGCTGATTTCCTTAAGAATGGATAGGTTTGATCGTCTTGCAGTCCATGGGACTCTCAAGAGTCTCCTCCAGCACCATAATTCAAAAGCATCAATTCTTCGGCGATCAGCCTTCTTTATGGTCCAGCTCTCACTTCCATACATCACTACTGGGAAAACCATAGCTTTAACTATACGGACCTTTGTAGGCAAGGTGACGTCTCTGCTTTTTAAGATGCTGTCTAGGTTTGTCATTGCTTTTCTCCCAAGAAGCAGGCGTCTTTTAATTTCGTGACTGCTGTCACCATCTGCAGTGATCAAGGAGCCCAAGAAAGTAAAATCTCTCACTGCCTTCTTCCCCTACAGCACATGTAACCATTGCTCCCCCCCCCTAAAAAAACGTTTAGGGGTACTCTCATTTTGACTCAAGGAAATCACCATTTTATAGTTCAAATCAGGGAAAATAATTACAGGAAATGGACAAAAGTACAAAGAACATGCATTACACCGGGACAGGCAAGGAAAGGAGGGCATTTAAGCGCCACTCTGGGCAGCTTCCAACAAAATATTAAAATACAGAAATCCATCAAACAGGAAGCCGCCATTGAAGGTGGTAACAATGAAACTGGCCAACCCCGTGCTAGATTCCAACTCCTATTTCACATATTAAATGCTCGCCTCTGTCTGAAACTCAGGAAACACAGTGACAGGAAATGAGGCCGTTGTTGGGGGTAGCAATGGAAAGCCATTTCCTGTTCCCAGGGAGATGACAATGTGGGCTGGGCACAAGCCTGACCCACACGCATGGGGAGGGATAACCCCAGTGCCATTGGAGTCCTTGGACCGACCAATGCGGTCGGTCTGGGGTGTGGCTTGGGCTATTTAAATTGCCCGCGGTCGAGGACTCCTTAACATCTCGGGATGGTTGGGGACCTTGCCATGCAAATGATGATTCACTGTGCTATTCACAGTGCTAGAGAAGAAACAAATTAGTTTCTTCTCCTGTTAGATTCACAAAATGTTCTACCCCCAGAAAAAAGCACTGCCTGTAACAATGTCAATTCTGTAGCTTGAAGCTTGAAGGTGGGCATATCACTTCACACAGGAGACCAGCCTGGCTTAATAACCCCTTAAAGGTAAAAGGTAAAGGGACCCCTGACTGTTAGGTCCAGTTGCAGACGACTCTGGGGTTGTGGCGCTCATCTCGCTCTATAGGCCGAGGGAGCCGGCGTACAGCTTCTGGGTCATGTGGCCAGCATGACTAAGCTACTTCTGGCGAACCAGAGCAGCACACTGAAACGCCGTATACCCATAGCTGCCAAGTTTCCCGTTTTTCGTGGGAAACCACTGTATTTTGTTACCGTTTCCCACTGTTGTCCCGAATTGATTATCATTATATCACGTAAATATCCTGTAAAGCTCCTGCCAGCGGCCATGTCCCGGGTACCAGCTGTCTGTGCATGTCTGGACATGCGCAGAAGTGATTTCTGGTGCCCAGACATGCAGACACAGGCAGCCCAGCACCGGAAGTTGCTTCTATGCATGTCTGGACATGCGTAGAAATGACTTCCGGTGCCGCGCCACCGCTGATCCCGGATTTTTCAATCCGGGAATTGGATGATATGCGTTTACCTTCCCGCCTATTTATCTACTTGCACTTTGACGTGCTTTCAAACTGCTAGGTTGGCAGGAGCAGGGACTGAGCAATGGGAGCTCACCCCGTCACGGGGATTCGAACCGCCGACCTTCTGATCGGCAAGCCCTAGGCTCTCCTAAAAGTTAGCTGGTCCCAAGTTGTTAAGGGTTTTATGTACTAATAGGAACACCTTGAACAAGGCCCAGTAGCAGATCAATAACCAGTGCAGGTCTCTGAGGAGAGGTCGTGGACGTGGTCTCACTCCAATCTTGGGGACGTGGTCTCACTCCAATCAGTAACCATGCCACAGTGTTTTGTACTAACTGCATTTCTAGATCAAATACAAGGGAAAACCCACATAAAGCGCATTGCACCAATCCAGTCTTGAAGTAACTATTGAATGTGGCCAAGCTTTCCTAGTCCACAAATGGTCATAACTGTCCAAGCTTGTCACAGGCGGTTCTAGCCATGGAGGTGACCTGGGACTCTGGTGACAAAAGCTGGATGCAGAAGCACCTCCAGATTGTGATGAGAACGGTCTCCTGACATCCAAAGAGACGCTTCCCTTCAGGATAGACAATGATGGGATACACATACAAAACATCTGACCTGGAACAAGGAAGCTTCCTATGTTTTCTATTGACAGCTTCAATTAAGTTAGTTGTTACATACCCTCCAATACTTCTCTGATCAAAATAGGGACGTCCCATTCCATAATGATAATTTTACTGGGTTGCCTCAGCCACTCTGGGCAGCTTCCAACGTATATAAAAACACTTCCCTATACAGGATTGCCTTCAGATGGCTCGGGGGTCAGATAACTCCATACCCTCCAACATTTCTCCAGTGAAAATAGGGACATCCTAATGAAAAGTGGGACATTCTGGGTTCAAATCAGAAACCTGGATGGCTTCTCTAAATCAGGGACATCCCTGGAAAATATGGACACTTGGAGGGTTAGAGCTGCAGTCCTATACACCCTCATCAAGGACTAAACCTGCCTTCAGCTGCACTGTACAAGTATTAATATCCACCTGGAGAATTTCTGTACCTCTCCCACTGATACTATTAAGGTTTTTACCCTTACATATCTTTTTTAATGAATCTGCTATACCGTTCTAAAATTGAAATTATACCTTTGGATCCATTAAACTTGAATTCATGATCACTTTTTCCTAATCCCTTCAAGTAGCCTCCTGAGGCAAAGAATTTCTCAGAGGGGCAGAGATATATTTTAATTGTACATAAGTAAACATGGGTACCGTGTGTATATTGAGGGTTGTAATATCTCTGGGCCTATCATTTTCGACACCTTAATTAACTGTTCTCATCTTTGCAGCTTGCTTTGTTGCTCAGAGGTGAGTTTGGATTAAAACTAATTGCTTTTTCATGGAAAATAGACAGAACTAGGTCTCTTATTATGTTGGTTGAGAAATCTGAAGCGTACAGTTTGCGGCACAAAATCCTTTCTGAAAACCTCAAGAATGTTGTTAAGGAAACAAGTGTCCTGTCCATTTAATCTGCTGATTTCGAGATCTGAAGGACTCTGTCCACTAATTTCTGCCATTGACCCATTTGCACCTCAGCTACAGATTTAAAAGAAGGATCTTCTCGCACACTATATCAGGTGAGCTTCCTGTAATTCCTGCAATTTCTTCTATTTGTGCCTGCTCCTGTAAGAGCCGGATAGGGGAAAACAAAACAGGTATTCATAGTTTGCATTTGTATAGTTCACAGTCCTTTCTGTCAGTGGTGGGCAGGGTCAGAGGCAAAAGTGGGTGGAGCAAGGAATTCAGGAACATGGGAGAGGGCCTTCTCGGTGGCTGCTCCCAAACTTTGGAACTCCCTCCCTACAGAAGCTGGACTGGCTCCCCTTTTTTTGCCCTGCTGGCAGGTTAAGACCTTCTTACTGCATAGGCTTTTGAGAACTGGCTTCTTTTAATGAAAGTGATGGTACTGTACTGTTTTATGGTGATAATCCCCCCCTCTCTTTGTGAGAGAGTTAAAGGTAAAGGTAAAGGTACCCCTGACCATTAGGTCCAGTCGTGACCGACTCTGGGGTTGCGCGCTCATCTCGCATTATTGGCCGAGAGAGCCGGCGTATAGCTTCCAGGTCATGTGGCCGGCATGACAAAGCCACTTCTGGTGAACCAGAGCAGCACACGGAAACGCCGTTTACCTTCCCGCTGTAGCGGTTCCTATTTATCTACTTGCATTTTAACGTGCTTTCGAACTGCTAGTATTAATGTTTGATTAGTTTTTAATTATTTCTCCCCCCCCCATGAATTTAGCTGTCCTTACTTTATCCATAAGCTACCTTTAGTCACTGTCACAGAAAAAGGTGAGGTATAAATATATATACCGGTAAACAACAACAACAACTTTTACCTTTGTGCAGTAGGCTACCTTATCCACACACCTAGAGTTTGAGGGCACTGATAACTCCAAGGTTGCAGGTTCAGTCCTAGTAGTAGTAGTAGTAGTAGTAGTAGTAGAAATATTAATAATAATTTTATTATTTATACCCCGCCCATCTGGATGGGTTTCCCCAGCCACCCTTATGAGACAGCTGCATATGCCTCCATTGCAAGAAATTGGACTAAATGATCCTTTGGGTCACTTCCAGTTCTACAATTCTATGATTCCAGCCAGGCAACATCACTCGAGGAGGGAAGGGGGGTAAAATGGGGGGAGTCCCAGGAATCAGATAGAGAGGCATGGAGGGCTGCATTTGACCCCTTGGGCCTGAATTTCTTCACCCCTGCCATACACTACACTAGTATTCAAGTAATCCTGTCAGGTAGGTCAGTGTTATTTGCCGCATATTGCAGAAAAGACCTGACCCTGAGACCTAGGGTAAGATTGAACTAAGTTGTTGCATGCAGGGAATGAGGTCTCCTCGTGCAACTAGACCTCTACCCTTCTCAGACCTCATGTCCCCTAAATCTACTTTTGGGGGTTGGGAAACCCCCAGAACAAGTTTATGGGGTGCAGGAGAAGAGAAGGGGGTGTCCTGGCCCTAACTCAAACTTGGATTTCTGTTTCTGCCCAATTATTCAGTGATACATTGGAAACGGTTAAAGGCACTGCAAGGGAAGTACATGGCTATGCACAAGCCAAGATGTTGACCCAACGAGCCTCAGGCCCCTTTCCCCCTCCTTTTGAATAGTGGGGCGGGCACAAGCCTTGGCATGGCAAACGACAGACAAGTAAATGGGCACTTCTGGGCCAGTGAGCCAGGGAGTCCTGTGAGGTTTGTTGGTGTCAGCGGTGGTTTCTCCCCACCCCCACCCAAAATAAGTTATGAACTTGGAGTGTTCCCCCAGGCTCCTTCCACAATGGAACTGTTGGTTACCTAGGTGCTCTGAGTTCACATTACTGTCCCCTGAACGTCCTGTGCGTGTGAAACAGATGAGGCGAATCAATTTTACTGCATGGAGTGAGAGAGGAGAAAGCAACTCGGCTCAACAAATGCACAATTAACTTCCCGTAACTGAGTGAGCTTCTTAGTGCAATTAATTGATCAGTTAATCGCTTAAAGCTGCATTTCATGAGCTTTACTTGGAGGCAAACCACACTCAGCTATCCTGTCACCATGGTTTCCATGAGAATCTTTTAGAATTTTGGCTATCTCCTTCAGCAGCCATAGGCCTCTGTGTTGTCTCTTTATATACTATTTAGTTCACTGACTGGTGGGGTAAATGTTTCTCTGCTGCCTTCTGATTTGTTTCTGGCCACAATTCAAAGGGCTGGTTATGGCTTTGAAAGCACAGGGCCAGGATACTTGAAGGACTGCCTCCTACCACAAAGGGAGAAATGAGCCTCAGTTTTCACTTAAAAGTGACCTTGCCTAACTTGTATTTTCAGATTCCCACCCACCCACCCTCCCACTCTATCTCTGCATACCTCTGAGTTATCTAAAGTGTTCTGGTACTTCTCTCTTACACATTGGTAGTTTGGTTTTGGCTAAATGGCACGAGTATACAATGATAAGAGCCAGTATTAGTGTAGTACTAGTACTGAATCATTTCACTCCTTAACATATTCATTGTATTCACTTCCACAACAGCCTTGTGAGAAAAAGAATGGAGGGTTGTTGTTTTTTTGCCATCTTAGAGGTGGGACAGTGATGGGGGAAATATATTGACATGCCGGAAAAGCCACCATGTAACAATGGTAGTGGTGAGATTTGAATGTGGGTCTCCCTGATTCATATACGATGGCTGTATCCACAAGAGGGCACTGTAGCACATATCCACCAACCATTTCCAAAACCGCTGAAGATGGGGACATGTTAATGCCTTAAAAAGCACATAAAAATGCTTAGCTAAACATGACAATGATAGCATAAGATCTGTTATTGGGCATTATTCAGCCAAAGCCTTTAAGCCCCATTAATTTCAATGGGGCTGTTAAGCAAATGCTTAACACCACCCCATTCAGACCAATGCATCTTGAAATTTTGGCTGGATCAATTCCATTCTCTGTAAAAACCCATATGTGTCTATCTTTATGAACTTGGGTGGTTTCAGATTGGCTCTTGTGTCTTTCAGTACTTCAGAACTTTTAACTTAATATCCTTTCATAAAACTCAATCCACTCTGTCAAGAGTATACTAATGATGGGTTATTTCCAATGCTTGCTTTCACCTTTGCTATGATAATAAAGTACCAGCATTTGACTGCTTAACATGCCCTTAGAGGAACTGAAATTGACATTTTCCATGTTTAACACATACCCATTTCCTGAATTGCACAGAAAGAAGTGAGGCTGTAAATGGCGCTGGGGCGGAGGGGAATGAATAGCCAACCCAAATAAAGAGTAATGTAAAGGTCAAAGCAATTTTCACCAGCCATTTTAGCATGGGTTTTAACTTTTCCAAGACAAGGCAGTGCTTTTTTGATTCATGTGTCACAGGAGCAAGTGTGTGGTAAACCAGATTATCTTGATAAAGTTAAGAGCCATGGATGAGGCTTTAAAATAAACAGATGGTAGCCTAGTGATTCTGGGGGAAGAGAAAAATAATAATAAGGGGAGAGGACTGTAGGAGTCTGGGGAGAATGTTCTCTTTTCTCAAAACTGTAAAATAAACAATTGGTTTATCTGAAAGTGTGTAGAGAGATTTCTTAGCCAGCACCTCACAGGACCAGAACCTCCCATTTACCAGCTGGGAAAATGCAGCCACCAGTTGCATTAGATCTGGACCTTTTCATGAATTTTCCCACACTGCCTGACTCTCCTTCCTGCCTGATGCCCCTGACAGCCTCAGATTCCCCTGGGCCATCAAACCCAACTTGCAGCGATCTGTGCTCGTCTGTACCTGACTCATCTGGTGTCCAAGCCCCTCTCTGAATATGCCCCATTTGGCTTGGCCCTCAGCCAGATCTGGCTGCAGGAAACCACACCCTTTGACTTGGAAGTCTTGCTTCCTAATTCAGTATGTGGCGGGAGGCAAGCTGTCTTGAGTGAAGTAAACTCTGCACATGCTTAGGGTGACATCTAAGGCTTCTGGGGTTGACATTTAACATTGTCTTCCACTGGAGATTTTATCAGTCACGATTGCCCTTAAAAAATAACCTAAGGAAAAAGTAATATATTGCCTTAAAGTCCTTTTATAAGGCATAAAGAGGCAGGATGCTGATGGTGGTGGAGGTCTGGAGGTCCTTTCTTTATTGGCATCCCATGCATGCCAGCATTTGAAAGACCTTCCAGAAAAGTTCAGCACTATATTGGTTCTGAATTCAACCTCACTCTACTGGCAATTCACATTTTGCCTCACCATTTCCTCCTAGTCGCTTGATGTACTGTATGCCTTGATCTTTTGATTCAAAGAGATCAACTATCTGAAAATTCGCTGTCTTGGCTCCCCAGATAATAAGCAAGCATCTGTACAGAATTGCTGTCTTTCTCTGTTCAAGGGATGGGAGACAATAGACTGGATATAATAGCTTTCCCTCCAATCCATCCAATCCATCCTGTGTAGACCTGAGCTGAAAACTTCTGGTGCTGTGTACCAATCCTTCTCTGGTTCGCATCAGCCTCGTAGCAAAGACTGCAAGCGAATGAGCTGTGTCAAGGTCTAAAAGGTTATCTAGATGAAGAACTTTGTTGCATGCCTTTACTTCTGAATAGATGACCCTAAGGCATTGGCAGTTGATAAACACAAAGGAATATTTATAACAATTTTACAATCTAATTGAACTTATATTTAAATTAAACACACTACTTCATAGTAGAAGATAATGTTGCCGTGTGCACAATTATTTCTTTTGTACTTGGGCTGCTGAAATGTGAAGTGAGTGATCAAGAAATTCCTAGGGAAAGATTCTTGTCTGCGTCAACTCAGCCCTAGGATCTCTCCTCCCACCCACCCCTGAACTGGCTGGATGGCCTCATCTGGCAGAATACCTGGGTAATGGATGGATCCTCCTTGCTCTGTTAAATGAATGAGATGATAATGAGGACTGAAAGCCTCAAGTGGAAGACTAGATACTTCTTTCCTTTCCTTTGATAGGATTTCTACTACACACTAACAGTGTAAATGAGCTTGGCACAAAACTAGCACTAAGCCTCTTCATGAGGTCACATGTCGGGGTCACATGTCAATGGCAGGATTCTTTGTATTTCTAAATCTAAAGGGAGCTGGGGAGCATCAGGGCTTGACGGAGTGGCAGGCACAGCAACAGGCAGGAGGCACTCAGGAGCTGGGGATTCAGCGATGTCCCTGGCTGCTCTGCCAAACCATGGCGTTCCACAGACGGGGTTTGCGCAGTGCATATATGCTGTGCTTCTAAACTGCCAACATCCAATCCTAAAGCTTAGAAAAGACAACCACAATGGGTTGGATCAGAGGTACTTCATATATTTTTTTTCTTTCCCCTGCTGGGTAACCCTTCCTCAGCTGGTTAAATCTCAATGTCCTATGTGAATCTGTTTTCTTTTAAAAAAAGGACTTTCCCACAATACAATTAATGGTTTGTTTGTTTTAAAAAAAATCTCCAATCGCAAGTCGTAATGTAAATAATACACATTATACTGTTGTTTTTTGCACTGGGTCTAGACACAAATGCACCTCACCCTCCCTGGGGCTTCATAGGGGCAGACAAAGGCTCCATCTAGTAGCTGAATCCTAAGTGTGCCCAATGTCATGAACTGGCAGAATGATGGAGAGGAGGAAGAGGAACCCTTTGAGGGTGTGGTTGGGACTGGGACATGCCGAGGCAAGCAGGGGATGGGGAAGTAAGTAAGTGGGGGTGACGAGGGGATGGGGCGCTCCAGGAGGAAGAGTCCAGCAAGGGCCCACAGCCTAGCTCCAGGTGGGGCTCCCTAGCTCTGAGAGGAGGGGTGGGATCCCTCGGCTGGGTAGGCTGGGAACAGGTGAGGGTCACATGACTCATCAAGCGCAGATGCTGCAATCAGCAAAGTACAAAAGAGAAGCAGAGCTGAGGGGCTGTGTCTGCTCAGCTGCCCATGTCGATGGACCTCAAGCTTGGATGCTCCTGGACCTCTACAGGACTGTGCTTTGGGTTTGACTCTGGGCTGTATCCTGACCACTGGACACCAGACTTGGAGACTTGGCTTGACCCTGAACTGCATTTCCAGACCTTTGGACTTGGCATACAGGCTTGCTGCCAGGTAGGCCAGGGGTTCAGGACACCTGCTCAGAAGCAAGTTCCACTGAACCTGGTGCCCATATGGTGAATAATTATTGTCTAATTTGTGTACATGGCGCATGCAGGATTACAGCATGGTGATAAAATGTCCACTCAGAGGTGCCCAGTTTCAAGTGGGGTAGGAAAGAGAGAGCTTTAGCAGGGAAGGGTCCTAAATGTGCCATCTCAGAAGTAAGTGCTATTCAAAGGGGGTTTGTTGTTGTTTAGTCGTTTAGTCGTGTCCGACTCTTCGTGACCCCTTCATGGATCAATGCCTTGTTGTGGCGAAGGGGCTTGAATAACTCAGAGAAGCTATGAGCTATGCCATGCAGGGCCACCAAAGATGGACAGGTCATAGTGGAGAGTTTTGACTAAACGTGATCCACCTGGAGAAGGAACTGGCAAGCCACTCCAGTATCCCTGCCAAGAAAACTCCATGGACAAAGACAACAGGCAAAGGGGGTTATTCCTAGTTAAATAGGTTTAGGATTGTATGTTTGTTTGTTGAATGTGTTGATATCCCAGCTTTTCTGCCACGGACCTCAAGGTAGGTTTGGCAGTGACTGGCCCAAGGTCACCCAATGAGCTTCACAGTCGAGTGGGGATTTGAACCTTGGTATCCCAGGTTTTAGTCTAATGACCGCACCGCACTGGCTAAAAATGCATGTTTACTCAAAAGCAAGTCCAAAGCTAGGGTGTCATTTATCTTATGCGCAAGAAGGAAAGGAGCAGGCAGTGGCTGTAATAGCAGGTGTGTCTCATCCCCTCAGGGGGCTAAAGAGATGCGTGGCTGGTGAGGGAAGTGGAAAGAGTTGCCTGTCGGATGTGCACAGTGGCCAGCTGTTAGGCACATTAAGTACTCAACTTACATTCCCCTTAACATTTATATGCTGTGTAATGGATCAATCCTGCTCTGCTCCAGGAGTGTGACTATGGAGGCTGTTACAATGAGCTTCAAATCTGACCACTTCACTGCTGAGGAAGAATCAATTGCCTGACAGTATACAGCAGCTTAATATGTTATTAATCTAAAGGGCTCTTGGGGAGGGGGGGGGTTCCATCAGCTCTCCAGGAGTGAAGTAGGTTTCGCTGTGAATTGTGCTTGCTACAGGCACCGTGTACCAGTCAGCAGTCCTCACACCTGGAATCTGATTATATTTTAATCAGGAAAAACTGAAATTTACTTGCTATTGAAACAGAGTGCCTTCCCGCTTTCTCCCAACTTTAAAAAATGACACCTTTGCATTTTTCTGCCTTCTTAATATCCTGTGGTAATTTCTTTGCTGGAATAATTTCCTCCCATCTCCATACAGGTGCATAAGAATATGATGCAATCTCCAGTGCTATTTGTGTATGAAAAGCTAAGCATTTCAGAGCAAGCAGTAAAGGATGTGTATACGGTTTACTTTCTTTAAAAAAGGGAAAGAAGGGGCTTTTTTCATCTGAGCACACTTTTGTAGAACTAGCGGCGCTGGTATAAAACTAGCAGCAAAGTTAATAAAGTATCAGAGGTGTTTTCCTTTAGCACTGATGTTTAAGTGTAGTAATTGTGTTTCTGAAGTCGGTATATATCATTTTCTGCTTAAGATGCGGAGAGGACTTGGGAGATAAGTATTCATAAATGTATTTTTCATTTCTCTTATTTGAAATCCTGATAGGTTCTTCTCTTTCAAAAGCCTTTGCTAATGGCTTTTGGGTGTAGGAAGCGGGAGGAATCTAACTTTTAATATCCAAGCATGCTGAAGTTTGGCATAATCTGCAGTTTTTCTGTTCGGAGTATACTGTACTTAGCATAATGGTGTTATAATATTTAAGACTGTTTCCCGAGTCAAGTTATGAAGGCTCTTTTTTTTTTAAATTGCTTTGTTTTGCTGATGTGAAAGAGAATAGAAAAGAGGTGGATGGAGAGATGCAGGAAAGAAAACACTTTAGTACAAATAGATAAAGACGTTTAGAGAAAGGGACTCATTGCTAAGGTCACTTTACCTTTCTGAAAGGGCATTCTTTACGCTGCTGAATTTTTCTACACTCTGAGGTAATAGTGGGTCTTCCAAACATTTAAATGGACCTATATATTTTGCATGTAAACCAAATTCCTTTTCTTCAAACAACATTCCCTATTTGCCCTGGATTGACAACACTATAATACCTGTGAGATATAAAACTGCTCAGAGTTGTTTATGATTAAGCAGTATACAAATTAATAATAATACTAATAATAATAAATCTTGATGCTTGACATTCTGAACATGATTAGAGTGGGGCTCGATGTTTGATGAATGAGCAAATAGCCTTTGTTCCTACAAGTGTAATTGAAATTTGGGGGGGGGGGGAAATCTGGTATGACGTGGACCTAACTCACGATGCTACTTTTCTCCACATGATTCTGGTGGACTTGTGGAGAAAGGCTACTATTACTTCTTTGTCCTGCTATCCCTGTGATCTTTTGCCATGAAAGACTTTTGCCCCAGCATCTGATAAAATGCACATTTCTAGGGTTGCCATATTTCAAAAAGTGAAAATCCGGACACAAACATTGTTGAACTTTTGTTGTTGTTGTTCTCTAGACATTTAAGAGATTTCCACCTGGATGCTGTTTCTGACGACCGATTACCGGCTATGTCCAGGAACCTCTAGACATGTGGCAAACCTAACATCTCTCACACATCCTTTTGGAATCCTAGGAAATAATAGAAGGCCACTCCTCTTGAACACATGAAATATTTTTCAGAGCACAACTTGTCACCAAAGTGTAATTATCTCATTCAGAAAATGGCATTTGCCCCACCTGCTAAACACGGATGAATTACAAATTAAGGAAAGTTTCTCCCAAAAGTTTCTATTCAGACTTAATTCACAGGTGTGTGAAAAGAGAAATTCTTTGAATTCATGTTACCTTTTTAGAGTTTGGTTACTTTTTTGTTCCGTTCTAAAACACACACACATACACACACACACCAGAAATGAGGAAGCCATTGCAACATGAATACATATCTTTTTTGCCAGGTGTAATACTGGAGATTACAATATTGGGCTGCTATCCCCCACATTTTTTCAAAGAAATATTTGGCGGGTGGGGTGGGAAATATACTTGCTGACCCATGGTGTGACCCCAGAATACGTATCGGAAATATGCTTAGTCCCAGCCATTGATGGTGTTTCAAGAGAAGTGTGTTTCATAAGCACTCTTCATGAACTCACCCTGAACGCATGAAGCAAAAACTGTGTGCACCCCACTCCCATGTCCCCACACGTAAAGGACATGCCCACTCCACCCTCAGCCTTCCCCCACTGAATGTGCTTAGGAGCCTCTTTGCAATCAGGAAATGTGATGAAGCACATAGTGGCTCTCTTAAAATCTTTGTGCTAAACAGGAATGGGTGGAGCAGGGCCAGGGTGGGCTGGGAAATTGGGGGTGGGGCCTGTTTCCACTTGTTGTTCATGTGTGTTCAAGCTGAATGCTGAACTACAGCTTTAAGTTTTATGGTCAACTCTGCTGTGAAGTGACATATTCCAGTGTTCTCCAGTAACGAGCGGCATACGCTTGTAAATTTGGAAACAGATAAATAAAGTACTATTTTTAACCTATTCTAACTTTGTTTTATTTCCCGCCCATTGCTGTTCTCCTTCCTTCCTTCCTTCCTTCCTTCCTTCCTTCCTTCCTTCCTTCCTTCCTTCCAGCTATTTTCACCATTGTTGATCTTGGGCATTTTCACAGTCATGGTCAGACTCATTGGTAAGTAGTGGGGTTCTTCTTTGATGATGCAAGGAGGTGGCGATTGGAGGTGGAACAATAGAGGTTCCTTGTCAAAAGTAGAAAACAAGCCCATCTCTTTCATGTCGCTTCATGGCAATAGCTGTGCTGCTCAAAGAGAAGAGTTGCACAATCCATAGTGTCATTCACACATTTGCTTCCTCTTCGTAGCCATGAGAGATTCCAAAGTTGACAATGGGGGAAGGCATGCTTTTGATTTGAAGGGTGCCTCAATGGATCGTGAAGAGCAATGGATTACACCCAAGCATGACTACTCTGTTACTAAAAATTAATGTGCCATGACCACTGGTACAAATTAGATTTGTCTAGAACAAACCAGCTTGCAACATCTCCACACACAAAAGAAAGAAACTATTCAGGTGTTCATTCTTCCAATCTCAAAATGGCCACCACTGCCATCTCAGATGCTCTTGTACCATAGATTTTCAAACTTAAGTTGTTCCTGTGAACCTTTTGTCTTCTACATTTTTAACACTGTGATAATCAGAACAAATTGATTTTGATTTTTTTTCTTTGTTTTTGTTTTACATTCCTGAAAAACCCTCCCAACACTTTCCTCAACACCGGTGCCAAATAAATCATTGTAATGTTCCCCTGAAGTGAATTGAAAATTAATTTACACAGCCAAGATGATCCTCCTAATAACAGGGTACATGGAATGGGGAAATTGGAAATCATTACCCAGCAAACATTATCTGCATTATTTTTGTAGCTGCTTTAGATTGCATTGTAATAGAAAATTAGGAGACCGGCTGTGAAGAAGTTTAAGAGGGTCCCCCGAAGAGCTTCTGCCTCAAAATTGATTCTTTAAGAAAGCATTAAAAAGCTATTGGAATTGATTGCCTGCTAATATAAAGGAAAAACTCTTTGCCACTATTTGAGTTTAAAAAGAGCATCTTCATTCATGCATGTTATTAAAACGACTGGCCTGAAAGCCCCCGTAGATAGATAAAGGATATGGATGGGATATTAAAACAGCAAATCTCTTTACCTTATCTGGGATTTAAAGTTAATATGTCGCTTTTATTAATTTAGAAAGAACCATCAGTTAGGATGTCAAAGTGTGGGTTTACAATTAAAATGCTGTAGAACAGAGGGGTCTTTAATAAACAGTGGACCAGGAATCCTTCATTAATCTTCCAAGCATGAGGTGTACCCCTGCAAAGAATACATTTTGAACATACAGTTTTCCTTTTTTGCAAAAAGGAAAAAAGCAATCAACCCAGAGCTGATAAAACCTCTGATTAGTTATAGCAGCTCCTCTGCAAAAGGGGAGCAGACCAATCAAAAGGCTGGGTATAACTGCAATGGCAGCAAAACCTCTCCATTAATGCCACTTAAAATCAGTGATAGACTGAGATCCTGAGAGCTGTTAGGGACTACCACAGCTCTGGAATAGCACTCTCAGATAAATATTTTTGGCACCTCCTTTTGGCACTTAAGAGAGCTGTAAAGATCTCTTTATTCCAGTCAACTTTTGAATGGTATATAGTATTGTGTTTTTGATTGATGTCTGCTGCCACTATTTTAATGATGCTTTTATCTCCTGTTATTTTTGTCTGATTGCCTGATCTGATTTGTTTAATTACTGCTGTTGTTTCAATATGTTAATGATGCTGTCTTGGTGTACTTTCATCATATTGATTTACTATTGTCAACCGCCTTGGGGAGATAATTTAATTTAAGGCAATTTAAGAATCTATAAAATAAGATTTAAAAACTAAGAGGTCAAATGCCATTTTCCCCAATGCTGAGGAGCAAAATCATATTAGTGATGAAATAGTAGTTCATGTGGCTGGAAAGGAGGCGAAATCAGGAATTGTAGCAGAAGCCTTTGTCTGTGCGGGGTCAATAGGAGATTTTCAGTGGTCAAAGGTAGGGCCTCACTAGTTATGAAGGTATATAGGATTATATAGGATTATATTATGCTTTCACCTCTATAGTGAAGTAATGCATCCCCACTGCTCCAGTCAGATAGTATGTTTGGATGGAGTTTTCCATGTCTAAAGTGAACGTTAGGAAAGCCCTTCTGGATCAGACTAGTGCCTATCTAGTCAGCTTCTCTGTTTCCCACAGTGACCAATGAGATGCCTATGGAAAACCCATGAGTTGTATGGAAAACCCATAGTTGTTTCCCTGTGGCTAGTATTCAGAGGCACGGTACCTCTGATCCCAGATATAGTACCTAGCCATCAGATTTGGTGCACCATTCCAAACCTTCATGGTGCATCGAATATGACCTTGCCATGATGGTTCTCTTGCATGCATAGGGAAAAAAATGACAAACTTAGTGCTGTTAGAAGGATTTTTTTTTATTTTGTTAGGTGGGAAATGTAATTGAGACCCTTAAAACAAAATTGAGAATGATCACATGCAAAGCAGATGGAATAAGGATTAATGCACGCTATCAGTTTGGCAAAGGTGTATTCATATGAATTTGACAGCTCCATTTTTTTGAAATTAGCTGAGAATCAGTATTCCTGCCATGAGCCACAGGGATGCCAAAGAAGAGAGGTGATGGCTCAAACAAGAGGAAGTCAGTGGTTCCTTGTTCTGGCATGAAGGATGATGAATCAGAGCAAGGCAAAAGTGAGCACAGTGGAGGAAGACCAAGGTATGACTCTTCAGGACCATGGATAGTGCTCTTGAAGCTGAGACCTGGAGTCAGTGTTCAGAGCAGGAGAGCCAGGCTCTGGTGCCCATGGACACACATGGAATAGGCAAGGGCATGGATTGATTTCTTCCTTGGAGCTGCAGTTTTCTGGAGGACTCTGCTTCCAGCAGACCTGATCCAGGGCTATGACAATTTCAGAGGTTCAGAGTGGGATGAAATGGCAACTTGTCCACTTGACTAATAATAATAATAATAATAATAATAATAATAATAATATATTTAGACCCCACCCATCTGGCTGGGTTTCCCCAGCCACCACTCTAGGCGGCTTCCAATAGAATATAAAAAATACGATAAAACATCAAACATTAAAACCTTCCCTAAACAGGGCTGCCTTCAGATGTCTTCTAAAAGTCGGATAGTTGTTTATTCCCTTGACATCTGGTGGGAGGGCGTTCCACAGGGAGGGTGTCACTACCGAGAAAGCCCTCTGTCTGGTTCCCCGTAACCTCACTTCTCTCAGGGAAGGAACTGCCAGAAGGCCCTCGGAGCTGGACCTCAATGTCTGGGCTGAACGATGGGCGTGGAGACACTACATTTACTTCATTTTGTATTCACATATATTCTCTTGGATTCAAGACCACTGGATTCAAGACCCATGTAAACACTGGGACTGTCTAGGCATGGCATTTCAGTTTACTGCTAACTGAGTTACAATTTCCAGCAACTGTTAACAAACTACAGTGCTCAGAAGTCTTTCAGCTAAAGAATACATTAAAAACGTGCTTTAAAGGTATAGTGTTTCTTGCTCCAGCACATAATTATTCTTTTGACCTCAAAGTGGTCAAATGAATTAGGAAAGGGAATGTGTGAGGTAAACTCTGAGTGGTTTTGTCTTGGATACATCCTGTTAGACCCAGCCTCTCCTCCTAATATTTGGGTCAATAACATATAAATTGATGTGGGGGCACTTTTTCAAGAATGCCAAACCACACAAAGATGACAGGAACAAGTGATTGTATAGTGAGTTTTTCAGGTCACAAACAATTGTGGAAACACACTTCAAGAGTAAGAAAAGCCTACATCTGTTATTTCCCCGTTATTTCTGCAATGCTATCGGAGAAGCAGCAGTATAAAACAGAACGTAAAGGACAAGTCGTGCAAAACTAGGACAGGGGACTGTTTTAAGAATAAGTTTATTGCAAGCCAGCATATGTTAATACTCCAACCTTACTTTCAGGGTTGGTTTGATCAATATGAACAGTTTCTAACACTGTTGAAATTATTGGAACTGGCTGGAGGCTATATATTGTTTATCACTAATATTAACATAATGGAAGACATTTTAATGAGCAGGCATCAGCTGTTAGCTACACCTACAGGCACAGCTGCTATTTGCATGGGTAACGAGGGCATGTATAGTGAGAAGTCCCTGAAAGGCTGTTGCCACTTCCGTTAGCAGTAAAAATACCCACACATATGTAAGGGCATCAGCACCATAGCTGCCAAGTTCTCCCTTTTTTAAAGGGATTTTCCATTATGCTGAATAGGCTTCCTCGCGAGAAAAGGGAAAACTTGGCAGCTATGATCAGCACATGTGTACAGTTGGTTGTTTGGTTATTTACTTATGATACAGCAGCAAACCCCACACACAAAAAAGGTGAAGTATATAAAGAATGTGACACACAAAATCAAATCTGTTGATATTTTAACCGAGGCAGAGAGAATCAACCTTTACAAAAGCTATTTCAGAGCTACGACCAACAGTGTCCTATAGACAGTAATCTTTTCTGATGCCTCCAGAATGAATAAGGTTTGCATTTTTAAAAAGAGGAAAGATTTTGATGAAGAGTGCCCCCTTTTCTTAAAGGTACAAGCATAAAAGAGCTAAAAATCTAACACACGTGCAGGTCTTTTCCCTAGCTGGAGAGGTAGCATTATTTATTTCCTTCCATGCTCTCCTGCTAGACACAAGGGGTTGGGCATTGGAGCTAGTGTGCCCCCCTAGCTCCACAGAGCTGGCATTCTGCATGGGAAAGGGGTCCCTAACAGTTAGACAGGGGTCCCTAACAGTTAGAACCCATACCACCTGTATTAAGAACATAATACTGTATTATCTAGAGCCTGAAACACGCTCTTTTTTAATGTTTACATAATCAAACCAAATGTTCTGCTTTTCTAGTGAATCTGAAGTAGATTTTACTATTTCATTTTATAAATTTGTATTTGTATGTAAAGCCCCATCCAAATATCTCCTTCAGAATTTATCCTCAATCTGATCAAAATAATGCAGAGTACATCAGCGCTCCAGATAATGCATACAGAAAACTAACATCCGATGAATGTATTCCATGCGAGTGTGGGTTCCTGAATGTGTGGAGTTCAGAGCCAGTCAGTGCAACCCAAATCAGCTCATTTGTACCCAAATGAATGTCTGAACAACCATTATATCTTTAAAAGGGTATTCCTAAGGCAAGGATGAGATACCTCTGGCTTTTCAGATTCTGTTAGACTCCTGTTGACCCTATCCAGCATTGCCAATGACAGGCCTGGCCCTACCATGAGACAGAGCAAGTGTGGAAAGTGGCTAGAAAGCTTTGCCGTGTGGTCTGCCTTGCAGCCTCATAGCTAGCTTGCTGCCCTAGAAGGCTAGTGCACCAGTGGCTGCTTTGTCACTGGTCTTCTCCCATCCCACCAGGGAGGGGGTCCAGATCTATAGGGTAGGGGTCAATGGCACATCTTCAGGTGCTTGAATAGGTGCTGAATAGTCTCAGGCTGGCCCTGGAAAATAGCCAGGGCTGATGGAATTTTTAGCCCAACAAAACCTGAAGGTCATGAGTTCCCCATCACTGGTCTAGGGTGTGTACCAGGAGGAAGCTGGTAGTGACCAAGATCAACATTTATTTTCCATGGAGAAAGTAACTTTTCAGTATCTTAGAAAGCAAAACATGCTCTCCAGTCCCTCGCAAAAGAATGTTCTTTGTTTGCCTTTTGTCTTTCTGGAGTTAAAGGATAAGTGAAGTAGTAGTACAGAGATAGTAGGGAAAGATTGTGGGGTTGACAATTGCCTATGGGATGAGTCATTGCAGTTGCAGGATGACTTTCACTGGTGCAATGGAGCCTCCGCTCCCTGTCCTCTTCCACATGTCCCCTGCATTCCTTCAAGCTTGCTCCAAATTGTTGGAAGGTGTGCAAGGGGATAGGAGGGAGGGGAATTCCATGACTGCAATTACTTCATTGCGTGCAACCCTATGGCTGGGCAGCAAGTATTAATGCAGCCTGCATAGGAAAAGTGACTTGCAGGATGTTGTTGTTGTTTAGTCGTTTAGTCATGTCCGACTCTTCATGACCCCATGGACCAGAGCACACCAGGCACTCCTGTCTTCCACTGCCTCCCGCAGTTTGGTCAGACTCATGTTCGTAGCTTCAAGACACTGTCCAACCATCTCATCCTCTGTTGTCCCCTTCTCCTTGTGCCCTCAATCTTTCCCAACATCAGGGTCTTTTCCAGGGAGTCTTCTCTTCTCATGAGGTGGCCAAAGTATTGGAGCCTCAGCTTCACGATCTGTCCTTCCAGTGAGCACTCAGGGCTGATTTCCTTAAGAATTGATTGGTTTGATCTTCTTGCAGTCCATGAGACTCTCAAGAGTCTCCTCCAGCACCATAATTCAAAAGCATCACTTCTTCGGCAATCAGCTTTCTTCATGGTCCAGCTCTCACTTCCATACATCACTACTGGGAAAACCATAGCTTTAACTATACAGACCTTTGTCAGCAAGGTGATGTCTCTGCGTTTTAAGATGCTGTCTAGGTTTGTCATTGCTTTTCTCCCAAGAAGCAGGTGTCTTTTAATTTCGTGACTGCTGTCACCATCTGCAGTGATCATGGAGCCCAAGAAAGTAAAATCTCTCACTGCCTCCATTTCTTCCCCTTCTACTTGCCAGGAGGTGATGGGACCAGTGGCCATGATCTTGGTTTTTTTGATGTTGAGCTTCAGACCATATTTTGCGCTCTCCTCTCTCACCCTCATTAAAGCTTGCAGGATAATGTCACAAAAGGGATCCATGCATGCAAGAAAAGAGTTAGTAGTACCAGCTGTGTAGACAAAAAAGGTTTCTCTAATTCCTAACATGTTTTAAACTGCAGTCTTTCTCAAAGGAGAAATTGCTTCACAAATAAGTAAGGCAGTTGGATCTGTTCAGCTATTTGGCAAGGTATTTTTTTGTCATCTATATCTCTCATACTGCCATAACCTGTAAAGAGCCTAACTGCTCAAACAGATACAAAGCTAATCACTGGCTGAGAAAGTCTAGTGTTCGAATGCACTGGGAATTAAGTCTGCTTTGTTGTCTCTGCAGCTGGTTCTGTTGAACGTTTTCTTTTCTTTTGCCTTTCTTGTATGAACTGCAAGGCAGTAAGGTTATATCCTCCAGGTAGATAATTGGGAAGGGCTAACCTTGGGTCTGGAACATCTAAGAAGACATTCTTTATAAGAAGAATTTGGGAGTATTTGCTAAACAAAAATCCCCATATATAAGCACAACACATTTTGTGCACTGATCTTCTTTATTGGCATTTAGTAAAGACAATAATAGCATGTCCATAGAGGTTCATGCAGCTATTTAACCAAAAAAGAAAGAGCCAATTTTCTTCTCTCCCAAAACAAGTGTTGACAATATACATTTGTGTGTGCGAATTACATATATATAGGGGTGTGTTTGTAATAATTCCATTATTTATACACAGAAACAGACACTTCATATAATTCTACTTAAGAAAAAATGTTCCTATGTTTTTAATAATAAAAACAAAGTGATCACCCTTTAAGTTTGCACATATTCCTGTTTTTCATTATTCTTGTGTCCTGGTGGAAGTGGGACCAGGGACTTGTAAAATCACAGCAAGAAATCATCTTTACCTCCTCTGTTCGGAATATCTGAACAATCGTCTTCTTGGCAGTCTCCTCTTCTATTGAGCGTTTACAACTCGGATGTCTTTCCATACATATCTTGGGCTTTTGGCAACAATGAAGCTTTGCAATTACCCTGCCAATTGACACCCCCATGTAATTAAAATAATGACATAGCATTGCGTCTTGCTGGTTCCTAATGTCTCTGTCTCTCTTGCTCTTTTCCCTCCCTCTGTTTATCACAGCGAACAGCTGTGGCCATGCATAGGCTACACCTGGCACCTATAAGATTCCAGTTGCCAGACTTCTTTTTCTAGTACTTGCTTTCATTTTTCATTTATTTTTTTTCGCTGTATTGCTATACAGAGTGAGACTGGTGCCCAGTGAGAGAGAGAGAAAGAGAGAAAGCAAAAGAGAAAGAAATGCTGCAGGTGGTATTGAGGATGGGGAAAGAAGAAAGCCAATTCTGGTTGGCTGGTTGGTATAATTAGCCATCTCTTGCGAAATTTATCAGGGACATGTCGTTTCATATGCAGTGGGTTTCATAAGGCCAGGCATTTCATGGGCTCAGGAGCTGATTAAGCTCATGGGAATTAATAAAGCACACTGTGCTGTGTTTACATTGTTAATGTGTATTGGTTGAACTGGAAGGGTAAGCGCACAGCAGAAATAAATGCGGAAAACAGAGCATCAGGTCTATTTAGTGGGAAATGCCACATCCAAATGTGTTAGGAGCTGAGACACTTTGTTTCCAGGTAGATTAATAATCAGAAAAATGTGTAATTGTATGAACTACCCAAATGCATGCATGGTCTTGGAAACCTGTGGGAGGGAGCGGCAATTTGGAACAGAAAAGCAGTGGATCGGGAAAGGGTTATATTTCTTTCTTTTTGCCTGACTTCTGTGATCTAAATTCCCCTCATCTTGAAATCAGTAGCAACAGCATAGAGCAGTATGAGGTTGAGTCAGATTTTACCTGCTTGTTACAGTTTCATAAAGTGTTTACGCCCAAAATATTAGAATTAATAATAATTTTGATAATAATAATCTGCTTTTTAGCTTAAGGTTCCAGGGTGGATTACAACAATTAAACATAACAAAAATAAAATGCAACATGGGGCTCTTGATGTATTTTCTTTGCTATTGTTTTTAAGAATTTGATTTTTTGAAAGCAGTTTCAGCTGTGGCACCCCAGTTATGCAGTTGTTGTTTAGTTGTGTCCGACTCTTTGTGACCCCATGGACCATAGCACGCCAGGCACTCCTGTCTTGCACTGCCTCCCGCAGTTTGGTCAAACTCATGTTCGTAGCTTCAAGAACACTGTCCAACAATCTCGTCCTCTGTCCTCCCCTTCTCCTTTTTTTTAAAGGAAGGTGCTCCTTATGCAGTACCTTCCCTTAAAAAAATTTCCTGGTACCTTCTTGGAATTCTTTTCAGCACCTGCCCTGAAATTCAATTAGGATGAATGGTAGCCCATAAACATTTTAATTCAAAAATAAAGACAGCTCTCCAGTATGCAGATGAAATCTTAAAGGCATCTGAATGATGAGTAGGCAAAGATTTCCTGTTTACCAGTGCCAACTTCTTCCCAAACAAAACCTGGTAACCACTGGTAATCGATGGCAATTTTGACATTCTCCATTTACACTTCCTGTCTCCTTTACAAATGTGTGAGCAAGTGCATTTGGCAGAGATCCTAGTTTGATCCATGAAATATATCCAGTTCCCTTCCCCTGGACAGTTAATGACAGGATTTAAAGCTTCATTTATGGATATTCCTAATAGATGTTGTGCAATGTTGGAAGAATTACATTTTTATTTGTTAGTTAGCAGTACCCTAGTCAACAAAAATGGATTAATTTCAGTATTTCAAACAACAATAAAATGTGGAGGTCTTGGCATAATAAACAGGAAAAGCATTGCTTGTATATATCACTCAGCAAAGTACACAATAACTAATGAGGCCCAGAAGCTGCTGCAATACTGCCTGGGTGCTGCATACCCTCCAACATTTCTCCGATGAAAATAGGGACGTCCCATTCCATGATGATAATTTTACTATTTATACCCCACACATCTTACTGGGTTGCCCCAGCCACTATGGGTGACTTCTAATAACATATATTAAAAAATAATATTAAACATTAAAAAAACCTTCCCTATACAGGTTTGCCTTCAGGCGGCTCAGCGGTCAGATAACTCCATACCTGCCAACATTTCTCCAATGAAAATAGGGACATCCCAAGAAAGGGCATTCCAGGATCAAATCAGAAAGTGGGATGGCTTCTCTAAATCAGGGATGTCCCTGGAAAATAGGGACACTTGGAGGGGCTGGTGCTTTAATGGTTAGAGCACCAGACTAGGGCCTGGGAGAGCAGGGTTCCAATCTCCACTCAGCTAAGCTCACTGGGTAACCTTGGACCAGTCACTCCTGAACCTGCCTTGCAGGGTTGTTATGGGGATTAAATGAGGAAGGGGAGAGGCATGTATGTCACCTTGATATCCTGGGGGGGGATATAAATGAAAACCCACAAGATCCAACTCGTCTATGGTAGAAAGTGCTAGCCAGCTGAGAAGTAGCTGGAGAGTTGATACAAATTGATAGGTTTTTCATAAATGCTGCCTCCTAGTGGTTCATACAATCTCGTAAACTATGATTTGCAACACAGTAAATAGGAATGGAAGGAAAGGGGCACCGCAAAGACCTATCTGGTCTTCAGCTGAGACACTTAGAAAGGTAAGCTCCTTCATTTGGTTCCACCTGCTCTCCTTGGGTCCCCTGAAGGAAGCTGTGCTCTAGCCAGGGATGTGGCTGATAGGTACACTGGGTATCACCTTGTTAGTTGTGGCGATGCTCTGTATCAGGCATTGGACACGGTTCAAGTCTCAGCAGGAAAGTGCTAAGCCCAAGGTTCAAATTCCATTAAGGCATGCCCAGTAATGTCATAGCTGCCAAGTTCTCCCTTTTTTAAGGGGAAATTCCCTTATGCTGAATAGGCTTCCTCGCGAGAAAAGGGGAAACTTGGCAGCTATGAGTAATGTAGAGGCAAAGCAGGTAGAAACCTGGATAACATTTAGTGAAGCATCACAGGAGCAAGCTCAAATCATGTTGCTTGAACAGGTAAATCCAGATTGAACCTTACACTGAGCAGTCCTATCATAAATGGCCAGTTCTGCCTCTGATGCCAAAGCCTCTTCAGTTCAAGGAGCCTAACTGCCTTTGACAGTCATTGGTGGTTGTGTTCCTGGAGTCCTCAGAGAATGGCAATGTAACCTCCTCAGGTGGGAGACATATAAGCAAAAGTGGGTGCAGTTGGGGTGTCTAGGACCAGCTCTTGAGACCAATTCTCTCTTACCTTCAGTGGCTCCTCATTTACCATTAGTTGCTCATGGCCCCTGTTATTTAGTAATAACAGGATTTTGGCCTCCCTCTTTTTTATTTTTACACTGGTCCTGTTACGATATTTTACCTGCTGTGAAGTATTTGTGTATTACATATGTGGTGGCTATTTTCTTCTTTGTTAGATGGTTTGTTGTTGTTTAGTTGTTTAGTCATGTCCGACTCTTCGTGACCCCATGGGACCATAGCACGCCAGGCACTCCTGTCTTCCACTGCCCCTCGAAGTTTGGTCAGACTCATGTTCGTAGCTTCGAGAACACTGTCCAACCATCTCATCCTCTGTCGTCCCCTTCTCCTTGTGCCCTCAATCTTTCCCAACATCAGGGTCTTTTCCAGGGAGACTTCTCTTCTCATGATGTGGCCAAAGTATTGGAGCCTCAGCTTCAGGATCTGTCCTTCCAGTGAGCACTCAGGGCTGATTTCCTTAATAATGGATAGGTTTGATCTTCTTGCAGTCCATGGGACTCTCAAGAGTCTTCTCCAGCACCATAATTTGGCGATCAGGTCCAGCTCTTTATGGTCCAGCTCTCAATTCCATAGCTTTAACTATACGGACCTTTGTTGGCAAGGTGGTGTCTCTGCTTTTTAAGATGCTGTCTAGGTTTGTCATTGCTTTTCTCCCAAGAAGCAGGCGTCTTTTAATTTTGTGACTGCTGTCACCATCTGCAGTGATCATGGAACCCAAGAAAGTAAAATCTCTCACTGCCTCAATTTCTTCCCCTTCTATTTGCCAGGAGGTGATGGGAACAGTAGCCATGATCTTTGTTTTTTTGTTTGTTTGTTGTTGAGCTTCAGACCATATTTTGCACTCTCCTCTTTCACCCTCATTAAAAGGTTCTTTAATTCCTCCTCACTTCTGCCATCAAGGTTGTGTCATCAGCATATCTGAGGTTGTTGAGATTTCTTCCGGCAATCTTAATTCCATTTTGGGATTCATCCAGTCCAGCCTTTTGCATGATGAATTCTGCATATAAGTTAAATAAGCAGGGAGGCAATATACAGCCTTGTCATACTCCTTTCCCAATTTTGAACCAATCAGTTGTTCCATATCCAGTTCTAACTGTAGCTTCTTGTCCCACATAGAGATTTCTCAGGAGACAGATGAGGTGATCAGGCACTCCCATTTCTTTAAGAACTTGCGTCGACACAGTCAAATGCTTTTGCGTAGTCAATGAAGCAGAAGTAGATGTTTTTCTGGAATGCTCTAGCTTTCCCCATAATCCAGCACATGTTTGCAATTTGGTCTCTGGTTCCTCTGCCTTGTAGAATTTTAAGCATAACCTTGCTAGCGTGTGAAATGAGCGCAATTGTGCGGTAGTTGGAGCATTCTTTGGCACTGCCCTTCTTTGGGATTGGGATGTAGACTGATCTTCTCTGGCCACTGCTGAGTTTTCCAAACTTGCTGGCATATTGAGTGTTAGATGGTTTAGGGGGCCCATTTAGAAGACAGAAAGGCAGAGTTTTACTGTAAGAAGTCTACAAAATCATAAATGAATAAATGAATGAAGCTTGAGCTGTTCATTATGACAACCAATCACATGAGTGAGTAACAGCAGTGCAAGGATGTTGTTGCTGCTATTTTCTTCTACTTGTTTTTTGTTGGGGGGGGGGTTTCCATTTTCTCTGCTGCATTTTAACCAAAAAAAAAAAGGAAAAGAAAAGCACCCATCCTTGTCAATCAAATTATGTAAACACATTTCTACTAGAATGTCAAGTGCATTAACAAGACAATGATGGGAACTAAAATATCACTCTGCTGAAAAGGAATTGAAGACTCTTGAAACACTACAACTTAAATAATAGGAATGAGGGGGGATTATTCAGAGCTGTTCAACCTCAAGGTTTACAAAGTACTTCAGAGAGAAAAACTCTGAAATTCCCATTGATTGCTTTCGAAGCGTTGGGTGGGGGGGATGACACATGTCACTTCACCCTAGAAAAAGATGACATCTTTCACCTTCATCCTTCTTAATCATCATTCCTACACATAAAGCCAGACAGACAGACAATATGCCTTGTATTTAACTTTTGCTGGGGTGTGTAGGGGAGCCATTTGATACACAAAAGACTTAAAGAATGAAAAAGTTAAAACGGCTTTATGTAGTAAATAGAGGGAAGAATCAAACAGCTAATTCATCATCACTTTACTGCATTTTATTTAAACTGAAGTTTGTCCCTTGCACACAGAAAAGGAATTCAATGCAGGTGGCTTTATTGCTAATATTTCATGTATTGACATTAAGTTGCATTTCCATCTTGCCTCAGCTTTAGGGATGTGTTGTTTTCAATTTATTGTATAGGCTATTTGCAACATACACAGACACAGATGGTTGGATCCAGAGTCTCCCTTCCTTGAACATAAGTTCTCCTTCCATGTTCAGAAGGGATTGAGATCCAGTAAAGGGTCCCACTGGGGGGGGGAAGGGAAGTGGCATTGTTTTTTGCTAATTTCCCCTTGCCTCTGCAGCCATTGACCTTCCCCAAACACACACACCACCTGCAACTAGGGGCATCAGCACCAATTTTAGGTGAGATCTCACCAAAATCACATGAGATCTTGAACACTGCAAGTGTGATTTCAGTGAGATCTCACCCAAAGCTGGCACCAGCGCCAGTGCCGGCAGAAGTGGCAGTGCAGGCAGGGCACATGGGGTGTGTGCATGCGTGTGTGTGCATGTGTGCACACCTGCCTGTCTGCCTGCTGCCACCTTGAGGGATTCTGCTGCCTGAGGTTGCTGCTTCACCTTGCCTAATGTCTGGGCCGGCCCTGCCTCTAACACTGCCTGAAAGGGTCCCCTAGCCCTTCAGAGCAGCTCATCAGAGGGATATTCTTTGCTTGGCACCACCCATTTTGGAAGGCTTGAGTGGAAGAATTGTCCCTTGAGTTCGATATTTACACTTCTTGAATGCATTGGAAGCACCCAAACCAGCAGAACTCCCCGCCCCCCAAATTCACAGCAACTTCTCTGAATTGATTTGCAGTTTTTTGTTGAACAACCTGGCGCAGGTCAATTCTGTGTCCAGGGCAGTTGTTTAGCAGCTCCATCTGGTACGCAGGCTGAGACCCTATCTGCCTGTGGACTGTCTCCTCAGAGTGGTGCATGCTCTAGTTATCTCTCGCTTGGATTACTGCAATGCGCTCTATGTGGGGCTACCTTTGAAGGTGACCCAGAAACTACAACTAATCCAGAATGCGGCAGCTAGACTGGTGACTGGGAGCGGCTGCCGAGACCACATAACACCAGTCTTGAAAGATCTACACTGGCTCCCAGTACGTTTCCAAGCACAATTCAAAGTGTTGGTGCTGACCTTAAAATCCCTAAACGCCCTCGGTCCAGTATACCTGAAGGAGCGTCTCCACCCCCATTGTTCTGCCTGGACACTGAGGTCCAGCACTGAGGGCCTTCTGGCGGTTCCCTCATTGTGAGAAGCCAAGTTACAGGGAACCAGGCAGAGGGCCTTCTCGGTAGTGGCACCCGCCCTGTGGAACGCCCTCCCACCAGAGGTCAAAGAGAAAAACTACCAGACATTTAGAAGACATCTGAAGGCAGCCTTGTTTAGGGAAGCTTTTAATGTTTAACAGACCATTGTATTTTAATATTTTGTTGGAAGCCACCAAGAGTGGCTTGGGAAACGCAGCCAGATGGGCAGGATATAAATAAATAAATAAATTATTATTATTATGACAAACAAACATGAAAAAAGTTTTGAAGGTGAGTTGTTGGTTTAAAAAAATCATTAAAAATAATAAAAATCATACCTCTCACCATCAAAGTGTGAATTGCCTGTATCACTCAGTGAGAACTGAGATCCATGCCTTCTTTATATATGGCTATATACCTTTCAGGCATATATTGTTGAAGTTATTGTACACTCTGGTTATGTTTGAATTAATAGCACATTTCCCATGCTCAAGATGATAGTTTTTTAAATGTTTATACAAATTTTAAAATGAAAGGCTAGTGTTACACTGTTTCGAAAATAATCAGAATAAAACCACAGCATGGTAGCTGGTAAAATAGCTGTTTATAGCTCCCTTCTCCTACTTGACTCACCTGGTCAACTATGTAAACCCTAATGAAGGCGACTTAGATGATTACTTCCCCTTACTCTGGATCTTACTCAGAGATATGGAGGGTGAAGATGCTTCACTCTACCTGTAACTTGCAACCCGACAGGTATGCTCACCACTTAAAATAACAAATGATAGTGTATCCCATAAAGGGTGTGTGTGTGTGGACATCCTTCTCAATCTGCTATGGAATGCAAAGTTCATTTCTATTGCTGGGAGCTAGTGTTTCACGCCCCCCTGCCCCCCCATGGACACTAAGGCATGTTTTTTCACACATTGTAAGAAAAAAGCTGTCAAAGTACACCAGTTTTATCAGAAGAAACGTGTGTAATTTGAGTGATAGCTAAATCAATATGGCTTTTCTTCTGATTTATGTTAAATTCTGATAGGTGTGACCAAAAGAAATGCTAAGTTTTTGTGCTGTAATGAAACTTGGCATTTGACTGCCATTATATATTAAAAAATAACCCTGAACTCTAGTGCCTTTAGGCATTTTTACCTTGCACATTTGGCATTTATATAGCAGATTACCAGAAGCCTCGCTGACTGTGGTAGCTGTGCAGGAGTCATAAAAGTGTTTTCATTTAGCTGACCTGATTTTTAAACCTCTCATCTTACAAACATCCATATCAGGTTGAAGTTCAACTTTGCTCGTGCCAATGAGCTAAAGGATCTTTCTTTATCAGAATACAATCTTAGCTCATTTTCCAGCCAAGCAGTTTTGCAAGGATGTGGTCTAAGCCAGTAAACAAGGGCGCAAAGCAGGGTGGGGGACTCTGGGAAAGTAGGACAAGGAAAATACGCCTCTTTCTTTGAGCATGGACGGTTATGATGTAGTGAATTGCAAAGCTCAGACTGGACGGGGTGCTCCCAAACACTATTGTTTGACTCTCAGCATCAGATGCTGGAGACAAATAATTGGTTTGAGTGGTTGATTTATCGGCATCTTGTGTTTGGGGGATTCCTAAGGCCATACTGCTGGCCACATTTGGAAAGGGTCTTGCAGGACACTTTCCTAAACATGAAGAAGTTCTTGTATTTTTGTTTTCATCATGGCTTTCTCCATGGGTTGGAAATGGGTTGGGTGGGTGGGTGGGAAATGGCATGGGGCACCAAGAAGCAGATGTGGAATACTGAGGCCATGTTCACATTAGTGAGATCATTTTAACCACCCTGCCCCCTGCTGCATTTCCAAGTCACTTGCTGCTGCTGCTGCTGCTGTTACAGCAGAGCAGAGGGAGCAGGGTTGTCTTTACCCAATGATTAATTTTCCCATGCCAAATTCCATTCAGTTAAGCTTTCATCTGTGCACATGCAAAGTTTTCTCAACTGTTTGCACCACAATGGAACTGGGGCTTCCATTTTCAAATCACATGAAAGCAGGTTTAAGAAAAAGCACATTGAAGAGGAATGTTTCTGCAAAGCTGTAGGATACAGAAGCATAGTGAACCCAACTTAAAAAGTCAGCAGTGGGTAGGGTTGCCAGGTCAGGAGCATTCCAGACCCTGAGATTTCAGGACCCAACCTTGATTCCTAGGGACAGCCCTTGGTGATGTCACAGGGAGAGTCCTCTGGGGATATCACAAGGTTTCCCTGGAAATGGAAGTTAATTGGGAGAGGGGAGTAGTGGAGGGCAGGAATGGCCCTGCCCAAGTGTCCAGGCTATAATTTGCAGCCCAATACCTGCTGGTCTGAAACTTGCTAGCTGCATTCACAGGCTTCCTTACTAATTATTATTAAAGGCTCTCTTAGCCACTAGTATTTTCAAGTATGATTGAAAATACAATGACTTGTGCCTGGAGATGAAATAAGGTTATCAAAATGACACAAATGAAAGAGGGCATATGGAAATTTCAGAATTATGTGGGTTGGAACTCAGTGATCCTACCCATGGCTCATGAGCAGAGGGTATGACACATTTTCCCCACTGTCAACAAAGAATCTTGTGAAACTGCTTATTTTAGTTACCTTCCTCTTCTCATGTTTTGGAAAAAGCAATTTACATCCTGTTTCATATTGCTCTCCCCCATCTGATATTGACTGTTAGAAGGAAACCTGCACCTGTTTCTCTGGATGCTCTTTGAAAAGATTTCAATTTATTTTTATATGTATGTTTTCAAGTTTATTCATTGTGAGTGACGGGTCTTATTTTATGCAATTTTCAGAGTGCTTGTCTTGGCAAATTTAGAGATATAATTAATCACATGGGAGTGCTGCAGCTTAACAATTTTCTTTTATTTTGATGAAGTCAACTCCTCCAAATATCACCCAGTTTTATGTTTAGAACTGGAAACTTAATACGAGCAAGAATTACTTTTGCAAACGCATCTTGTCAGCTCATTCTTTATCAGCTCTGTAGGTCTAAAGTTTAAAGACTTAAGTTACTCCCACAGAAGCAAACTTCACCTAGGGAATTTTCAGAAGATACAAAAACCAGCTATTGGTTTTTCAGAAACTTGCTGTCTGGAAGTTATAGTGTGATAACAGTCCTGATCTGGCTGGGGAACCAATTAATGGTGTGATTAGGTGTAAGGCAGTTTCCTATGTTTCCCTTCCCTCTGCAGCCATCAGTCACCCCCTCCAATGCTGTTCTGGAAGGTCCTCAGGGCATCCTGTTAGAGGGGTCTAGGTGGAAGTCTCTGGGGCAGACAGGCCATAGAGCTTCCAGCAGTAGCCTAGGAAAGACCATCTTGTGTCATGAGCCAGAAATCAGCTTCACCTGCTGAACAGCAGCCTGAACGGGGAGAAGGCAGAGTGACTCCACCTGCAGTTGATCAGCCTTCAAGGACACAGAGGAGCGAGAGGGCACTAATGAGAACCAGCTGACTTCATCCTTCTTAAATGGAGCTCTCAGCAGCAGTTATATGCTGGAAACAACGCCTACGGTCCCTGGTCCTATAATGCTGCTTCCTGCTCTGTCTATTCCCTGGCCACTGGAATGTCTTGACTATGTGGATTGCTGTTTGCCCAACCCTCGGAATGGACTTGATTTTGTATGCTGAGACTCTTCTCAAAACAACATAAAGAAAATAGCAACTTTTTTAAAAAAAGCTAAGCACTGTTAAGTTCATACACATACTTTCCACGTCCCCACGACTCATTTTTATTGATTCAGTTCATCAAAATGCACATAAAACACACACATACAGTGCCCGTTGTTAAGCCAGATCAGCCAGGTGTTGCACTGGCTGGGGTCCTCGGATAGTAGGCCATGGTGGAGACAGTGGGGCTCTTAGGCCCACCGCCAGTGGTAAGGTGGACATTGACTCTGGTGAGCCTGCCCAGACACCACTGATGAGCAACTCTCAATAATCAAGAGGTCGATTTCCACTTGAGGAAGTCTGAGAGGAGCCTGTCCCTCTGGAATGATGAGTTGTGGCCTGCACTTGGTGTAGAGGCCAACCAGGAGGTCCAGCAGCACCTCCCCACTCATCATGCTCCTGCTGTGCCACAGCCTGTCTACCAGCAGCTGTTCCAGCTTCTTCAGCCGCACTTCGGCTGATGTGGTGGTGGAGGAGGAAGATCTAAACCCACATTTATTTATGGAGATAACCTAAATTGATAAATCAAGACCATCACCTTTTTAAAAAAAATGTGAGACTGCCTTAAATACATAAAAAGTAAGATCACCTTGAATGCATAAAAATCAAGCTGCTATTTCCTTTTGTGAGACTCCAAGTCCACAGGGACTGTTAGGAAAAATGCAAGAGCGACCAGGAACTGACACTTTTCAAGGTTATTCAATGACAGGCAGTCTGCATTTTCTGCTCCAGTGGTAGGGTTGATGTTTTTCTCACAGCCTCTGAATTATTCTTTCCATGAAGGAATATTTTGTTTCTGTATTGAACTCCTTTGTCTTCCTGGAGTGGAGAATCTGTTTAGCTGCTGTGTGTATTACCTCAAATTTTGGTTCATGCTCTGCCACTTAGGTTAGGTTCTCTTAATATCACAATACCAAGACTGGCATTTCTATACTCTTGTTAGGGTTGCCAGACTCAATAGAGGACAGGACTTCTGTGCCTTTAATTGCCCTGCTCTCTTTTGAGTCTGGAAACCTTAAAGAGAAACCAGCAGACCCTTTGTTTAATTTCCAGGCAAAGGGTCTGCTGGTTTCTCTCTAAGGTTTCCAGACTCAAAAGAGAGCAGGGCAATTAAAGGCACAGAAGTCCTGTCCTCTATTGAGTCTGGCAACCCTAACTCTTGTTACAAGAGGTTGGGGAGGAGCTGCCTTTATATTTTCTCAAACAGGTGTTTATGTGAGGCTTAATTTGAGTCAGGGATAGACTTACGGTACATCCTCATAATATTTTCAAATCTCCAACACCCTCAGCTGCATTAACTTTATTTGGTACTTTTTGGTCTACCTCTGCAGGCTGGTTGACGAGGACAGTATAATTGGCCATCCTCCATCTGCCTTAATTCACCATGCAACCACAGCTAGTCTCTTCTTACACACATGTTGCACACCCTTGACTGGGTGTGATAACTTGTGGCCCTCCAGGTGTTGTTGGACTTCAACCCCCATCAGCCCCAGCCATCTTGATCAAGGATGGTGGCAGTTATAGTCTGGTATTGTATGGAAAGCCACTTGTCCCCTTCCCTGTTTTAGAATGAATGAATGAATGAAGCTATGGAAATAAGACTTATTCCAAAGCCCTTGGGGTGAGGTACAGTTTGCATGGTATGTGGCGTGCAGTGGCATTACCTTTAATATGGATCTGTATGAAACCAAGATCTCATGCCGTTTCCCACAACCTTTACATCTGCACAATCTTCTCACTTTTGCGATAGCAAAAGTTGTTAGCTGTGAAACAGGTACATTATCCTTCCCGCTAAAAGTATGTGAACACCTGCAGTCCTGAGATTCTTCTCCCCTTGTAATAGTTGTGAATACCACTAAAGAGCACAGCTTGGTCATGTGCACACTCCTGACAGGTGTGTTAATGGCTCTAGCAGCACACAGCAGCTTTATAACTCCTGGGGAAAAATGGTGGTTGTTTATAGAACAATTCCCCTTCGCAATTTGGGCTTGGGGGTTGCATTGACCGTGTTGTTTTTCTTTCATGGTCCCAGTATGAAGGAAGCATATGGTCCATAAATCACACTTGGAAAATAAGCCTGGGACTCACTGACAAGAACATTTTTGAGGTGTGTGCCTGTATGAGCCTTGAACAGCCTCATTTTCAAAACAGTACCAAGGGGACTCTGCCATTCAGTTGTCTTCTCTAGCATAAGAATCTGCTATAATATATATAATCTCCCCTCTGAAACAGTAAACAGGGCAGTGGCCTAATTTGCTGCCTTTCCTAAGCTGATTTATTTTCCTATCAAAAAGTTTTTAAAGCATAGTTCACATTGGCTTCGAGAACCAATAGTGTGCTAACCTAGGAAAGGAGGGAGAGGAGAAGAGACTTTGCCTTTGCATCTTAATTACAACAGCCTTCCAACCCCACGCTAAGCCAAACTGCATCAAGAGAACAGAGGAGATAAATGTGCAAGCTGCGAGTCTGACGTCTAATATCTGTTGTGGAAGATTTGGGATTTGATTTAGTGCCTCTATTGGAGAGTTAGGAAAAAAATAATCCCAAGTCTTTCATCTTCTTATAATAAATTCATTTTCAGACATGCAATTTACCTTGCTGGCAGCTTTGTAGTTCATAACAATGGGTTTGGGTGGTGGTGGTGGTGGGTTTTTTTAAGCTGTATTATTTTATGATTACTATTTCCTTCACATTATACATTTATAAACAGAAATGTGCTTTTCAGTAATTTTCAGGGCTGTAGCATAGGAAAGGTAAACTCCTCTGCAACTTCAGGAAGTACTTGGCAATTTCCCATCATTATAAACTGCTGTTTTGCAATCCCAGGCAAACCACATAATGTAATCTTCACATATCTCTGCCATGAAGTGAAGTTTATTTTAGATCTGCCTACGTTGACTGATGTCCTGTTGTACTGCAAAGAGCCTGCTACAAATCAGCTATCAACAAAAAAGGCAGACACTGAGAGAAAAGAGGGTTTAGAACAGTATATATGTAGTTTAATTGGGCAACAAGAAAGGGGAACCTTGATTAGATAAGAAGTTTGTGAAATGAACTATTTTAGAGTTGGTTGTAGTATTTGAATCATGGGACGCATCTGTTTCACTGTTAGTTTTTTGTGAAAATTGCCTTGCTGCCATTGGCCGGATCGAAAGTCCATCTAGTTCATCACATTCTCAGTCAGATGCCTCTGGAAGTTCCCAAGCAAAGCATGATATCCCCAACATCTTATAATCAGTTAAACTTCCTCTAAATAAATACTGAATGGTGGATGGGTATGAATAAGAGAATAGGAAGTTATTCCATCTACTAGGATCGAGAACTAATATATTACTCTCTAACTCCTGCTATTATATTGGGGCTACTGGTTGGGTGTTGTGGTGCATATCTGGAAAAATGGAAAATACAGGGATGACTCACACAAATCCATGAAATTTATAGTGCCCAGATTACATCCATCAGTCAGAGTATCATACCTTGGAATTTGCCTTAGTAAGTAAATAAATACCTACCTGATCTAATTTGCCCTGTCCCGTGTGATTAATCTCTACAACCATTATTAGAGCTGTATAGGATTTAGCCATATGAAAGTGGTACTCTATCCTTTATTGATTTGAATATGAGTCTCATCCTTTGTCTAGCTTGCTTTGCGTGCCCAGGCAGAGACACCCCCCCCCCACCGACCCCAGGCGACACCCGGGTGGAATAATGACTTGTGACAACGTGTTATGGGATCAAAATTGGCCACAACTTTATTAAATTGTCAGATGTAGGAAGACCTTGGCTTAGGCATTGGCCGTTTATCCCTCCCAGTCCCCCGCCGGGGATCTGGGGCACATCAGGGTTAACCAATCTGTCTGGGGATTGGGAGGGCTCTGGAAGACTTATGTTTAAGCAGAGAGCCTGCCCCCCATTCCACCGCAACACAAGATTCCTTCCCGGTCCTTTAACAGCAACCATCGTAAGACTGCAGCAGTGCTGCATACCTGCAAAGAAGATGTTAACCTGTAATAAAAGGCCTAAACAAAGGGAAGGTAGGGGGTGAAGCTCTGGAGCCGATTGATAGCTCCCAGGTAGGCTCCACCCCCTTCTATGCTTAAAGAGCAGACTCTACTCTTACCCTGACTCCGCCTCCCCAGTCACGATTGGTTATTTGAACTGAGGTTTGGTGGGAACCTCAAGGTTCGTAACCTTGGGAGGTGGTCCAGGAGTGCTCTGTCGGGAGTCACGTAGGATCGGGGGTGCTGCGTGTGGGCATGCAAAGGGCACCCTCCGTTTGATGTGGAGATTGGTCATTCTGAAATTACACATATAGTTACTCTTCAGTCTGCTTCCCTAGAAGCATTTGTGTTGATTACTGCCATACTGCACTGAATCACAGCCTGAGCTGTAAAAGAAGAAGAAGAACGCTTTAGAAGTCCACCCTATGTAATTTCAGGACAAGGGCAATTTTAATGTGTGCATGATTCTATGTGTGTGTTAGACAAAGAATTATCTCCTGTGCATAAAGACCAGGGATGAAGATAAAACCCTGGCATTTTTCTTCTCCAGATTGCCCCGGGGCCTATGAATAGGATGTATTGCGTACTATAAAAAGGATTTATTTCTAATGCTCCTTTTTAGGTTTGGCTGGTGGAATCTTGAAATGTTGCTGTGCTTAGCAGTTATCTAAAATCTAAATCAAGGCATTATTCATGCCATAAAACATTTCCATCCACTTTCTTTTGTAGCTTACCACTTCTCTATAAGGGCAGCACAATTGCATTCATATTTACAACTCTGTTCATTACTCGTAGTTATAATCGCATTATGTCATTGAACTCTCATACTGTGGTCTTATCATAGTAAACTATATGCATTCCACGGAAGGGGAGGTGGGTTAAGACCATTTCCCATCAAAACAACTAAGTCCTCTATGCCTATATTTCTACTATGGCTGAGTAGAATATCTTGGCTCCATTCTCAAAAAATTTAGCCGAAAGCAACTTGATTTCATTCCAGCCCACCAAGTTGCAGCTGATAAGCTGGAAATGCTGCTGATAGGTAATTGAGTTATCTTCTGATAACAACTAGCTTGTTTTGGATGGGCTTACATTTCCCCTAAATGTTCAGGTTCATAGCCTAGGGATGTTAACTAGCCCTTGAAGACCTAAGTAGCCTTGCTGCCTAGAACTGCCTTTCAGGGAAGAGCCCTAGCTCACTGGCAGAGCAGATATTTTGCATTCAGAAGGTCACAGGTTCAATCACCAGCCTCTCCAGGTAGGGCTGGGAAAGATTTCTTTGCCTCAAAACTCTGGAGAACCACTCTCAGACACTGCAAACAATATTGACTAGATAGACCAAAGCCTAATTCAATATAAGGCAGCTTCCTATGTTCCTGTTTTCCTAAGGTTTGTGTACTGGTCATAGCCTCTTCTAGACATGATAGCCTATCCAGTTACTCATCCTTACAAAACATTGTGCTTGAATTACTGGAATGCATTGAATGTGGGGTTGTCCTTGAAGATAGAGACAAAATACTAAAACTATGCTACTGATTAGACCAGTGCGCAGATCACATCTTACCAGAAATATCTGCACTGGCTCTCAGTGATTTTCTGGAAATGTTGGTTTTCATGGCATGGGACTAGAGATTACCATAAAGATCATGAATTTACCCAGCTAAGCATCCTCTCAGAGTTCTTTCTTCAGGTTTCCCCCATCTTCAGAAGTGAAGCAGCTGGCAACCCACAATTGGGTGTTCTGATTTTGGGATATTGTCCCAAGAGAAGCTCACCTTATGCCTTTTTTGCCCACTGATTCTTGTATTCACATGTAATGTTCAACAAGCATATGTTCTCTGTGTCGATGTAAACAAATAGTTGAGCTGTACAAATTAACAAGTTTACCCTCTTTCATACAAGCACTTGTGCATGTGTAGGGACAGCTTGTACCTATGCTCAGTGTGGATTTTGAGCAGGTTATTATTTCTGACATAATATTCAGCATCCACACCAACTACAGGATTATTTGTTAAACTGGTATAAAACCAAAATAAATTATTCTGTAAGCATGCCCTTCTTAGAATATGTTAGCGCCATAGTTGAGCGGAAATAATTTCTTTATCCACAACAACCTTGCCTACTGTATCTCCTTATTCACAAGTAGTGCAAAAGTTGTGGACTACAACGCCCATCATCCCTGACCATTTGCCATGCTGTCTGGGGATGGTGGGTTGCAGTTGTTGTAGTCCACAACATCTGGCAGGCACTACGTTATCTACCTTTTGTTTCGAAAGTGCTTATTTCAATAGGATGGCAAATTTGCTTTTCTCCATAAAATAAGCCAACAGAGTCTCTCGCATTTAGAGGTCAAATCTTTTGTCGGTTCACACACATAAATCTGATTAATGTTATCAGGAAATGCACACTTACTGACTGGAGAATAGATCCTTTCATCTTAGAAGAGAGCATTACTCCTTAAGCTGAATTAGACCTCTTACAAATGGCCCTCAAGTTTATCCCAAAGCAGCTATATTTGAATCTATTTTAGTCTCAGGTACTGTTAAAAATCTAGTTATGAAATACTCTGGTGAATTTGAATCACATGTTGAAAAAAGCCACAGAATTTAATTGCCAGACACCTTGAACTGAAGCCTACTCTCTTAAATGCATGGAGCATACTTAATCTTGGTGAGGCACAATGTCTGCATAGCAGAGGACAGTGCATCTTGTTATGAATCCAGTGTCATGGCTTAAGATCAGATTTAGAATAGAAATTAAGGCAACTAGTATAAACAACGAATACAACACACTGTTGGAGAAATGGTCTACAATTCAATGTCAGAAAAGCTAAACTGGAGTTCAGTAAAAGGCCATAATGTCCTGCCCAAGCCGATAGAAGTGAATGGGAACCTTGAATGTTCACTGTCCTGCACAGCCCCAGAATGAAGCTAGAAAGTAACACCTGGAAGAAGAAAAATTTAGATTCACTCAGTGAATAAATCCCCAAACCACAGTATGCCAATGACCAACACAAATGTCACAAAGTCATGAGAAAGTTTTGTTTTTCCGGAAGTTTTCATCAGGTTGGATGCTAAAGAAAAAAGTGGGTGGGGAAAAGCTAGAGATGATGTTGTTGTGTCGAGATTAAAATGCAGCTTGAATCTTCAAACATGGTTTTAGTAAGCTGGCAACCCTAATAAGCAGAAGTACTGGGCCCAACTTGTGGGCTTGGCAGCTGAGTATGCTTAATCTAATGAAGAGACATTTATGCTTATGATATATTCATTCATTCTTACATATAATGCTTTTTAAACTATCTATCAAAATTCTTAAATTCTATGGACTTTTCATTATTCGTAAAGCTGTGTTTGCAACCCAGTCAGAAGTTTAACTTTGGCAGGAAGATATTCAGCCTTGAAGTTTTATTTACTTTTCAGGAACAAGAGATATAGTTCAAGCCTCAGTGACTGCATAGCAACCAGAACAAAACAGTTAGATTTGTGTGTGTGATTGTGTGTAATAGCTTTTGTTTGCGGGTGAGTGGCAAGAAGGAGGTTTGGCCTGGCAGATGAGCAAACTGGCAGTATTTGTAATGTCAGCAGTCTGGACTTTCGCTATGTTAAACTTTAGGCCTACACAAATGGACATTATCCCTAGGTGCCTTTTGATCAGATGGGCTTTCCATTAATGCTACTATTTTAATAAGCCCCCCATTTTAATTGTCTGTAATGCAATTTCTGGCTTGGGCTTTTAATTAATCGCGCCCTCTCTAACAAGAGGGCACATATTGTGGTGGGACCTGGCAACCTGACACTGTATTGTGGGTGGGAACGTTTGGATAGCCACAACACCCTTTTGGAGGTCCCTCGATGCTGGGAGGAATGAGGCCAATGGGATGCCAGCTAAATTCATCGAGGGACCTCTATATAAACCCATGCACGTGTCCCTGAGCTTCCTCTTTTGGGCTCTGTGCATCAGAACACCTGCCCACCTCTCCCTATATTTAGGGCTTGCACTTGACCTTGCTATGCCGTCATGTGTCGCCAACCATTGAGGTTGGGGCACAGCAGGATTTTCCCCCACTTGGCTGATTTTGCATAGCAAATCGTCACAACCTGTAAGGTTGCAGATAGGCTCTGGTTCAGGTGATGGGGTGGCAGAAGGGTCTCGCCATCCCTATGCGATGGGTATTCCGCTAAAAGAATCCACGGACTCAGTGGTTGGTCAACCCCCCTGTGAGGGGCTGTGCCCTGAGCCTGAGTCCAGGGCTCATCTGGGTGGAGGCCTAGCAGACCCCCCTGCTTTCCACTGTCCCAGGTGTTCACCCAAGGCTGACCTATGGTTGGTGCCCAGGGTCAGCGCTGCCTGCAGGGGTGCAGGAGCTAGTCGAACCAGAGCCTATGCAACCACTCACTTGATTGCAATCAATAAAGTTGCGGCCTAAATTCTGCCAAAAACCAAACCAAAAATTTGAGTCTTGTCTGAATTTATTTCCGGGGGGGGGGGGGTGTTAAAAGGTCTCCACACGCAATTTAAGTTGCTTAATTGTTCATTTCATTCCTGTAGTTTTGAATGTTGTTGTGCTACTTTGGTAAGTGGAAAGGTGGAACAGAAATAAATGAATAAAAGAAACAAAGTCCTTATTCACACTTTTAATTAACTTGTGGGTTTCATAGCAGCAAGATGTGGTGATGACCACTAGCTTAGATAGTTTCAACAAGGGGATTAGGCAAATTCCTGGAGGAGAGTTCTATCAGTGTTTCACTGGCCATTATTGCTAAATGGGTCTTTCACAGGCAGAGGTCATGTGCCACTGAACACCTGTGGTTAGAGGGCAAGCAATATTAAGGAAGTGCTCTTGGCTCCACGCCCTGCTTTGTGGGTTTCCCAGAAGCTTTTGGCTATTCACTGTAAGAAACCGGTTTTCCTCTTTGCCTGAGCCAGTTCTAGCTCTCTAAGCAAAACAATACATTAAAACTATCAAGAATAAGTCAGAAGTTAAAAACAAGTAGACCTTTAAAATATCAAAATATACATGAAACGAGCAATTTAAAATGCAATATTTCTTTTAAAATGATGTAGTAGATGTATGTCAATTTAAATATCTGGACAGGCTTGTCTAAACAAAAAAGTGTTGGTTTTTTTGCAGGTGCCAAAAACAATACAGCAAAGTACCTGCCCCAGGTAAATGGTCAAGAAGTTCCAGTGTAGGTGTTGCTACGCAAAAAGACTGGTTCCTTACAAGTGTGGAACGGACATCATTTGGGGCGATGGTAAAAGTGGCAGTTCTACAAATCGAAGTGCCAAGGGACATACATGGAGTAAGGCAACCCCTCGAGTAAACTGGTCCTAAGCAGTTCAGGGCTTTGTATATTAATAGTAAAACCTTGAATTTGTCCCAGTAACAAATCAGTAGCTAATCTCTAAGCAGAGATGTCACTCCTTCCAGCAATCACGCTGCAGCAGCCTGAGCTATGGTAACTGCAGTTCCCAGACAGCTCTGTAAGACAAACCCAAACTCAATAACTCTGAAAGGGCAAAGCATATGTTGTTGATAAGGAACAATATCCACAATTCCATTTAAGCTTTCTCTCTCTTGTTTTAGAATAGAAATGGGTCTATGGTGGACTGTAATTGTCGTTTAGTTATTCTTTTAAAAACTTGACTATTGCAATGCCCCAAGTGATCTAGCCATCTAGTGCTTATTCCAGCAATTAATGGCAGCCCTATTTCACTAGTAGCAGGGAGCTTACATTGTGTGTCATTGCTAATAAAACCCCTAGGGTGCCTCTTAAAACTGTGTTTGCAATTAAGGGTGAGAAAAAACACGATTCCATACATTTCAGCAGAGCATTTTTAAAAATTGCTGGGTCATGCTTTTTTGTCTTAAGACAATGTCTGATTCTGGCAGTTAATGCAGTTTCCAAGGAATTTGCACCTGCCAAATAACAGTTTTGTGAGACAGGGCATTTAAAAGCAATTCTGTTCTGTTTCATATAGACCTTGATTAACAAAGTCCTTCTGTGGGTCGTAGAAGCCTGCTGTACAAAGGCCATAATCAATAAATATTTAAAGTTTTACTTCATATGTAAATTATGGATGTTTCAGATTTGTTGAGCTCAGTTAATTTCCATTCACTCTTGATTACCCTTTCTGTAGAAGTAACAAACGTCTTCCAAGGACTGACTTTTGGCACTCTCCCAGGATTAATATGTGAAAATGAAATGGGGGAAAGAGAGAGAGAGAGAGAGATTGGTTCCATTTTTCCATCCCTGGTAGAGGGATAGGAGTTCAAACCAAGACTCCCAAAGTCTCCCATAACTGCCTTCATTCACCTGAGTTTTACAGCCATGTTTACCTCAGCTTTGTTGAATCACACAGAATTTTCAGTGTTACTCCAAGACATTTGCAAACTAGTCACTATTATTATTATTATTATTATTATTATTATTATTATTATTATTTTAAAATACCCAGTCCATTCAATAGTCCCTTTGTTAGGAGGGTTTCTTGTTTCCATGTACCTCTCCTGCTGCTGTTATAGCTATACTGCCTCATCGCCAAACTCCATGTAAAGGTCAGTCGGCATTTCCATTATAAAATCCCATTATTTTCTTGTAACTCAGGAATTTGAAATTGCATTGAGCTGCTACGTGGCACCAAGCTCCGGGCCCACTTGCAATTCCTTTACTCATATATACAAAAGAATACAGAAATGTTTTGACAGAAGCATTTCCATGTCCCGGCTTTACTTTACTTTACTTTCTTTTCCTTTCACCTACAAACACAAACAATTATTCTCTTGGGATTTAGATTCCTTGGACTTTGTCTGTTGAATCTTCACATTATTTTAGACACTCTTAGATTTTTTTTGTCACTTTTTTAAATGTAATAACAATCCAAGCCTGTTGAGCAGGCTCAACTACAGGATGTCAACAGGGAATCAAAATGGAAAATAACTGATCTCCTGAGTGGCATGAAGTAAATATTGTGTCCTACAGCAAACCTTGTGAATAAGTAAACCTTTGGTTTGGTGGACATGAGCGCACATGCAGGAAAAGTTCCTCAGACATAAAATGTATTTATTTTATTTATGTATTTATTTATAATACACATACCAATATCTTCCAATCTCTGGCCACCAAAATCCATCTGGTTTTTTAAATGCAGCTTCTAAAAGACATGGACTTTAGTGAGCTTCAGAGGAAGGGAACAGTGGAAGGGCTACTCTGAAGAGTCTAGCCTTACAAAGGCTTGAATGAATGGAGTAAAATTGCCCCCCCCCCAAAAAATGGTGGTGTAATGGTTGGAGTGTTGGACTATGACCTGGGACATCAGAGTTCAAATCTCTACTCAGCCATGAAGCTCACTGGGTAACCCTGGACCAATCACTGTCTCTCAGCATAACCTACCTCACAGGGTTGTTTGGGGCATAAAATGCAGTGTGGGGTGAGTTATGTACAACAGCTTGAGCTCCTTGGAGAAAAAGATGGTAGATAAATGTAAGAAAAAAGATTTTTTTAAAACACAGAATCAAAAACAATCACCTACTGGCATTCTTAGAGGTGCTGTATATATGTCATTTGATATCTGACAATGTTGAGAGCCTTAAGTAGACTTAAGAAGTAGGCATTTCAGGTGAATTTTTACAGATTTTTCTAAAAGAAAAGAAAATGGTACCTGCGAATGATTTGAATTTGTCGTTCCTACTCAGCTATGCAGCTTCCTATATGCTAGAGCACACATGCTTATGTACATCTTTAAAGCCCTACCTTTCCCTGCCTTACTTTAACCCACAGATCCACTCTGTTAAAAGATGTTATCTTCTGGACCATCTTGGCGAGATCCTATCTGAATGCCTTTAGAAGTAATAACATAGCAACCACACTCTCACAAGGCACTCTAGCAAAATATGATCAAACTATGTAAGCACTTGTAATACCCTTCCTATGGCCTCTTTGTTATTTCCACTATCTGATCATGTAAAGTTTGTAGCACATACTGTACAGCTTTTCAGCATCAATGTGGTTTCCCTTTTCTCTACTCTGTGCCTGCCAGAATCATCTGTTAAAGAGGTCATGGCAGTCTTTCTAATTAAAGCTTTCAATAAATATTTGTGCTCATGAAAGTTACTGAGCTAACTACCTTGTGGTAAAGGTACCTATTGGAGTTCAGCACCTCTCTTGGTGTTTTGCTTTTATCTGATCTGCAGGATAATACTTCTATGTGTCTTTTCGCTGGGGCTTTCCTCTCATAAATAGTCTAGGACCAAATAGTTTGATCATTTGCCTGCTTGTGTGATATTTGATTTGCCACAATGAGGATGGTTATGCACACATAAGACCATTATTGCTAGCAGCCTGTTTCTCGTCACCTTCTGGATGCAGCAAAATCAGAAACCTTTTTTGAGCCCTTCTGGAAATATTACATTTAGAGTTGCATGGTGTGTAAATTGCCTCAACATTGCTGTCCACTGTCTACAGATCCAAAGCAGTGAGAGGAAGTGTTCATCTTACAAAAACGGAAGAAAAATTTGCACAGACAAGGAGTTAGATGTCAAATATAAATAAAAGTTTACTAAAATGATGTATATATGGTGCAGGTTTTGCCTTCCGCAGAGCAATAGTCACAACTTTGGTGGATTACGCATTGGGCAGAATCCTTTAGTCTAACTTATGTTGGGGGGTGACGTGGTGCCTCACCCCCCCCCCACTTGCAGTAGTGTGATCACAGGGATACCCTGTTAGAGAGGTCTAGTTGGAAGTCTCTGTCCGAAAGCCAAGGCGAGCAGCAGATGGGCCATAGATCAGGGGTCGGCAAAGTTTTTGTGTCGTGGGCCAGTTCACAGACACTGCGGTGGGCCGGAGTGTGCCTGCACACACATGCACAAATGCTATTTCTAGTGCTCCTTCCAGCATGGAGAAGGCGTGCACAGCTTCCCATTGGCTGCAGAAGCTGGCTAGTGTCGCAGAAGGCGGTCCCCACTCTGCTCTGCACCGGTTTAGCGTGGTGCATGGGAGCCGACCGAGCGGGTGGCGGGGGTCCATGGGCCAGTTTGAGGGCAGTTGAGGGCAAGAGTAGACATTTAGACATACAGTGGTGCCTCGCTAGACGAATTTAATTCATTCCATGGGTCTTTTCTTATAACAAAAAATTCGTCTAGCGAATCCCATAGGAATGCATTGAATTTTTTTTATTATTTTTTTGCCCATAGGAACGCATTAATTGAATTTCAATGCATTCCTATGGGAAACCGTGATTTGCTAGATGAATTTTTCGTAAAACGAATTTGTCTAGCGAGGCAACCTCCGCTCGAAAAATCCTTTCGTTAAGCGGAAACTTTGTTAAGCAGGGCATTCGTTAAGCGAGGCACCACTGTATTATATCCTTTTTGAAAAAGTTAGACCCTTCAGTTGCTACAGTACATTGTAATCATGGGAATCCCCCCCAAAAAAAATCAAGTCTCAATTTAGAGTTATAACCTTCAAGTTGCATTTAAATTCCTGCTGTTTGGTCAGATCTACACCATACATTTAAAGCACATGATTTTCCTCAAAGAATATTGGGAACTGTATCCCTTCATTCAGGAATTTTAGACTGCAGTCAAAATTAAAATCTCTCATCAACATCTGTATAGCCAGTCATTCACCTGAAATATTCTTCTCTCTATATTTTCTCTCTCAATCTCTTTTTTCTTTTCTTTTCTTCTGTTATTGGTGCTAGGACTTGCAATTAAAAGTTATGTGGGAGTTTTTTGTTTATTTTGCAGCAGCATTGTTAAATATTTAAGAAGGACCTTAAGTCTAACTCGCTTTGATGAAAAATAGATGAATTAATAATGTATGCCATTGCTTTGCAGAAAATTAAAGGTTGGGAGCACGTGTTTAAAAATTAAATCATCCGCAATCTAAGCGAACAGATGCTATTTAGTTAAAAACTTGCAAACAACATAGTACAGAGAGGTGTCTACTCTACTCTCCCCACCCCCACCCCCTACTCTCAGTGAAATCTTAATGATTCATTGCTGTTGAACAGATTCTAAAGCCTGGAGCTATCACATGAGGTAATAAAGAGGAACTTCAATTACATCCTTGAGAACTTTTGCTTCTTTTTTATTTCCTTGTATCATTAGAATGTAAACATAAATGCCCTGACCCATCCAGAGATAGGATACACATAGGCAGACTTCCATTTATGTATCTCCAGCTGGGTGGGCTACAGAATGTGCAAATGAGCTCTGTACGCGCAGTGCCCTTTCCCAATTCAACAGCTGGGTGTGACAGAAAAAAAACCCTTTAAGGGGCTAACATGGAGCTAATCAGCTTATGGTAACAAGCAGGTGCTTCTAAAAGTGGCAGATGCTTGTGGAGAGGGGGCTCCCTGCTCCCTTACCACCAAGCAGTAGATCAGGACAATGTCAACCATGTTGAAAAACCTCCCACCCACCCAACCTGACACTGTTAGGCAGAGGAGGCTTTGTTAATTTCCCCTACATGGATTAGAGGTGGATCTACACACAGGGAAAAAACCACTATAAATAAATCAGAAATTAAATCATTATAACAAAAGGAGAAAAACTACTATGTCAAAACGCTACTTTTGTGCTCTCCCGCACCATCTGGTGTTGCATGTTTATATAATGTGTTCAAACAGCTGTTTTTTGACTAACGTAGCTGAGTCCTAGGAGAAGGAGGAAGTAGGGGAAGAAGTTGGAAGTTCATGGGCAGGAGCAGGACTGACAGCTTGAACCAGTTTTCAGTTTGCTAGAATGCCAGTACAACGAAAAAAGATGGGCTGACAGCATGTCTAAAGATCATGCCCACTTCATCCTTCCTTGCATTTATATCTAACCTACTTCAAATGGTAAAGTACTCATAACAAACATCCTATGGACCAGATATCACTCGAAAGATTTTCATGCAAGAATTTTCATGCAATTTTCATGCAAGAATTTGCACTTTACTTTTTTTTCCCCAGTGTGGAAGGCAACTACACTGCTGCAGATTTTGTGGCCATGGTGGCACTTTAGCATATAATTTGTGATGTTTTTGATCAGATATACATGCTTAATAGGTACATGTTTCTATCAGACCCAATAAATAGGCAAGCACTCAGTTTCTTCATATTTCACACAAAAACACAACTGCTATGTGTAGTATCTACTAGCAAGAACGGCTATACCCCCCTCCCTTCCATATAGTGATGGCTTGTATATAATATGAAAGTGTACCCTCCTTTACATTTTAAAAGTCATGTCTCATTAGATGTTTAATGTTCTATCACACTGTCTAATGCAACATGACATGACTGGTAAAATTTGAGGAAGGCAGACATTTTTCATATTAGATACCCACTCTCTGTTGGCAGCAGATTCCAGACCGCAACGGATGCACTGAGTTGTATAAAGGCCTAAATCATCTGCATATGTGAGGAAGGTAATGTATTAGATTGCTGGTAAATAACTAATTAAAGTGGGAGACAAAACAGCTTGCTGCGTTGCTTTTTTTAAAAGGCATATGATGTTTTATCGCTTTCCAATTGCTCTGAAAGTCTGTTAGCCTCAAATGCTATTTTTCCCCCTTCACTGTTTACATATTCCACCACCTACACAATGAAAACATAACCAGGTTAATTTCCTGTAATTAAGAAAGCTAACCTACATATAGCAATGTGTGCAATCTGCAAATATAAAGTCCCTTTATAAAAAGTTAATGTTCAAGAAAATATCTGTAATGTCAATCCTGACATAAGAATATGTCATCCCTCAGAAAACGGAATCAATATGAAGTGAGCTGTGTCTGTGAAAGTACCTCAAGGTTTTGTTTTTTTAATCAAGAGCATAAAGTGAGCAACAAATTATGGTCAAGTGCCTTATGCTAAACACTTGTATGTGCCGAGTATGAATGTTTTGGCTTCACTGCAGTCTTACTGAGAAAACAAAAGAGTGAATATCAATGGAATTTGAATGCTCTAACTGTACATTATGGCTTGTCGAAGAGAAAACTGACAATTTAGAAGCCTGGAAACCTCCTTCTTTTAACTTCATCCTTCAGTAAGGCTAAAATGGTTGGAAGTGTTGGCTAAAGCGAAGTCAAAACTTCTAAAAAGAAAATTCTTGATTTCCCAGCCCTCCTCAGTGCCACTGCCACTACAGCGGGTGGCGCTGTGGTCTAAACCACTGAGCCTCTTGGGTTTGCCAATTGTAAGGTCAGCGGTTTGCCAATTGGAAGGTGAGCTCCCGTTGCTCTGTCCCAGCTTCTATCAACCTGGCAGTTTGAAAGCATAGCAGTGTGAGTAGATAAATAGGTACCGCTACAGCGGAAAGGTAAACTGTAATTTTTGTGCACTCTGACTTCCGTCATGGTGTTCTGTTGCACCAGAAGCAGTTTAGTCATGCTGGCCACATGACCCAGAAAGCTGTCTGTGGACAAACGCCTGAAAGCAGAGATGAGTACCGCACCCCATAGTCGCCTTTGACTGGACTTAACTGTCCAGGGATCCTTTACCTATCTTACAACCCACCCCAAAAAGGTGACCACAATATTTTTTCCCAGATATTCTTCACAGATTTCTTTGTGGTGGCTGTCATCTCCATTCACATACACAACCCTTCAGACAGCTCAAGCAGTGTTCAAACAAGGTAAACACCAGCCTTCCCCTCAAAATGCTCTCAATCATTTCTCTGAAATTATCCTTTCCCTGCCCAAATTTTGAGGAACATTTTGCTTCACCACTCCCCTTAATTTTTACTTCTTTGTCATCTATGTGAGGGTAGTTGGATATTCCAATTTCTACAACATTTGCTCTTTTGGAGACTTCCTGGACTTCACTCTTCATTGCAAGACCTCCCTGAGTGCTTTGTCCAGGAGGACGGCAGCACATCCCCAGTATTAATTTACTCCTGAGGTCTGGTATCACCATGTACAATGATTCTCTGGGAGAATCTGCCATTTTTGGCATTACTAGTTTGCCGGACCTGATGCCCTCTTCAAAGTATGTAGCTACACACCTCCAGTAAGATGTTCTTTGTCCATTTTATAGCATTTATAAAGGTAAAGGTAAAGGGGCCCCTGACTATCAGGTCCAGTCGTGTCCCACTCTGGGGTTGTGGCGCTCATCTCGCTCTATAGGCCGAGGGAGCCGGCGTTTGTCTGCAGACAGCTTCCGGGTCATGTGGCCAGCATGACAAAGCTGCTTCTGGCGAACCAGAGCAGCACACGGAAACGCCATTTACCTTCCCGCCGGAGCGGTCCCTATTTATCTACTTGATGTGCTTTCAAACTGCTAGGTGGGCAGGAGCTGGGACCAAGCAACGGGAGCTCACCCCGTTGCAGGGATTCGAACCACCAACCTTCTGATCAGCAAGCCCTAGACTCTGTGGTTTAACCCACAGCGCCACCTGGGTCCCTATAGCGTTTATACTCAGAGGTAATCACGTCCCACTGGTTGAACCTCTCCAACACCCCGTTCCTTAGAAATAGCAGATCTCACCTGCTTCATTATTGGTCAACAGGAGGGAAATGCAGCTTGCTTGCCATGGTGTGAAAACAATAGTTTGAGCCAATGTTTATTGTTTTGTTTTTGTCATTCACAGTAGGGGGAGTGGTGAAAATTTATTGATACCTGTCACAGTGGTCGGATGGGACTACTTCAGAGTAACGACTCTCCACCGCTCTGCATTTTATCTTTTTATTGGTGCTGCGTATTTACAGTGCTAAAGGTAGAGCTATTTACAGAGACACATCTTTTCAGCTTTCATCAGAACCTCCGAATGGCTTTTGGCGCGTCTTGCGCCAGCATAACAACTTGGGGAGCCCCATCCTCTTCCCCCGACGCTTTCTGCGAAGTTCCGGAGTTGGGGGGATGGGTCTGCCCCCCCTTTCCTCCTTCCTGTCCCACCTGGGACGCTGGCTCTTCTACCCTGCCAGAGCCTTGGATCCCACTTCCTGTTTCCCCACTGGAGCTGGAGCTCTCCCTGCTCTCAGTCGTGCTCTGGGCTGGGCTGGAACTCAGGAGGGGAGGGGCTTCGCGATACCCCTTGCCCCTCACAATACCCTAAAACAATTGGTCACAAAAACAACCAGGGGAACTGATTTAAACTTAAGTGGTACCCAAGACCTAGTGTGAGATGTAAATGTTGTTAAAGCAATTGGGAGCAGTGACCATAGTGCTGTTAACTTAAATATACCGTACATGTAAATGGACAATTGTCAAGAAAATCCAAAATGGTGGCATTTGACTTCAAAAAAGGAAACTTCCTAAAGATGAAGGGATTAGTAAAAACAAAAAGTTAAAGGGCAAAGTCAATAGAGCCAAATATCTTCAAAACACAGGAGTTGTTTCAAAATACAATCTTAGATGTTCAACTGGAGTACCGTATATACTGCAGATCAGAAAAGAAACCATGAGGGCCAAGGGTATTTACCAGCAATCTAATACATTACAGGCTTCCCATAGGAGAGGTGGATTTAGGGCAGCATGACCAGTTGGGCACTGAGCCAAGGGGGGTGTCACAGGGTGTTCCAACTGTGATGTAGTGCACATGCAGAACAGAAGGTAAGTGGCCAGGGGGTGGGGGTGAATTTTGTCCTTGCAAAGGGTACCTCTGAAATTTGAAAGACCAAACTCCAACCCTACCCAAAGGCATCTGGTTGGCCTCTGTGAGAATAAAATTCTGGCCTAGATAGGCCATTGGCCTGATCCAGCAGTGCTCTTCTTAGAAGCATAGAGATGTAGAATTGTAGTATTTTTAAAATCTCAGACCCCACTTTAAGAATGCAGGTTATCGAAGCCACTTTGGTAAGTATATAAATAATGCAAAGAAAGATCCTTGTGCCATATTTTAGAGAGCTTTAACTTATCCATCCACCTCTTCATTGATTTCCTGTAAAAAAGGGGGGGTCCAAAATGAAGACAAGTTTTTTTTTCTTCCATGAAAATCCTATTTTTCTGTTTATAAAAACAGACTTTTCAATACATCAGTATATATAAGTCCTCATGTTGTAAATATACAGTATTTTAATAGCTGAAAGGTTATAAAATTGTGGAAGTGTCACCTTTAATATACTTAGTCTTACAAAATGATTTCTCAATTGTACACTTTTGATTATATTACAGAAGTACAGGGATATGTATAGATTTCATCTTAGAAACAGGTAACATTTGAATTATTAAATTCTATTAGAATAGCTTTTCCTTGATTATCTACATATATTGGGGAGAAATGCCAGTTGATCTCTCTGTGACTTTGAATCTTAGTAATATGTGTGCACACCTTAAAAACATTGAAGACAAAAGTTGATCACCTGTCTTAAAACAAAATATTCAATTACCTCTAAAACAATGAAAAGGGAAGTTATGGGACTTTAGAAAGACAGTGGGTGATATCCAACTTAGTCATATTGCGTGTTCAGACCCAGAGACCTCCCCCGTAAATAAATTCACACTTGACTCACATTTTAGTTTGGTTTTTGGCAGAATTTAGGCCACAACTTTATTGATTACAGAAAGTGAGTGGATGCATAGGATCTGGTTCGACTAGCTCCCTGCACCCTTGCAGGTAGCGCTGACCCAGGGCACCAGCATAGGTCAGCCAAGGGTGAACACCTGGATAGGTGGAAAGCCGGGAACCAGCCATGTCCACCACCCAGATATGCCCCTGGACTCAGGCACAGGCACAACCCCCTCTCAGGGGTTGACCAAACCATTTGAGTCCCTGGATTCCTTTAACAGAATACCCTTCACATAGGGATGGCGAGAGCGTTCTCCCATCCCTATCACCTGAACCAGTTCCTATCCGCAACCTTACAAGTTGTGACGATTTGCTACGCAGCAGGCAAAACCCAAATGGCAACAGCCAATCAGCCAAGTGGGGGGAATTTGTGCTGTGCCCAAGTCCCAACAACAGAAGACACACAACAGCATAGGAAGGTCAATTGCAACAAAGCCCTAAAAGTAGGGAGAGGTGGGCAGGTCTTCCAAATAGACATACCAAAAAAGGAAGCTCTGGGTCACGTGCATGGGTATATATAGGTCCCTCGATCTGTTTGGACTGCACCCCATTGGCCAGATTGAACCCAACATCAAGGGACCTACCAATCGGGTGTTGTGGCTGACCAATCTTACCCACCCACAACACAGGAGGTCGGTCTCCAGGTCTCACAGCAACTTATGCCCTCTTTTAGGGAGGACATGATCTCTGAGTACATCAATTGAAATCAAGGGATTTAAGTTTTTTAGACCCATTTAGTTCACTGAGTCTACTCAGAGTATAACTAACATTGCATCTCACCCAGTGTATGAAATCAGGGTGAGTGTTAGGAGAAATCTGAAATGGATGGAAATAAATAAATGATAACATGCATGTTTGAAATGTAAACCAAATAACTTTATTTTTACAATTTTCAGTTAAACATACACTATCTTGACATAAACGATACCATGACATAGACAAACTGTCATTTCGAATATACAGTGTTTCTTGCTTCAAGCTCTTTACATGTTGAAACAAATCTTGCTTGACATCTTGAATTTATTGACTTGGTGATTATATGTGATGATGGTGAAATGGTTCAGGTGTAGTTCTTTCTTGCCCCTCATTTGTATTTAGCCACATCCCTCATCAGTCCAGCTCTGCAACTTCCCCGAGTGCTTCTTCCTGGCTAGGCTGTGTCCTTGGAACTGCGACAATGCCTATTGCTTCACTGGATGGAGAGAAGTGGGTATTTATAGAAGACTGTTGTGTGGCTAGAATGTAGACTACTATACAGAGAGAAGAGTCACCCTACCTTGGACAGCAGCTTGAAGGGGGAGAAGGGGGAGTGACTTTATCTGCCACTGATCAGCCTCCTAGGACACAGAGGAGAAAGCACTGATGAGAACCAGCTGGCGTCAGCCTTCTTAAACAGAGCTTCCAGTAGCAGTCAGATGCTGGAAACAATGCTTGTAGTTCCTGGCCCAACCTTGCTGCTTCCTGCTCATCTTGACCCTTGACCCCAAGATCATTGGATTCTCTGACCCCTTGACTGTCTGACCACGTGGAATGCTGTTTGCCCAACCACTGGGACTGGACCTGACTTTGGATGCCGACTCTGCCTCCAGGCAAGTCCACCTCAGTGACTCTTTAGTTGGCTGGCCTCCCACTCCATTGAGCTCTGCATGTTGTTGCTCAGCAATGAGACCGCAACACATGCCTATTGCTGCACTCTGTTTTTTCCTCTGGTCCTCGAAAGCTGTGCACAAGAGAATGTGGTCCCTGGGATGAAAATTGTTCCTCGTCCCTGCAATAAGCGCATGCATACATAGATGAGGTGTCGATTATTTGCAAATTCCAGCTTTATAGCTCCCCTTTGTAATAAACTTGATGCTCAAAATGGAAGTGTTCCTTTTCCCTATTAAATTCCATTCTACCATTTATTTTGCTAAGTCCAGAGCAAATTTTCTGAGATCCTGATGGGTTTTTTTCTTAATAGGCCCCTTCCTATTTAAGGCAATCGATAAGGCTGCAAGAGACTCGTGAAAAATCTGGCCTAACTCAGTTAACAGCCATAATATTCAGTAGGCTAACTGCAAAATATCTGGATCCCAGGCTGTTTAAAAACCCTGCAATACGGCAGACTTCGAACTAACTGTTATGTAATGTGGCCAAAGGAGATTTTTATTTGGCCTCACAATTTTGGCTGCAGATGCTGACATCCCAGAGAGGTGGTGAGGAGGCAAGTGGGTGTTGAAGCTACATTTTCTGATGCTATTGTAGACAATTTCCCTGGGGAGCTTCATCAGCAGAAACATTTTCGCCTTTCGAAAGGCACTTATCTCCACTTTTTTAAAAAAATAAATAAATCCATTTTTCTGTATTTTACCTTCTGAAATAGCTCCTCTCTTCCAGCAGTCTCATTCATTTATAAATTTCATCTGTCTTATTCATATTAACTCTTCTAACCTAATGGATAAGGTTATTTCCCGACTGTTAACACATGGAAGGAGCTATCTGTGGCATGTCAGTGAACCTGCTGGGTGCTATTTATTTGCAGTAGGTAGGCTGTGAAAACACCTCAGTTTGTGATCTTGCATTATAAAGACTTCTAAAGCCCAGACAACGCATGACATTATGATATACTTCTCTTACCCTGCAAAAGCAGATGCGGAGAGCAGAGTTCTCTGCAAAGTGTAAGTAAAGATTTATAGACATGGCAGAGGAACACTTTCACTGCTCCCTTCTTTAAATAATTATGACTTTCCATGAATCTCTTTCTAAATCAAGCACAGAACGACATTGATCTGGATAAGAAAAGAACTCCAAATAACATTTGCTGCACTCTGCCATGGATTTCATTTTCAATAGGTGATGCTCCCTTGAAATCTCGTAGTCTAAGATACATTACTCAATCCATCCTGTTCCTAAATCAAATAGTTATTTTAGTGGCTGTGCTTACAAAACTTACATGCTACTTTTACTAGGATCAGTCAAGCACGCCACTGGCATTAACGTGACAAGTTATCAAGGGGTTTAAATTTAGCAGGTCAATTTTAAGATTCAGAATTCTTCCTATATCTTAGCCAGGACCCAAGAATAAATCACCTGGGTCTGCTACTTAATTGCAGCCACCTCTGCCTTCCATGTCCCTTCCCCAAAATAGCACACCAGGTTTGAAAATTGGGGTGGTTGATTGATGTCCTTTAGCTTCTTTCGGCCCTTTTAATTTCTCTACATTTTCAGCAGCCTAATTTGCATTCATAACCAGACATGGCAAAATGGAATGCACAGATATCAATTGTACTTCTGACAAATCCTCATTTTGTGTACCATCAAAAAAAGAAGACAACAAATTTGCACATGCTCATCTATATGTATTGGTGCAAATTTTGAACTTATTGTAATTTTAATGCAATATGTCTCACCATAGTGAGGAAGATATGACTGTAATAATTGGTATTTATTGAGATCAATGTTGTCACTAGTTGTGGACAATATGAATTTGGGTTGGAGAGAAGATTCTACCCTTTAGCTTTTTCTTTGACTATGTACTTTCATTTTCCTATATCATTTAGTCAGTTCATAAATAAACAGCCTCTTGTTCTGGCCCTACAGAGTGAGTAATTCTGCTTTATATTAAATAAATAAGAACTTAATAGGGACCTGTTCATTCTGCTGCCTAGGTACTGACTTGTGGGAAATGTAAAAGCATGTAAAGAGAAATGTATTCATCTGAATCCACACATCTAGCGCACCTTTACCACAAAGTGCTTAGGTGCTCCATTCATATACCATGTGACTTCATTGCTATTTCTTTAATTAAATCTGCTATTCTTGACACATAGAACCATTCAAATTTTAATAGCAAGTTTTGTGTGGATGTAGCAAACTATTTGTCATTATTCATTATGTCAATTCAGGCATAGTAAATTAACTGGGAAGAAAAATTCTCTATATTTCCATTATGTCCTACTGAGAGGCCCCGTCTCTCTCAACACAGATGGAACTATGAGGATTTGGTCTTTAGGGAAATAATACGAATTTGGAGAGATTTCTATATTTTAAAAACACATTACAATCTGCTGCCAGTCCAAAAGTTACCTTACTTTATTCACCTTCTACCAATTTAGTGTGGGGATTTATATATAATTTGATTTCTATGGGTCAGTATAATTTTCACCTGTTATGGCTGGTTATATTCTGAAGCACACTGGAAAAGGGGAGAGATTTGGTTTAGTTTGGGTTTCAATGTAAACCTACCTGATTCACATTTTCTGAAACAATAAGTAAACAGAAACACAGCTATTCTTCAAAAATTGAACTTCTTTGAATTTTTGGGTGCAATTTTCCAATCAAATGTGTATAAAATATATGTATGTTATAGGAAAGTGTGCACCTCTAGGTCAAGATAGGCAGGTTGAAGGCAGGAACTCTGAGTGGTAAAACAAGTATTTTAAATAACTGTTTAAATTAGGGTTACCAGACACCTCTGGTTCCTGGGGACAGTCCCCGGATTTGCAAATCTGTCCCCAGTCAAATTCTGTCCCCGGAATGTCCCCAGATTTGCAAATCTGTCCCCGGGAAACGTGGCAGCATCAGCCTCAGCAGCTCTGAGCCAGCCTGTTAGCCCAGTAGGCTCTGGCTGGCTTCAAGAGCTGCTCACTGCCGTGGCGCCCGCCATTTTTCCTTATTTTTATTTAGTAATATGCACATGACTAGTCTATTAATAATGCATGCCTTAATGTGTCAGACATTCATGCAATATCATGACCTTGAAAATATTGCTATCTTGCAGTTGAATTGCTCAGTTTGCAAGCATGTGACATATGCCATTTTGTCATTTTGCTCCATGCTGTATTACATGATCTACAGTCCCTCCTTAAGAAAATACTTTCCTTGACACCTTGCTGGCTATTTAGTTCAATTGTTTGAAATGCACACAGATTTATTATTTTATCACTAATTGGGGGCAAGGTTTTACTCATCTCATTGACTCCTTTTCAATAGCAGGCAGCCTGTTTTAACTGCTTTATTTTTCTTCTTTTTTTTGAAAGGATCCAAACAAGCATCCTAAACCAGAAGCTGCTCCAGGATCATTCTAGCTTAGAATAAAAGCAAGAAAGGCATTTATGAGCACATGAGGATAGGAAGTTAGAAACCAAGAATGCAGTTGCTTTTTTAAATAAAAAACATAGATGATATTGTACCCATTTAGTTGACCTGTTTATATACAAATTACCTGGGGCTTTTGTATATGGCTAACAGCAAGGCTCGAATTAGTATTTTTAGCTTAGTTATTTAACTGAATTGTACCTACATTAACATTCCTGTAATAATAAAATCAGTGTAACAATTGGCTTTCATTGCCTATGATGTGACCCTCAGCCCCCTGGGAAATTACTCCAAGGATTTTTCTTTATCCATAAATGGAATGAATATAGCCTTTACAGGGTTCTAAATTAGAAAGTTAATGAAATTAACCATAATTTTAAATTATGGGCTTAAGGTGCTGCTTTGCACTGACTGACTACTAAGGTTGAAATCCTTAAACTATTTATTTGGAAGCTGTCTCCAATGAAAAATCTAATATAAATTAAAGCTACAAGGGTAGGAGGAATCTGAATGAAGAATTAGGAATACACCAAGCTATGTATTATCAGACCTGTCCTCTGAAATGTTTATAAAATACAGACTTTATAACGTTTATTATTTGTGTCATTCGTAAGTGTCAAGAAAATGAAAAGCAGTACAAGGAATTTTTTAGCCATTTTCAGATCTGAGTTTAGATCTAAATTAGTGTGGTTGGAGATTAGCATGGCAGCAACATAGATCTATGCATATTTATATGTAGAGAATCACCATGTTGCCCTTAATATGTTTTATGTTGACAAACACATACAGTACATTCATCAGCTCTACATTGAGTCAGAAAAGGACAAGCGCACGCCTTTTGTGAAGAGTTCACTTTTTGGAACACTTCAGAGATATTGCTGATAGAGACAAGGGAGGTGGCAATGTTGACGTGTCATCTTTAACTATATAATTATCAAGAAAGAGGTTTGCTTTACCTGTGATAATGAGAACAGGTATTTCTAGAGCTGATAATCAGAGTCTACCTTCCTCCAATGATCGCCGATGCATTTTAAAATTGTATGGAGTTTTATGAATGGGGAAATGTTTCTTTCTATCCTTGATTCAGTTGTGAATTTTTAAAATGCAAAACAAACAAATAAATAAATAAATAAGGAAACAGCATGGATCCAGACTCCACTGCCACTGGCAGGGGCATTCCTTGCACAGAGTTCTGCTTGGAAGATGCATCTGCTAGTGAAAGAGGGAGCAGTGACTTTTGCTGATTCTTCCACCCCCTGAAAGCCCTTTTCTCCTCCGAAAATCTGCTCTGGAATGCTGGGAGATGCTCTGGAACAGCGTGGGTGATAGCACTGTAATTTCCAAGCAGGGTGAATGGCTAAGTAATAGGTAAGAAAAGAGTTAAACTGGCCTCCCTTGTCACTTTGTTACCTGTTCCCTATGTGCTTTTACTTAACAAAAACTAAGTGCCATGGGGGTTCAGCTACACATAGCTGCATACAGTCACACTTGGAAAAGCTCTTGAATTTCAGCTTTCATGGAATTAAACTGGAGCAGATCTCCATGACTTCATGAAGAAACATCTTCCTTTTATATTCTTAAGAAAGTTTTCAGAACTCTCAGATGTTTCAGATAAGCTTGTAAAGTATTGCTTCTTCTTTTCTTTCTTTCTTTTTAAAAAAGTGGGAGGGGGGAATAAGATGAAAAAGCCATAAAATATATGGCTACCCATTCTACTTTACTGAATGCCTAGGATTTGAATTGATTTTTCCGGTTATAAAAAAAAAAGTGAAGTTAGGACTTTTGATGCTATGTTTCAGAGAAACCAGAAAAGTCAATAATAGGTGAGCAGTTCAAAATATAAAGTGTACATGTTTTGCTAGAATGTGTCGTTTGCCATGATACAATTTTACAGCAAACTGGTCCATTCATAATATGTTAAATAAATAATGTACATATTTGATATCCATTGTTAAACTGGTGGGGTTTACATATATTAATCATGACGAATCATAAAATTTAGAATCTAAATTGAAAGAACAGTACTCTTGTGATTATATATGGGATCTCATTTAACTTGTGAATTGCATGCCATAGACAAAGGATGGGGACACTGGGGTCCTCCAGATGTTGTTGGACTCCAACTACCATCATCCCTGATGATTGGCCCATGCTAGCTGGGGATGATGGGAACTGGAGTCCAACAACATCAGGCATAGACAAGCTCGGCCCTCCAGATGTTTTGGGACTACAGCTCCCATCGTCCCTGACCACTGGTCCTGTTAGCTAGGAATGATAGGAGTTGTAGTCCCGAAACATCTGGAGGGCCGAGCTTGCCTATGCCTGAACATCAAGGGCTGCAGGTTCTCCATACTTGCCATAGACTTATATTTGACTTAAGTCCAGGAGTGGCCAGCATGAGTAGGGTGGTGTCACGACACTACCCTCCTGACAGCAGCATCACTGATGCTTAGTGAGTTGGTGTGTGCTTAGGCGAGGGAAGAGTTAAGAACAGAGCTATGCAAGTGCACTGACAAAGCCAATCCAGCTTTCCGGGAGGTGCGCCCATGCAGCCCCGCCTCCCGGGCACTGTCTCAGAAAGTGGCCACGATGCCATTGTCATACCTGCCAAGTTGCTGTCAGAGAAATAAGGGACCGGGCCGGAAATAGCAGGCCGGAAGTAGCACTGCCGCCATTTTGGAACTGGGCAGAGCAGCATTAAAAGTCGCTTCTGAGCATGCTCCGCCCAGTTCCAAAATGGCCGTCACGCCAGAATAAACCGGGGGAAAACAAAAAAAATTCTGTTTTTTCAGCTAGGAACAGCTGGAAAAACGGGGATTTCCCGGGGGAAACGGGAGACTTGGCAGCTATGGCCATTGTCAGGTGAGCAGCACTCCACCACCGCACCATGCCTGCTGCTGTTACTTATATACCACTCCTGATTTCCAAAGCCATTGTTTCCAGCAACAAGAGAATATTGCGTGAGAGAAGCGAGCCCAGAACCATCGCTGTTCTTCTGTTTATACAAATTCTTGCACAAGCACTTTCCTAAGACCTTTGATGGCCACTAGAGTTTATATTATATAGCCTGCATCTTTCTTATTTAGTGTGATTCTCGGAATGCAGGGGTGCTCCCCCAACATGGTCAGTAGTGGGGGGTGATAACAGCTGTTCTCCAGCAATAGCTGGAAGACCTCAGTTACATTCTGGAGATGAACTTACAATTTTCTTTTTCTATTCAAGCTCCTTTGGATCAAAGCCACAGTTTGAAATGCTCAGCATCCATAAATCAGATTACAACAGATCAAAGAACAGTAAAGCATTATCAGAGGTTAGACCTCCAACATGGGGGGGGGGGTCGGAATCTGAGTGGATGCTCAACAAAAGCAAGTAGAATTCCCAGTTCTACAACTGAGTGCAAGGTTGAATAGAAGGTATATCACTGTCTACTAGTAGATCTTTGAATGAGATGCTCTAGCTCAGCAAGGATTTCCACTTCCAGCTGGTTAACGATAAAATACCTGTCCTGCTACGGGTTTTTTTATTCAAAGGACTCAGCTACATTAGTCAAAATACAACTTTATATAAATGCATTACAGCACTGTGACACCAGATGGCGCTGTAGAGCTGAAATCAAATCTCAATGATATTTTCGATTGTGAGCTTTACAACGGATTTTTGCGGAGCGTTTTTTAATAGCTGTGTAGATCTAGCCCAAGTGTGCAGATTGCACCTAGACTCTGGAAACTGTGATGGCCTTTCTTATTGTGGACTTACACTTTTTATTATTTTTGTGATTAATCTCATCAATTGTTTCTTCACCAAATTGTATCATTTTCTTTGGCACAGGGAATATCTGGGATAAGCAGGATTGGTGATAATTGGTTCCCCAAATGAACTGTTGGAGTAAGAATTTGTTATTATGGAAGCCATGCTGATCTTGATCCTATAAGGACTGTCTGACAGTGTGTGGCTGTCATTATGCCTCTGTGTCTCCCCATCTCTTCTGATAATGCCACTTTTATTTGAATAGTCATTTTACGGGGAGGGAGAGGAGAAGGAGCTACTTTTGGCAACACCTAAGCTTGTTTTGGATTCACTCAGCCTCAATCAGCTTAGTTTGAGAACTTGTACAAGTCTTACCCTTAGGCTGTGCTCATTGAAAGATTCCCTTTGATAACCAGAACTCAGATATAACTCTTCTGGAAAACAAGAGAGCCATGCATTTAATGAAGATACACTGTTGAAACACAAAATATATGTTCAGCTGAGCAGATTCTCCACTTGGTGACAACTTAAGATTTACCTATTTCGGATATAAAATATGTTATAATTATCTGAGGTCTTTATTATTTACACGGATGCTGCTTGTAGTGTAGTACCATTTGAAATTACTGCAGCTTTTTTAACCATGCTGCTACAAACCTCCTCCTAAAGAGGGCTTCGAATGGCATTGTGGCTGTAAGCGTTTAGGGTGCCATTAGATACAATAGAAATATACATTGGAATTACTTCTGTCCCTTCTGTTTTTATAGAATCTCTCTGTTGAGTTGTCTGCTCCCAACATATTGTTACGTGCCACACCCAATTTCTGAGCATTTTGGGATCTCGGGGGTTTCAGGCAGTTGCCCAAGGAAATGAGGCACAGCTGAAATTGTGGTGTCTTTATGATATATTGTTTATTTACGTGTACATACAACCTGAGCCTATGATGGAGGGCTCCTAGTATTAACACTCCAAGATTGTCTTGCCTCTTCCTTGCAGCCTTTCTTGGTGAGTGCTTCATTGTCCACCATCATCAACCGGGAGAGAGAATTTGAGATGTGGGCCCCAGACATGTATGTGTATACTGACTTTGGATTGACAAGGATATCAGCCATTGTGATGCTTTCTGTTTGTTGCAGAACTCCTTTCTCCCAGCTTGTCTAACCTTTTGGCTTTATCTGTGGAGTGAAAGGGGGCCCACCCCTTTGCCATCTCACACAGAGTTCCCTTTGACAGTTTGTGTTGTTTCTAATGTCCCACCCCCAGGATATCACTTCACACAGGAGACCAGCCTGGCTTAATAACCACTTAAAGGTAAAAGGTAAAGGACCCCTGACAGTTAAGTCCAGTCGCAGATGACTCTGGGGTTGCGGCGCTCATCCTGCTTTGCCGGCCGAGGGAGCCAGTGTTTGTCCGCAGACAGTTTTTCCAGGTCATGTGGCCAGTATGAATATGCGCTTCTGGCGCAACGGAACACCGAAACCAGAGCAGCACATGGAAATGCCATTCACCTTCCTGCCGGAGCGGTACCTATTTATCTACTTGCACTTTTTTGGCGTGCTTTTGAACTGCTAGGTTGGCAGGAGCTGGGACTGAGCAACAGGAGCTCACCCCATCATGGGGATTCGAACCGGCGACCTTCTGATCAGCAAGCCCAAGAGGCTCTGTGGTTTATCCCTTAAAACATGCTAATTCCAGAGGATTTAGAAGTGTAATATGCACACTGGTCTGCCCTAATACAGGAGTCTAATGCACATGGGTCTGGCCACCAGTTTTAACACTCCAAGCATTGATTAAATACTAAAATATATTAGACCCAGGAATTTAGGGTGTCTAGCACCCACAAACTCATAACACTATTACATCGTATTTATTTATAATCTACACCAGCGTTTCTCAACCGGTGTTCCGCGGCACAGTAGTGTGCCGTGAGACACCGGCTGGTGTGCCGCGACGTACGGCGAGGAAAAGGGCGCTTTGCATTGCTGACGGACTTCCGGTGAGGCAAGATGGCGCGCGGCACGGCAGCGCGAAGCTCCTGAGAGCGACCAGCGTGCCCGTGCCGCCAGCCTAGCCTCCGGACCGCCGGAACCGCCGCCGCCGGTACGTGGGCGCCAAGTGAGCCCGGCGGATCGACCGGGGAGCCGCTGGAGGCCCCCCCGGCAACCGCACCTGAGCGACACCGAAAGCGCCCGGCTGGAGGATCAACGGACCCCTGGGCTCCGCGGCAGCCGCGTGGGCGTCGGAATCGCCCGGCGGATCAAGCGGGGAGCCGCTAAAGCCCCCCAGCGAGCCCGCCTGCGGCCGGGAAGAGCTCCGAAGCCCGGGACCTCCCACCACGCGACGGCCCTGCCTCGTCGCCGCAGCCGCAGCCGTCGCCACCCCAGCCGCCCCAGGAGAAGAGAAAAAGGAGGGAGCCCCCCCCCAGGTGAGGGAAAAAGGGAAAGATAGGGAGGAGAGGGCCCCTCACCACCCCCCAACCCAGGTGAGAGCGCCTGGTGGGTCCGCCTGGCTACTGCGCAGCAGTTCTTCAGTGGCATGCTTTACGTCTCCCCTCCAAACTAAACTAAATATAGGGCGGCACAGAGTTGGTGTGCCGCGGGATTTTTTTTTCATAGAACAAGTGTGCCGTGGCCCAAAAAAGGTTGAGAAACACTGATCTACACAGTATATTCCATCTAAATGCTTGCATTGTTGAAGTCCTCTTTCTTTTAAACTGTAATATGGGAGAGTGGATTGAGCAGTGTGGGCGGGGGGAGGCTTGTCTTTAAAATATAGCAACTTGATTGTGTGCTATTGTTGCTTGCCAGCAATGAACTAAATAGGTTAATGGATCACATATCTGGCAAACAGCCATGCTGCCTCTCATTGAATAGCATTTGGGCTGATTTTTTTATGGTTGCTTGGTTGTTAGTAAATACAAGTTGTAATATTTTACATAACACTTTAAAAGAAACCACTCAGCTCCCTTTTGTCATTCAGAGTGAATTTCATTTGATGGTGATAAATAAGGAATAGATAATAGGGTCTTGAATTTAATTTCGCGAGCATTTTGCAGTGGTCTTTGTCCTTGTGCAAAGTGGCTGTAAAGGGTTCCCTTGTATGCTTTGGCAGTGTGCAACAGTGATGTATGCCTTCTTCTGTGGTGGCCTTTGTCTCTAATAAATCTGTTCACCCTATCCCCAGAAACCTCTCACCAGCAGAGGGCAGTAGTTCAAGAGGGAGAGCCTGGTGTGATAAGGATCAAAGGTTAAGATAGGATACTTGGCAGAACGTGATGGATCAGGACATGGAACTTGGTCAGGATGCAGAATGCACCAAAAACCTGTTCATCCAAGGGAGCTGTGGGGAATCTTTGGGCCTCCAGACATTGCTGAACTACAACTTACATTTTCCCTGGCCCTTGACCATGCTTGGTACCACAGCAACACCTAGAGGGCCAAAGGTTTCCAACCCAGACAAGTTTGGAAACAATAATCACAAATGGCTCCTTTGGAAGCAGCAACCACAACTTTGTCAAAAAAAACAGAGGGAGGAGGCAGCATTTTTCATTACAGCTGAACAACACATTTGTGAGCAATTATCTTCTTCAGCTTAGCCCTATGTTAGACAGTTCAGCAAACTTTCTGAATACATATGCACACTTTTTTTCTAATGTCTGAGTACTTCCCCCCCCTATCTAGTCTACACACAATCTAGATATATTGTATATTTTTTGCCCCAAAAGGCATTTCTTGAGAAACTGGTTTCAAAACATTAAAGCTCATTGCAGATTGATTCCACATTGCCCCACAAGATGTCCATTTTCAAACAAATGAAAAATATAGGTGGCCCTGGCAATGGGTGTGTGTATCCCCACCAGTCCAATGACACTGTGGGTTGGTGTATACCAGGCATAGGCAAACTCGGCCCTCCAGATGTTTTGGGACTACAACTCCCATCATCCCTGACCACTGGTCCGGTTAGCTAGGGATGATGGGAGTTGTAGTCCCCAAACTTCTGAAGGGCCGAGTTTGCCTATGCCTGATGTATACCAAGATCACCATCACCATTTCCTCCTTCATTCACCTGGAACATGTGCAGGGAGGAAATGTGTGGATAATCTAGGGGGGGGGGTCAAATATTTATCAAGTAACCACACCCACCTTTGTGGATGGCAGGGACTGGAATCAGTCTAGATTGGAAGCATCATGTTGAGCTTGAGCATGAATTATTGAGGAAAAACTACTTTTTGTACTACAATTGGGTACAAATGTGTACAAAACCTAGTTACAGTCATACCTCAGGTTGCATCCACTGTGGGTTGCATTTTTCTGGGTTGCGGACGCGGGCTCTATCGCCGCTCGGGTTGCGGACTTTTCGGGGTGCAAACGGCACCCCGGAAGGGATTGGGTCCGCAATCCGAGGTACCACTGTATATGATGTCAGTAATTCTTATCACAGCCCACCTAGGTATTTCAGTTTTACAGTGGTACCTTGGTTTACGAACTTAATCCATTTCGGAAGTCTGTTCTTAAACCAAAACCGTTCTTAAACCAAGGCACGCTTTCCCTAATGAGGCCTCCCACCGTGGGCGCCCTTCCACCATTTGCCTTCCATTCTTAGACCGACTTCCAGTTTTGTGGAGTTTGTGAACTGAATAGTTTGTAAAAACAAGGTTCTTCTTAAACTGAGGTACCATGTATTATCTCCATAATGAAAGAGGAGAAACTGAAACAGACTGATAATTGCTTCTCTAAAACCACCTTGTCGTAGTGAGTTCTTAGCAGAAATCCAATTTGATCTGGGAACAGCATGATTCACAGGTTACAACAAATATTGTTCTTTTCTGCATTTATATCTCACGATTTTCTCCAAGGAGTTTGAGGTGGCATACAAGGTTCTTATTTTATCCCCACAAAACTCTGTGAGGTAGGTTAGACTGAGAGGCAGTGACTGGCCCACTGAGCTTCGTGGTTAAGTGAGGATTTGAACCCTGGTGTTCCAAATCCTAGTCTGACACTCTAAACCAGAGGTTGTCAACCTGGTCCCTACTGCCCACTAGTGGGCGTTTCAGGATTCTAGGTGGAGGGTAGGGGGTTCTACGGCACAAGCTGAATCCTCCTTCCATCGAGCACTGGTAGGCGGTAAGGAAATTTTACCATCAATAAAGATGCATTAGTGGGCAGTAGGTATCAAAAGGTTGACTTTAAACACTCTAAACGCTCTAAACACTACACCACAATGGCTCTCAAAATCCTAAATATGTCTACTCAGAAGTAATTGTTATTGAGTTCAATGGGGTTTACTCCCAGGGAAGTGGGGTCAGGATTGCAGCCTCGCCAGAGAAGTTTGCCTGGTGCTGTCTTTGTGGTATTTTGGGGAGAAGTTGATGATCCTTCTGTTCAACCAAGCCTTTTAAATAATTGGAGTAATATGAGCTCCTCAGTTTTTAAATTAGGTATTAGTTTGGGGAATATATTATCATCTTTGTTGTACTTATGGTGCTTTTGATTTTACAGTTTCACGTCTTATTTGCATTCAGATTCTTTACTTGATTATTATTGTAAGCTAAGCCACCCAGAGAACTTTGTGTTATGGGGTGACATACAAATGCCATAAATACATAAATAAATTCATGACATTCTGTGTATAACATCTATAGCTTGTTGCCTATGAGCATTCTAAGGTTCAAACAACTGTTGTCATGATTTCTCTGGTGCCAAGTGCTTGACGTACCCAGATCCCACCCATATACTAGCAGCTCTCCTGGTTGCTTATTGGATACTTAAATCTATTTCTTGTCCAATTTTGCTCCTTTGGTGTTAATTATGAAGTTGGTTATTGCTTTAACATGGAATAGGTCCCCTACTCCCTGCTGTGGAAGATGGTTAAAAAATGCTGAGGGTATGAACCGGGCAGTCAAATGACTATTAATAGAAGCTACTTGGCTCAAAGGAGGAGAATGTGAAGCTTTATAGAGGAAAAGACAACTAGAGAGAAGCAGAGGCTGAAAGAGAAAGGAGGGAAAGGAGCAGCAGGAGGTTGGGGAATGAAAACAATGCATAACTGGCCTTGGCCAACAGAAAAGCTTGCAGAAATAAAGCAGAGGAAGGAAAGAATTCATCCCATTCCTGCTCACTGGACAGTGATTTCCTGTGTTCACTTCTGACACATCTATTCATAAAAGCACACTGTCCTTACTTTCTGGTAATGCAGCTCTGCCCTCTGTCTTCTGAAAATCAATATCTGTTGAACTACTGAAATAGACTTTATTCACTGAATTATTCAGTAGAATATTCAAAACACAATCCCAAATCCAGTACTAACCCCCATTTTCACAAGTTCATAGGTGGCAGTTGTGTTGTATTCAATTAGTGGCAGGTTTTGGCTCCTGACAAACTTTCCAGCACAGAGAAAGGGCAATAACCTGCACAAATTGGATACAATGCAGATGATTAAAGGTGCCCCCCCCCCAGTTGCATAAAGCCACTAAACAATTCCTGTATTTGGCTTGTGCTGTGCAATTTTCATTTGCGGAAATTGGCTCAATGGCACTTCTCTGGTGTCAGGTGCACTGATTCAGCATCCCTGCCTGTCCATCCCAGCATTTCCAAATAATGGAGGATTAGCAATATTAGTAGGAATGGCACAGGGTAATCTGGGGATTCTTGGAACTTGACTTCACAAAGTCCTTTATTCCTCTCTGGCTGTATCTAGATGCCTGCTTTTCTACATCTGGTTTATTGCTGCAATGTTAGGTGCCCCCCAAATACTATTACTACTACAGTGGTACCTCGACTTACAAAGACGATCCATTCCGTATCGCTCTTCGTAAGTCGAGGTTTTTGGATGTCAAAACACCCGTTTTGCGTATGCACAAAGCGTGATTTTGTGCTTCTGCGCATGTGCGGCCTGCACACGCCGCTTCTGTGTATGCGCAGAACACGCTCGTACAGCGAAAAGACTTCTGGGGTTGTCGACTTCGTAAGTTGAAACCTTCAGAAGTCGGAGCATTCGTATGTTGAGGTACCACTGTACTAATAATGCATCGAGCATAGAGGAGGGGCAAGTTGGCAACAGTTCGTGTTTTGGATTATGCCACTCAAAATAATTGTGCTAGACTGCTATCTGGCATTTAGGCTAACCATCATGGGGACAGTGATTGTCCATCTATGGTTTGTGGGTGCTGGATATTATTGCAGTAAAAAGCAATTTCTGCAATCACAATGGCAAGGTTTCCAGCTGTTGCAATAATTGTTCATTATGACAATGTGCATATGATGTATATTCCAAATTGGGACTGTTCACATATACTGCAAACGCACTGAAGAACCACCTTAGGTTGTCATAACATACAAGCAGAAGCAATGAAATGTGTAGCACAGAGAAAGCCCAGATGCTATTGCAATCCAGCTTCCTTTACAACTGTTAGTATACATATTCAACAAACCCTGAAAGTTCTGCTCTCTGAGGCGGCAGCCTCCATGCTGCTGCCTCCGTAATGAAATCTAGTTCTTCAAAATACAGGCCTCAAACTGTTCCTCTCCGGCTCACCTTGCACACACTTAATGAGGCAAGTACAGGTTTAACTTAAGCTCTGTCCTGCAAGGGTGGGGATGGCGATTCCATTCTGTTTGCATTTCAAAGCAAACTTATCTCATTCGCACCCCTGAGACCATACACAATCTAAAATGCTGCTATCCTTCAAAACCCATACCTCTGAATGTTGTGCTTTATATGCACAAAATGGCACTAGCAGAAAGTGCATGTTAATTCATACACTAGTGAAAAGAACATACACAAATATAATGCATTAGACAAATTGCTTGCAGAAATGTGTGTTTTAAGAGAAATACGCACTAAGATGCTGACAAATTTATGTGGAGAAAGACTTGCCTGAAACAATGGCTTCAAGTTACATACAAGAAACATTAGGAAGAATTTTCTACAGCAAGAACTGTTTGATAGTGGAATAGACTCCCACGAGAGGTGGTGGGCTCTCATTCCTTGGAGGTTTATAAGCAGAGGCCATCTGTCATGTATGATCTGGTTGACATTCCTGCATTGCAGGGGGTTCGGTTAGATGACCCTCAGAGTCCCTTCCATCTCTGTGATTCTAAGATCTATGATTCTATTAAATATAGCAAAACCAAATTTGACGGATTCATCTATCCCTACATCTTGGCAGGTAGAGGGAGTCCCTTTCCAAGTACCAATGCTCCACGTCAATAAGTAGGCTAAACTAAAGTCTCATGGCAGCACCCTCCCTGAATATTGTGTAACAAATGTCAGAAAAATATTCTAGATCTTAGTGATGGATTGGTGATGGATTTTCCTTTGATCGAGGCTATGTCAGGAAAAAACTACTCTTCTCTTTTCTCATTGTGAGCATAGGTCTTACAACTTTTATTTAACAACAGCAACCACAACTAACCTGTCAAGACCCAATGGAGAAAGTAATGGAATAAACAGATTAATAAACAGAAATTTGTAAGGAAGAAACGAAGTAGAAACCTCAAAGAAAGCAACTCCTAATATTTTTTCCCCTACTATTGCTAGTGAGCATCTCTCTCTTTCTCTCTCTCTGAGATCTCTTCTTGCTTCAGTGGATATTGCTGACAACGCCTAACACCCACGGCGACTATGACTGCTGCTATTATTATTACTTTAACAATTATTTGGCACCAGCAGTGTCTGTGCCAGGCATTGCACAGAATGCAAAAATGGTAGAACTTTCCAAATTCATCATCTGTGCACCTATCCCAAATCAGAGTTGCTTATTTACTATGGAGGGTCTCATTCTTCATACCCCCCATTGAATGGAAATTTGAAACCTTTACTCATGTCTTCATTTCAATTCTAGCAAAGCCTAAAGATCATGCATACCTACCTAAAATGGCATAAATGCCATGCATGCAAGCGTCCAAGAAGTTCTTTATAACTGAATATTTTATCGTTGTAGCCTTTTATGTCTGGTATCCATTTCTATTGTGATGTATTACTATGGCAGATTACTTGTCAAACTGACAAGTTTACAGTTTTGTTATTTCCCAGATCAATAAAGTTTTAAAATGATTTATTAGCTTACTGCCATGCTATGGTCAAGGGGAAAGCACAGTGTTGACCTTACCCACTTTCCTTTTCTGTAACATTAAATTTTCTCTAATAAACTATGTGTTCCCAATGACAAAGCTATTGTATTTTATTCATGACGTGACTTTATTTAATAAGGCAATGCAAATATTTACTAACAATCGGATAGCAGCAATACATTAGTTAATTGTGAGAACAGATCCCATCTGACTTACAAGGCACATTTTTGAAGATCGGAGCTGGTATCCACAGTCTTGCTATGCATTTTCTTATCTTCAAAATAAATACTGAAGACCAGTCTGGCATCACATTGACTGACTTCATTGGGAAGGAGAGTAGAATGAAGTCCCTTGATTGTTATGTAGCAGGAAACTCAGTAGTCATGTGCTTATTTGTTCATAGGCTCTGTTTCAGAATATATGCTGTGATGCAGTAAAAATAATAATAATGGTGGTGATGGGGGAGAAGTAAGAAGCAGGAAATGGATGAGGTGCCAAGAAAGAGAGAGGGAGAGGGAGAGGGAGAGGGAGAGGGAGAGGGAGAGGGAGAGGGAGAGGGAGAGGGAGAGGGAGAGGGAGAGGGAGAGGGAGATCTCCATTGGCTGAGCTGTTCAGCATAGTGGGCTGAAGGTCCCAAGAAAATAAAAACAATAAGCAAGGGACCTAGGCAACCAGGAGCTAGTGGCTACTGGACTAAGAAGGCAGCAGGCCAAGGAAGTCAGGACAGGCTTAGGAAACAAAATGTGATCTAGAGCAGGGAGAGGGGATATTATTTCAGCCTAGGGGTTTTATTTTCCCCATGGGCAAACTGCTGGCAGCCAGATTCCAGTGTGGGCAGGTTGAGAAGTAAAAAGTGTGTGGAAGCAGAAACAAGTGGAGCTTACTTTTATAAGGAAAAGGATACTAACTGCATAGTATATCTGTTATTTGTCTAGAAAGAAACCTACTGTACTCACTCCCCATGTACATCTCTCCATCCTCAATCCAGCAAAGTTAGAGGCATTGTTGCAGTTCAAGGGCAGATTCCTGTCAGGAAAAAGCACATGAGGACTAAGGCTGGTGTGGGATGTAGCCTGGGGAGAGTCCCAGGGGCCAAGTATGAGGGGCCTGGGCATTGCATTCAGCCCTTCAGCTTGAAGTTCTCTTTTCCAGATCTAGAAGAACAAAGGGGGCAACAGAAGTGAGAAAGGGCAGGGAGGATAACTGCCGGGTGCACTGAAAAAAATGAAGAATGACACATTGATCTGAAATAATTATCCACATTTATGTAGTTGCTGCATAAAGCTTGGGTGCACTGCACACATCTGATAAGTACTTTGGGGTTTTTTTAAAAAAAAATTGATGTTTGCCACTCTTTTCAGTCATTGCCACTCTTCATTGACATTAACTGCTTATCAATGTCTTTTGGCGTATTTGGTCTACACTAAAACTTTGGTGTAGATGTGGTGTTGCCACATTCAAAATTATAGCTGTGTTTACACTATGCACACCTGTGGGCTGGTTTAATAATCGGATGTGTCCATAGAGAGTTGTTTGATCCACCTGGTAGATTTGCGGATTGGTTTCACATCAGATGCATATTCCAAAGCACAACTGGCCTATGTAATGAAATCTGCATTTGGGAGCCTTCACAATGTCAGAAGCAAATCACTGTGTGCAGCATAATTCCTTTCAAAAGATATATAGGATATTCAGAATCTATATTAAAATGATATATATTTAATTAAGTTATGGCTCTGTTGCATACAGATAGGATGGCTCAAACAGTGAAACACAAAAGCAGAGTTTGGATGGTCATTTGCCATGGATGTTAAGATTCCTGCATTGCAGGCTGTTGGAGGAAATGGCACTCAGGGTCCCTTTCAACTCTGCTATTCTATGATTTGGCAATTTAAGCAACCATTTCCCCCATAAAGACTGATTAAACCAAGGGCGGGCAGGCTGCACTCCCCATGGAGCTACTTGCCAGTGGTAGTTGGGGCAACAGATGTGGTGATTCTTATCTTTGTACAGGAGATGACAGTCCAGGCATGATAAAGTCAGCGCCTTTCTACGCATACATCTCTCCATCCAGGCAAGCTGAAGGTGTTATTTCAAGTTACAGGTAGGTAGCCGTGTTGGTCTGAGTCGAAGCAAAATAAAAAAATTCCTTCAGTAGCACCTTAAAGACCAACTAATAAAATAAAAACTTAGTTGGTCTTTAAGGTGCTACTGTGTTATTTCAATTCAATGAGGATACATCCTAGCCAGGCAAAAGAACTGGAGAAGCATGTGGAGCGGGGTCAGTGAGGGGAGCGGCCTGGGGAGGAGGCATGGCCCAGGAGAGTCCCAACAGCCAGACAGAGATGTCTAGAAAGCCATGTTTGTACCTCTGGGCTTTGAGGTTCTCCACCTGTGATGTAAACCAATGCAAGTCTTGCCACAGAGGAATGTGAAACAATTCTTTCAGAAGTCAGGTCAGTTCTCTCTTTGTGTGTGGGTGTGGGTGTGTGTCAGAGTGGGTACCTTCCAACCACTTGAACGGACTGGTCCTTTTGCCATGTGAACTGCTAACAACCCCAGTCACTGTCTGGCGTGCAAGCCTGATGGAATGGAATGGATTGTGCTGAGTCAGGACATCCTAGCCTCGCACAACTCTTCATTGCTATGTGGGGGGGGGGGAGGACGACGACTCCAAAGCACAACTGACTCCGCTATCCAATCTACGAGAGGCTTGGCATCTGCTCTAATTCGCTTCCCTCTTCCCCTCCCCCCTCGCCCAGCAAAGCAAAAACTGACAGCGAAGCCGACGAAATTCTCGTCTACGCGCTTCGACGCTGCGAGTTTTCGGCGGCGCCCGGCTACCCATTCTGGCCGGGACGAAGGTCGGCAGGGGAGCCAGGCTTCTCCCGCCGGGCCCTCTCCGCAAGCCGCGCGTCTGCTGCCGGGCCGTCCTTTGGCAGCACCTGCGCCGCTCCCGGCGGGCGGCTCGCGGCTGGCAGCCCCGCGGGAGTGGGCGGAGGGCAGCCTCGCTCGCTTGGCGGGAACAGGGGAGACGAGGCTGTCTGCTGCCGGCTCCCTCCGAGACTGGGGAAGGACAAGAGGCGAAGAAGCTGGGGCGACGGCGGCAGCTGCTGCCGTGACTCGACCCTAGGCAGCGGGGAGCCGAGAGAGGAGCTGCTGCGTGCAAACATCGCCACAGGGACAGCAGAGGAGGTGGCTCCGGTTTATGTGACGGAGAGACCGAGGAACAATACAGAGAGAGAGAGAGAGAGAGAGAGAGCCGTAAGGCAACGGGCGATGCTGGCGGCTGTTTCCCGAAGACGGAGGGAGGGCCAATTCGCCGCCAGGAACTCGAGAGAGTTTGTACGCCGCCTCGGGAAGTGAGGGCAAGAATGTGCTTCAGCCCCACCTTCGCCGCCGCCTTGCGCTCTCCCCGCCGCTTGCGCTGCTCCCAAGTGAAGCTGACTGGGAGTGAAGGGACGCTGGTTGCTGCTGCTGCTGGTCGCGCTGTGCTTGCGCCGCGGGAGCGAGCTCCGCTGCTGCTGCTGCTGCTCCGGCTGCCGCACCTGGCCTGGCCCGCTGGGGGATGTGCAGCAAACGCCGCCTCCTGAACTCCACTACTTCTCCCGCGCGCTCTACGGCTCCGGCTGCTCCCCGCGGTCTCTCTCTCTCTTCCTGTGCCTCCGTCTCCCAGCAGGCGCTGCCCGGTTTGGCGGGGAAGACGCCAAGGAGACTTCTTGCTGGCGAAGGATAAGCGCCAAGCGGTGCCATAACCGGAGATAGGAAGGAGGAGAAGCGAATCCAGAAGAGGAGGCGGGGGGAACGGGCAGGCGGAGAGCAGGAGTGGAGCGGGCATCTCCCTCTCCCTCCCTCCCTCCCTCGCTCCCTGCCCTCCGTCAGCAGGACTTTGGACTGCTGGGCAGGAGCTGCCTTGCCATCGCGGAGGAGAGCCCTGCGCGTGAGTATGGAGCTCAGCGAAGGGGCTTGGGGATTGTGCCGCCTTCTGGCGCGGATCGGGCACTTTGGGGTTCTCCCCGGCTCGAAGGTTAGGGACACACTTTTTGGGTGGGCGTATGTGTGTGTGCGTGGGCACGCGCGCGCGCGTGTTTGGCTTGCAAAGGGGCGCCTCTCTGCTTCTCTTCCTGGTGCAGTTTTGCGAAGGCACACGCACACACTCCCTCTCCCTCTCTCTCTCTGCAGTGCATTGTTTGGGAGGCTGCTGGAGGCTGCCATCCTGCGTGTGCGCACTTACCTGGGAGTAAGTCCCATTGTGTTCCAATGTGGGGATGCTTCCGCTCTCTCGCTCCGCCGGGCAGCTCTGGGGGTTGCTGAGGGCGCTGTGGAAGGGGCGGGCGGGCTCTGTGTATTGTTGGGGCGATGATCTGTGGCAGAGATCGGTGGGGAACGGGCTTGGCAGCCACTTAGGAGGGTAGGGCTTGGTGTGCGCCCTGCCCCAGAGACTTGGCTCTGACGGAGAAGCAGAGATGTCATTGCCAGGCAGGGCTATGGCAGCGAGAGAGTCAGCCTTCCTTACCTGGGGAAGGTGAGGTTTGTCCAAGTACAAGCTATTAAGCTCCCACTTTGGGAAAGGCAGTACCACCTCCTGCCATCCGAGTGCATTCCTCCTCGGATCTCCTCCTGTTCTGAGTTCTCGCTCTCCTGTGGGCATTTCTGCACTTGGACCAAAGGAAGCATCGGGTATGAAAACTCATCAACTCCTTCCCTCCCCCTCTTCCTCCCATCCCATCTCTTTTCATCGTGTGCTTTAATAGCTGGCCGTAATTGTGAAATATGGATCCCTTAAGGGAAGTCTTAATATTTGCAAAATGTTTTATATCAAATTAGTGTCTGGCTTCATTTAACCAGGGATATTTTTATATATATTTTTGTTCCTTTGCATTGTAACTTCTTCAAGATTTATGATAGTTCTGGCTTGACAAATGTCAAGAGGCATTTGGCTAGATGGGGGAAGCACTGGGGAGCGTCCCCCCACCCCAATTTCTTTTACACTGCTTGGCATGATTTGTGTGAAACATATAAAGCCGGTAATTGCTGGAGACTTTTTAATGGATTTTGCTAAGCGATTTCAATATTTCTCTTTAATTCTAGTGGCAAGTGCTTTGACAATAATGTCCTTTTGAGTTTCACTTGAAAAGCTTATTCTTTCTGTTGTGGAATTGAGCAGTGTAAAGCATATGGATTTCATTGGGTAAAAGCACTGGGGCCATGTTAAATGCTTTCTAAGGAGAAAAGACAGAATGGGCTGGAAAGTAGTCTGATACAAGGTATCAGTGCAAGTTTCAAAATCACGGTAAATGTAGAAAATTAAAGCACTTTGAGTTGTCGTGGCCACAATATAGAAACAACTTTCCTAAACGTATGCAAAGGGATACTATTCTGGACTAAGCAGTTAATGGATTGGAGGCAATGTACCTTGTATTTATCCTGCAAATTTCTTTTATTTGTCAAATATGGGGAAAGTGAAACGATTTTCATTGTACTGTACGCTCTTTTTGTGTGTGTCTGCATAAGCAACTTCAGAGTTCAGATACCCAAGACAGCCTTTGGATGTATAAAATTGTTCCTAACTGGAGGCCTTACCCGCTGTTCCTAGTCTGCCCAGAATAGCTTGGGGGGGGGGGGAGGCAACACAGAACTATTGATCACTTAAATCAGCTTGTCAGCTGTTAACACTTCTGCTTCAGATAAGGCAGGATATCACCTGTACTTCATGATATGTTTTCCCAATTTAACTTCATTGCAAAGTATTAATAATCGCTTGATGATTTTGTAGACAACTGTGAGAAACATTTTAGTAATGCAAGACACTAGACTCCAAAAAAGGATTATAGAGACTATTCTTCTGTTTTATTTTCTAATGGTCTTCCTTGTTAATAGGCCAAGTGAGATAGCATTCTCTGTGTGTGAAGCTTCAAAGTACTTAGTGCAGCAGTCTTGAAGAGTTGACATCTAGTTGTTTGGAACAACATATCATATATGTGTGCATCAGAAATTTCAGTTTATAACTGTTGTTTTACCCAAAAAGAAATAAAATATGGAAGTGGGTGATTTCAGCAAACTTTAACTGTATAAGAAGGAAAATAATTTCCCCAATGCCATACTGAAATATCTTATAGCTAAGAATTTTTCTTTGGGCTATCACCCTAAAGCTGCTTCTTTCCATAAGATGAGTACAGTATATGGTAACAATTTATAAATGCGCCACAGTAAAGGATTCAAATAGCACTTGGCCAATAGAGTGGCCAATGATTTGAAATATATCTTTCTTGAGAGAATTTTTCAGAAAGCGTTTCAAAGGCTAGATGGTGTGTGAAAATATTTGAACATTCTTATGATGTCATTCTAAGCATGCTAATACATTATAAGACTACTTTTGTATGGACGTATTATAGTGACATGTCTTGGTACAGTCCATCGTTTAAGGATCTGAGTGTTAAATGCTTTGGCTTGGATCCACAAGAGTTACTGTGAGGCAAGCTCAACAAATGCAGTAGGACTTCTGAGAAACCTACATTTGAGCATCACCTCTTTTTACAAAAACACCAAGATTTTTTGAAAGTAGCTTGCAATGCAACAGTAACACAAGTACAACAACATTTGGGGGGGGGGGACACCAGGGCACATAGAAGTGCATGAAGTCCTCTTGGGATATTAATTGGATGCTGGAATCATTGAAAGTAGTGCTGTCAGGGCAAAACCACTGCATAGACCATGACATTTTATGAATTGAATATGGCATTCAAAAGAAAGGTTACAATATTATTTGAAGAGTAGAATAATATCTGAACACGTCTGAACATGTTGTTGGGGGGGAGGGGGAATAGAAGAAGGAAATAGCATTAAAACATGGACTTCCAAAACATTATTCAGCAGAATACTGCTTTGGTAGGGTGTATGTTTGTGTAGGCACATAAATGTGTGTGTATGCACAGTATTGCATCTTTGATTGTTTATGCCACATCACATAGTGTTTTAAACACAACAAATGTTTAATAGTGCACCATTTTTTTATTTATCTTCTTACATTTATATCTTGCCTTTCTTCCACAATGGAATCCTGGGTGGTATGCATGTGTTTCTGAAGTGGTCGCCTTTCAGGTACTGACTACACCCAGATCTGCTGGGTTTCAGCAAGGTGATGGCCTCACGTGCCCTCAGGACATAATAATAAAACACTGTTGTGTCTCAGAGAAAAGTTTCGGGTTGTTGAGATTTTTTAAAAGTATGCACCAGAAAATCTGGATATATCTGTGAACAAGGATTGGAATTGACTATGCATACAGAAGGCTCCCCAGGAAATTTAACTAAAGAGGGCCATGGGTTACCATTTCATTCCCCCCCCCCCATTTGCTACTTGGAGAACATACCAGAATAGAAAACCCATGTGAGCAGGGTTTTTGCATTGGTGTCTAAGACAAGGGCCTTTTCAGCAAAATCCACGTGGAGTTTCCATTCTTATGTAACACTTACCATATGTCTTCCTTTGTGACAATAATTTCAAGTTAATCCTGAAGAGATAAAATTGTTGCGGGAAAGACACCTACCAGTGAAATTGTTTATACAATGTTCTCAAAGCCTCTGGGTCATCAGGATAATTATCAAGTACAAACCGGTACCAGTGTAGCATGGTGTAAACTTTAATGGATCAAATAAAGTACAGGGTGTTGTTATTGTTTTATAAAAGTAGGTTAATTGGAGGAAGAAAAGGTTGACACAACCAAGCTGTTTGACCCAGGGGGGATATCAGATATTTGAGTTTGTATTACTTGGGTAAATACATGAAACTGTAAATAAAGAAATAAATCCCTTAATTTCTGTAGTAGACATTGTTCTTTGACTGTGAATTGTATGTGCTGTAGGCTGTTTTGCTAGTGGGAAATGATCTAGGTTTTTATTTGGTGGGGATTAGATTAAGTATTTTCTCAGTTATTGTTTGAAAACAGAGATGATAAATCCATATTTTTCCTGGTAGAGAAGAAATATATCCATTCAAATTGCAGCAATAAAGTCTCGCAACTTAATGGCTGGAATAATCTTGAATAATTGTGTGCATTTGTTGTAGTCTCAAAGGACAGTCATAAATACAGTGGTTATACAGCATTTTAGTAGAGACTTTGGCAAGACATATAGCTGGGAATTACAATTTATCAAATCTGTGAAGGATCTGTAAATACAATGAAGTTTTTGGTACAAACCAAGGCCTTTAAGTGTTAGTTGCTATCTAAAATAAAGATGCTGTGTGCGCTTTTGCTTCTGAAAGAAATGCAGCACCGAAGTGTGATTAATAGTTGTAAGCTGTGCAGATGCAAGCAAAGATTGCAAGAATACATTGTTGCCCAGGGTAGGTTTTGCTATATATTCAGTGTGAGCAAATGTTGTTTGTGACTCCACATAGGATAGCCGTACACTGCCAATTGTCTCTGTACACTGCCACTTGTCTCTTTAATATTTTAAAGGAGCATTTATTGAGTATCATAGAAGACCATACAAATAATATTGTTAATGCATGCCCAGATAGTAACTTCCCATGGTTGTGGGTTTTATGCTTCTGCCCCAAACCAAAAATGTTATAAGTCAGGGGTGGCCAACTCCCAAGAGACTGCGATCTACTCACAGAGTTAAAAACTGGCAGTGATCTACCCCCTTTTGGGGGGTTCAGGTCAAGGTTGTTGAGCTTTTTTAAGGAAGGATGAAGGCTCATTTTTTAGGGGTTCAGGTCAAAGTTGTTTTTAGGGAGGAGGAAAGCCCCGTTTTTTGGGAGTGCAGGGCAAAAATGTTGAGCTTTTTTTAGGGGAGCCAAAGTTGTTTAGCTTTTTTGGGGGGAGCCAGTGATCTACCAGTGATCTACCACAGATGTCCAGTGATCTACCGGTAGATCACAATCTACCTGTTGGACGTGCCTGTTATAAGTGAATGAAGCAGCTTACTGTGTTCAAAATACAGTCTATTATGGTCACCCAGTGCCACCTTCTGCAGTGGGGAGTCCATGTGGAACCAGTGTGGGATGAAGTTGCAGAAGTATAAGTAAAGTTGTGATGGGGCGTTCTATGAATGCACATCTCTTCATAACTCACTCTTAGAATGGATGGTGGGGTTGCTTTTATTTTACTTTTTCATGTTTGCCACAAATTAGATTTTTTTTATTTGGGCTTGTGCTCTATAGAGGAACACTTGACTGTTTGGAACTTGACTGTAACAATTATTTTTGCATTGCACTTATAAAACAAAGAATTAGTCAAAGTAAAAGGAAACAAATTGAATGTTCCCACCCACTGAAAATACCTTTCTATTTAAGATAACTCCATTTGAATTAGCTTGTTTATTGGTATAATTAACACAAGAAGAATTAGCTCTTAAGGCATGCTTTCTAATTACAGTTTATACTTGTACCTACATTTTCATTAGAACTAGGATGGACTGAAATGTGGAAGACTGAAATCAGACAGCTGTTAAGCAACACTTTATTTTCACAGAGAGATAAATTGCATTGTCATGCAGATGTATTCCAAGACCTCAGCAGGCCTAATTCTATGCACAAATGTAGCACATATAATTACATTTTCTGAATGGAGTAAAGTTCCTATTATAAAGGAACTTAACTCCACAAGAAGGTTCATATTGTTAGGTTCATATTAAGTATAATTTGTATAGAAGTTTCAACTTTTTAAAATGTCAGAGACAGGCACAATAAACGCAACTAGTCTCCATACAGATCACAGAAAGTACTGATACAGCAGCACCATGCTGAAAAGCTCCCCCTCCCACTCTATAATAGATAATGTAAGATTTATCCCTGTTTGTACCTGTATTGATTAGATGAAATTATTGGGTTGTAGCCAATGCTCCACATGCATAGTATGACTGGCACAGCAGGACTTCCTTGAGGGAGCAGAGGGGCTGGAAGTAGGAAAGGAAGAGGACAGGGAAATTGGTTTTGCCACCAGTAGAGCCACAGCATTGGATACGGCCCATTGAGTGTGAATTATATTCAGAACTCACAGCTTTCTGGAATAGTCAAAGAATTCTGTGTTAACTGTAAGACAACTCTGGGATAGCTGCTTATTGGGGTTCCTACTTGGTGCCATCATGTGGTGAAAGGGAAAGGACTGAGTTGTATTCTATTGTCCATGGCTTGCGACTTTCTGGTCAAGTTTACTGCTGCAATCCAGACCTTGCCTTGGATGCCAATTTGCTGTGATGGGTGATTGCTAGGATGCAGATCTTTAGGACACACCTGAGGGAGAAGCTTCTACATCTGGTCTATACTAGGACATTAATAGGAGACCATTCCTCTCCCCCCCCCACACACACATTACTGTGGGTCTGAGATTCTGGCAACTCCCATCAACCTCCGACATTCAGGTTGTGGTAGTAGTATCAGCCAGGAATCAGGCAGCTTGTTGACTGGATCCCTGCCCTCTATCACACCTCACACTTTGAGCTGTGCAGAATTTAGTTGGGACCATTGGGAATCTACTTCAACTTACATGTAGTCATCTGCTCCTGTACCCAACTCCACACTGCTGGAACGCAGTTGTCCATATGAGACTGAAAAGGGGTTTAGTCACTTCTTTTGGTAATGTAGAGATTGTGATGGCATGCTTTATTAGGTTTATTGAAGAGAAACACAAGTGCTGATCTATTTGTGAAGGTAGTTGAATACTGAAACAACAAATGCAGTTCAGTTGACGTGTTCTTGAATGGTACGTCATTTTAATTAGCATACTCAGCTGTAACAAAAGGGCAAGGCACATAATTGTGAAGTGGAATATTGTTGTGCAATATCATTGGGCTATATCATTATCACTGTTACCTCCTCAGATCTATAGTAATCCTACACCTGGTTATGCAGAATAGGCTACATACTCTTTCCATGGGTTGCATAAAGCAGAGAAACTATTGTTTGGAAATGAAAGTCTTTTGGCGACATGTTCAGTGACAGCACAACAGCCTGCCTCATACTTTAGTGATTCCACGTACATCCTTACTGAGAAGTCCCTTTTCTTCAGTAGCTGGAAACAATCAGATTGGGCCTACAGTTGTATCTTTCCTTACTAATTCTTTAAACAGGAGTGCTGGAGCCCTCAACAATAATGCTAATGGAGCATAATTTAGGGGTGTTTTTTTGAATATATACATCGTACAGTGTGGAAGTTGAATAGTGTATATATGAAGGCTTAGGTTACTGTGACTCAGCTGTATAGAATGTGCCATCTCTTGGCAGTCCACTGAAGGTAGGACAGTCAAATTCCTGCCCCTTCCCCAGCCTGGTGCAAAAAGGATTTGGATTGCAGGTGAAAGTAGACATTTTACCAAAAGACCACCAACTGAAGAAGAAAAAAGTTTCTGAACATTAAATCCCTTCATTTAAAACATTAAGTGTTCAGCTAAACAAAAGCATTTTAGCAGCATGCCTGCAGGCAAAACTTTCAGATCTGACAAAACTAAGATTATAACAGAGGAGGGGTCATAAATGAAAATGCTCTATTAGCTCCTGCAGACCTTTATGCCTCTTCTATGGATGGCACGTACAACAGAGACTTCATCAGCAACCATTTGAGGTGCATCATTGTTATTTCCAGAGTAAAAATGGGAAATTTGGCTATCCAGTGAGTCTGTGGCCAAGACAGAATTTGACATTTGCAGCTCAGTGTTTTTGTTTGTTTGTCTGTATCCACCGGGACACACTGGCTTTCATGGGAGAATGCTCGCTGCTAATTAACACATATGAATTGATTTCATGTTCATACTGTTTACAAAGTAGATCTCTCTTACACTTTCTAGCAGTGGACATTTATATTACTTAAGAGAAATACCAAGGAGGACAGAGTTGTTATTTTTGCTGCTCCTTCTGCAGCAAAAGAATTGCAAACCCAAAAAGGAGTTTGCTTCTGGTGTCATCCTTCCCAAAGATTCTTCTTTTCCCCACTTATTGAGTGAGTTACAGCTGAAAGTGCTCCCACATTAGCTGAGCTGAGAGAACACCAGGTGCAGGTCTGCAAGACTGTCAAGATCAGGGCAGATTTGTAAAGGGACAAGACTGAGCATAATCACAACACCTTATCTCTGCATCTGTTTCTGATGGTTACAGATGCAGATGCAAGTTGGCAAAAAAAAATTGAAACAAATTTTGCTTTATTCTTGGCAAATAAAGAAACTGTATCAAAATTTCCTATTACTGAATTCCTAATTTGCAGTTTTTGACTGTAAAAGTGGTGTAAATTAAGCAGTAGGCTCTGAACCTCAACAAGAGTAACTACCTTAGAGTACAACCCAACAGCTTTAATACTGGTAATTGCAGGCAACCTTAAAGGGGCCCCTGACCATCAGGTCCAGTCGTGTCTGACTCTGGGGTTGCAGCGCTCATCTCGCTCTATAGGCCGAGGGAGCCGGCGTTTGTCCGCAGACAGCTTCCGGGTCATGTGGCCAGCATGACAAAGCTGCTTCTGGCAAACCAGAGCAGCACACGGAAACCCTTAAGCATTATCTTTGTGAATAATACAGCAACTCAGTTTAGCTCTAGAAAAAGCTAGTGTGCTAAAAAATATATCAAGCAGTGTACCAGTGTACAGTAATTGATTCCACCTCCTTCATATCACTGTAGTTTTCTTTTTCTTTTGAAGTAATAGTGGAAGATAAGCACAATACTTTATTTTAATTTTTTTGCCCCCTGAGGCTGTGATCTTAAGCACACCATTTGGAAGCAAATTTGGTTGATATGGTAGAACATCCTTCATAGGAAATGCATTGAGGATTAAGGTACAAAGAGACAAACTGAGAGAAAATTGAACTACTTTAAGTGAAAACAGTCTTGAGCAAATAGTCCCATTAACATTGATCTGAAATTTACTGAGCAATTATAATTTTAGGACACATACAAAAGGGTTTGCCATTCATCCTGCTCTGCAGGAAAGAAAGCGCCTCCATCCAAATGTCACTTTGATCCTCACTGAACCAAGGGTACATCCCTGGGTGAATTAACTGTTCACTAATCAGGCAGGGTAGTTCTGACAGGAGGTATCTGTTCTTTATGCAGCAACCTATTTGAAAAGTTATGGCTGAGTGGTGCTTATCTGTCCTTTATATTTAGTGTGCATGTTACTTGATCTTGGGAAGGAGACCTCTGCTGTGTTTAACATTAATAAAAATGGTAGCTAGTAAAAATCTTAATTCATCTATTTTGACTGCATTTTCTATTTGCCATCTTAGTCAGCTCAAATACATCCTAGTTCAGTATATATGATTTGTTTATTATATTTATGGTCTTTCCTTCCTCCAGTCAACTCAGGGTTTCATACATGGCTCTTCTCAGCCAACTAACAACCCCCATTTCATTATCACAACAACCCCATGTGGTTGGCCAGAGAGAGAAATAGTGGCTGGCCCAAGCTCCATCCAGCAAGCCTTGTGGCTGGGGACGTATTTGATCCCAGATCTCCCTGACAATAGTTTGACACATTCAACAAACCAGTTTGGTAAAATACCATCCTTTCCAATCTGTCTATAAGAGGATCAAGAATTACAAAACATTTCTGCAAAGGTGCCTTTAAAAATCCCAATTTAACGGAATGGTTTGTAGCAGCCTAGAATAAACTGTCACCAGGTACATCATTCTGGTACTCTCTTAAGACAAACAGGCAACTCTCCCATTTCTGTTAGCTTGTTTCAGTAATCAGACACATACTATAGGTTAAAAACAACACCCCACCAAAAACAGGTTTTTTACCAGTTTTATAAAGCACTGTGAGGAAAAGATTTTTCTATAGTTAAATTATAACAAGAAAAAGAGGCCTTTGCTCCCAAATGCATCTACATAATTGTGAGGTACTCTATTCTCATGTCCCTCAAGAGTGTTAAATATGACTATTTGCTGGCATTCATCTTTAAAAATAAAAAAAAGAGTTGAAACCACTTTCCTCTTTTTTAGGACTGAGTGTGAAAGAAAACAATTTTGCATTATTTTGATGTATTCTTGGAGAATGTATGCTTGTTTCATTAGGATAATAAGTGAAAAGGGGTAGCTTCATAGCGCCTGGAAGCGAAACCATTGATAAATTTTGTGGCAACTGTGGAGGAAATGAAGACAGCCAATGCAAAGCAAAACAAAACCCTGAAGGAAGTGACTATATATATTTAGAATTACTTTACAATCTGATTTCAAATTATTCAGAATTGCACTATCCTTAGATTAAGGGGTTGGTTGAGTGGAGGAACAACTAGAGATGTTTAAAGTTATTGCTATAGACCAGCCCAGAGCAGGATTTATTCATAATGATCACAGAGAACAGATGGCTAATGGGTTTCAATCCATGCCCGAAAGCAGTGGGGTATTTTCTATGCTTAGTCCCAATACCATGGCTGGATGCCCAACACAATATGTGGTGTTGAAAAAGAGATCTGCAGGTGAGGACAAGGTCGAGTTACACAGAACGATACAGAAGGCTGTAAGGGGAAGATAGACAAGTCAGAGCAGTCAGCATCAGACTGAATTCAGGAAACGGGGGTGTGGAAGTCACAGAAAAGAACCAAGTGGAGCATAAGAAGCTGTGGCAACACAATGAAAAGCTACGTCAGTTACAAGATAAAGCAGCAGGAGCAGCAGTAACAACAAAATATGTAAGTGAAACAGCTGTGCCAGCAGGCATTATACAAAGGGAGAAGGAAGGAGGGATGCACAAAGCTTAGGAATGCATGCAGGTGCAAAAATAAATTCTGCCTTATCCTTCTCATATCAGGAGGAAAGATACCGTACTTGGGAGTGAATGTGCAGCTGCCATTGTTTGGCTCACTAAATATGCTTTTGCTCGCCTTACAGATTGCTTGGGAAAGAAATCATTCTAGGACCCCAAAGTAGGAGTACCGGTAGTCATTTAATTGTGTGACAGCTATTAACATGCATTTTGGTTGTGTAAATTGCAGCCAAGAAAAAGCCTAAACTGTGCCTTGGGGCTGTGCAGCCTGAGAAGGGGCAGTTAAACTTTTTCTCTCCCTGAAACAATTATGTCAAAAACCTCCTTGTTGGTCTTTGCAGTTAGTTCCTATTGGCACTGGTTTGGTCCTTAAAAAACCCTGTTTTTTTCTACTTGCATTAATTCATATATACAGCATACAATTCAGGAGTTAAATTCTGGGAATGAGGGCGTGGGGAGGCTCTCCTGAATAAATTTGTTGGTCAGTGGCATAATCTTGGGATACCGTAGATACTTGTGCAAGAAATGTACTGTTCTTGCTGCTCTGCTTCAGCAGGGAAGCCTTGAGTGGCTGTAGCGAACCTCAACCAGAAACCTAGACTAAACCTGTTTTAAACTAAAACTGCATTCTTTCAGTTTGAGTTACAGGTAGGTAGCCGTGTTGGTCTGGATCGAAGTAAAATAAAAAAAATTCCTTCAGTAGCACCTTAAAGACCAACTAAGTTTTTATTTTGGTATGAGCTTTCGTGTGCATGCACACTTCTTCAGATCTGAAGAAGTGTGCATGCACACGAAAGCTCATACCAAAATAAAAACTTAGTTGGTCTTTAAGGTGCTACTGAAGGAATTTTTTCAGTTTGAGCTCACTGTAGGTTTACTTTCAGTTTTAAATGCAGCTTATGAACTTATTTCTCCTCATAATGCCAGACCTGGGGTCATTAAATGAAGCTGAAAGGTGGGAGCAATAGACAAAGGAAGTAATTATTCACACAGCACATAGAATTTTCTGCTAGAAGATATTGTGATGGCCACCAACATTGGTGCTTAAAAAAAAAGGAAATTGGACAAGTTCATGGATCATGATTTCTGCATTAACTTCCACATCAGAGGCAGCTTGCCTCTGAACACCAGTTGCTGGGAAAGGCTAGAGCCATTTGTGCTTGTGTTCTGCTTGTGGTCTTCCCATAGGCATCTGGTCAGAGTGGAAATAATGCTGCTCTGATCTAGCATGTACGCTCTTATTTGTGAATGCATTATACTGAAGGTATAGATCAGGCATAGGCAAACTCAGCCCTCCAGATGTTTTGGGACTAAACTTCACATCATCCCTGACTACTGTTCCTGTTAGCTAGGGATGATGGGAGTTGTAGTCCCAAAACATCTGGAGGGCCGGGTTTGCCTATGCCTGGTATAGATAGTCTGCTGGCATAGATAAGTGTGTTAGGAATGATAAATAATAATGATAAATAACACCTATATATCAGGATAATACACCTCTATGCTGGAAATAAGATAAAGCCCATGCTCATTTTTAAATAAGCATGGACCAAATGCTCAGAGCGTTTCCAATTTTGCACTTGTGATCTAATAATCATATTCAGTTAATGTACAGAAAAACCTATATTCCAACTAATATTATTTTATTTCTTTATTTAAATCTGCTTACTGCCCAAGAGCCTAGGGTGGTTCATAACAGAAAAATATAAAAAGAGAATACAAAATACTTAATGAAACAACTTCCCACCCCCAATAATCCTCACCCCACAAACACATTTTTTAAAAGCCATAGAATGTTAGTCACCTGAACACCTGGGAGAAGAAAAACATTTTCACCTGGTGCCTAAATATATGTAATGAAGGCACCAGGTGAGCCTCCCTGGGGAGAGCATTCCACAAATGAGGAGCTACCACAGAAAAGGCCCATTCTGATGTTGCCACCTTCTGGACCTTTCAGAGAGGAGGCATACGAAGAAGGGCCTCAGATGATGATCACAGGGTCTGGGTTGGATCATATGGGCAGAGGTGGTTCTTAAGGTATTGTGATCCTGAACCATTTAAGTTTCAAACCAGCACTTTGAGTTGGGCCCAGAAACTAACTGACAGCCAGTGCTGTCAGGCCAGGATCAGTGTAATATGTGTCTTGCCCTGTGAGCAACCTGACCACCAAATTCTGCACCAGCTGATGTTTCTGAACAATCTTCAGAGGTAGCCCTACATATAATGTGTTGCAGTAATCTAACCTAGAAGCTGTCCCTGTCCAGATAAGGACACAGCAGGGCTATCAATTTCTCCTCTCTTACACTTATTTTGTTTGGAATCTCCCCATAGCTTGATTAATAATTTATAAGAAATAGCATTTCTTTAATCTGGTTGTAATCTGTGATGATCCATTATTTAAAAAAATTACAACCACAACTAATCAAGGAAATTAGATAAACTTGTTACAGCCTTCTGGACATAAAAAGACAATATAAATGGTTACCTGTTGTGCAGCATGCACAGAAATTTATTAGATAAGGGCAGCTAACTGGCTTTCTTCAAATCATTTTCATCTGGTTTCTATAATGCCTCTAACAAATATTAATCAAGTTATGGTTAAAAAAACAAGCTTTGCCCACAATTTAATTTGTAAGGCAAAGAAAACTGTTGTCAAAAGTTTTGACAGGCAGAGATATCAGACACTTTAAAGTATTTCATTTCTCTTTTCATTTTGTATTTAATTTTCTAGTCATACCTGTCTCAGTCATATGCTGAATAGATATGAAGCTCTTGAAAAGTGGTGCTGACTTTATTATAGATGTTGACATTCCATGAAAGTATTGGGTTGTGCAGCAAAATATACTTCTGTCTGAGGAATAGAAAAGCCTCCTGTAATATAGGTTGACTGTCCCAAGTTTAGATTCAGGTAGGTAGCCGCGTTGGTCTGACACAGTTGAAATATATATAAAAAATAAATAAAATGTCCAGTAGCACCTTAGAGACCAACTAAGTAAGTGTGCATGCACACAAAAGCTTATACCAAGAACAAACTTAGTTGGTCTCTAAGGTGCTACTGGACAATTTTATTTTTTTATTTTTTATATATGTCCCAAGTTTAGGGTTAGTTGTGTTTATTATTATTATCATTGTTTTGCTCTCATCCACCCTAGAGTTCCAGGGTTACAACAACATCAATAGTAGAAATTAAACTAAGTAAATCCAAACCGTGTTGCAGAGTAGATGTCTTAGCCAGAGTAACATGAATGGAGTTGTAATGTCTGCCTGTTTCATCAAATAATAGAAGTGTCTTTTCATTCTCATTTGTGATTTTTTTCCATTGGATTTTATCTTGTACAGTGTCAGTTATACCCATGTATGTTTCAGGGAACATCTGTAGGCAAATGATGTAGGGCTCTTCTTTTTTATTTTTTTGTACTTTTGCACTACAAAATTGTACAGGATTTAAAACACACACTGCATGTTCCAGTCCTCTCCACTGCTGCCACAGAAGCTTTCAGGAGACTATCAAGTACCACTGTTTCAGTACTTGCAATTTTATTTTGAATTGGGAGTCAAATGTGCCTAAATTAGTGTGTTATAGCCCTGGTTGTAGGGTTTGTTCATGGCATGAAACTGGAATTGGCAGCCTGTCCGATCTGTGCTCCCTATAAAATATGTGTAACATATTTTGCCGAATTGGTGATGCTAGTTCTGGTGTTTGGGCCAAATGTCATTTAAATAATTATGCTCTGCTACTGTTCTCTTTGAAATTTCAGTTGAAAATACATTCCTTCCCCCCCCCCTTCTTGCTAGCAATTTGCTTTACCAGTTTTGCAGTGAAGTTCAGAGAAAATTATACTTCCTGTGGGGTCTAAAATATGTTACATTCATTTTTTCTGAGATTTGTTACATTTTGTTAGTTTCATGTCCATAAAATGCTTTTAGGAATCTGCACTGAAACTGTGCGTAGTGAGTCTGTTTCAGCAAGTCTGCTGTTTGGGAATAGAGCTACCTCTCCAAGAGAAGGCCGTGCTTGCATATGGTTTAAGGCAGCCTAATCCACAAACCAGTTACAAAGGATTACTTGGATTTAAGAGATTTAGTCACATTGAAGTCAATCCCCAATCTTAAACATGCTTGCTTGCAAGTAAATCCTATTGATTTTAATGGAACTTTTATAAAATTGCATTTGGGTTTGAAGGCTAGATCAACTTATATCCAAGTGCTGTGGCTTACCTCATTTATGAGCAAAGTCACAATTTACACCATTTTGCTTGGTTTTTACAATAAAACAATGAGGTCTGGCTGGCAGGTTTCAATAAGCCTGGCAGAATTCTCAGGGCAATATTCTGAATTTGCAGTATGAATGGCTGTTGGTGTCCATTCAGATAAGTATACTGTATAACCACAGGCTGTAGTGCTTTCCTTTGTTTATAATTGATGACAAAGTAGGAAAGATAACACTTTAAACTGAATTGGACAAAAGTTCAAACCAGGGCATGGTGTGAAATCACATGAATAAGCAAGCTTGCTGAAATTCTATGCCTGGTCAGAGACTATTTGGGTACCCTGTTTTATGTCCATGGATGAAAGGTACATTATAAATACAATAAATACATAAAGTATAAGCAAGCAAACAAACAAACAAACAGTGTCACTGGGGCAGGTTACATTTGTATATCAACAAAATATTGTATTGACACTATTATGTGCATAGTTTTAATGAAACTTTTAGTTATGCTGTGGGGGGAAAGGATGCAATCCTCTTTTCACTACCTGAGAGAAATTAGTGAAAAGAGGTAAGAGCTGTTCGGCAGTGGAATTTGCTACCAAGGAGTGTGGTGGAGTCTCCTTCTTTGGAGGTCTTTAAGCAGAGGCTTGACTGCCATATGTCAAGAATGCTTTGATGGTGTTTCCTGCTCGGCAGGGGGTTGGACTGGATGGCCCTTGTGGTCTCTTCCAACTCTATGATTCTATGATTCTAGCTGCACAGAATTAGCTAAATGTATACTACTGGGCAGGATACTGACTGCATTCACAGGGCAGGTTATTCCATTGCCCCAAGGTTTCCCAATTGTTAAATTCTACATTATATTTGAGCTTTCATGTGATGTAAAAGCTACTTCTGGCAAACTAATAGAATGCATGTTTAGCCCTCATTTCCTCCACTTATATTTCCTCCACTTATAGTTTGAAGTCATGCAGGCCAGACACAACCTTAGCAATAAATAGGCCAGCATTATTATTTATTTATTTATTTATTTATTTATTTATTTATTTATACCTTGCTTTCCCTCCAAGGATCTCAAAGTAGCATATTTGGATCAATTCCTCTTTTATCTTCACATAAATGCTATGAGGTAGGTTACACTGAAAGATAATGACTGACGAAAAACTACCCAGTGAACTTTGTGGCTCTGAATGAGAGTTTGAAACTGGATCTTTCCCATTCCTGATCAATACTCTAACAAAAAGAATGTGAGTCAGGTATATGTTTGTTGCTGACAGTGGGGCATATATGCTTATATGACACATAATTGCAGGGTTGTAGAATTCTACGCAAGTAGCCATTCTATGTGAGTAGCCATAAATTCCAGGCATGCTCATTGTAAATGCTCATCAGAGTGGTTTGTTGGGTTCCAAAAGCTTCCAGACCTCCGAAAGAGGACAGATTATTGTAACAAGCACTGCCTTGAGTCCAAGCCCTTAAGTAAATATAAGAGACCAATACAAACTGACCACAGCGGAGAAACTGAGTTCAGGTATTCGAGGCTATGTCCAAAGGTTTGCAGCCACTCGGGAAATGGAGGGGTCTGGCAAGTGGATTCAATGTACAGGCATATACTGCACCAACATTGCAGAGAGGGCAGGGCTGATGTGGGTGCTATTTAACCCAACCCCCTTCTTCTCATGGCATCTTCATCTGGCAGGCTACCCACCTCCCACCCTACGGGCTGTGTCTGGTCACCTTTGCGGGAACTGGTAGGGATTGGCTTTGCTGTCAGGTTTATTTCCCTGCTCTGTACTGATGTGGTGGGGGCATTAGCGGGGATGGGGTAGTCATTAAAAAGACTAATAGGCACAGTGGCAGGTTGGTTATGAGGAAGCTAAGGTTTGGTGAACACCCTTGGATAGGGGAGGGGTGTAGTCCTGATACTGCCTTCAGGGTTGTGGGACATGATGACAAGGTTAGGAAGCAACTATGGGACCCATAGTTGCATGGAGAATGGGACCCCACTCTCCCTACTCACATGAAAGGGAAGGAGTAGAGCAGGCATGTCAAACCTGCGGGCCTCCAGATGTTTTGGACTACAATTCCCATCTTCCCCAACCACTGGTCCTGCTAGCTAGGGATCATGGGAGTTGTAGGCCAAAACATCTGGAGGGCCGCAGGTTTGACATGCCTGGAGTAGAGGATGGCGTACCCCAGGCCTGGGTCCTGGGCAGGGTCGGCTTGGCCACAGTTTGGTTCTTAAAAAAATTCCTTCAGTAGCACCTTAAAGACCAACTAAGTTTTTATTTTGGTATGAGCTTTCGTGTGCATGCACACTTCTTCAGATACCATGCACACGAAAGCTCATACCAAAAGAAAAACTTAGTTGGTCTTTAAGGTGCTACTGAAGGAATTTTTTTATTTTACTTCGATCCAGACCAACACGGCTACCTACCTGTAACCAGTTTGGTTCTTAGTTAGGTCTTGCACCATCTTCCCGCTTTGCAGATCAATTTTGGGTTTAAATATGGGTTTACAGGTAAAGGGACCCCTGACCATTAGGTCTAGTCGCGGACAACTCTGGGGTTGTGGCGCTCATCTCGCTTTACTGGCCAAGGGAGCTTCCAGGTCATGTGGCCAGCATGAAAAAGCCACTTCTGGCGAACCAGAGCAGCATACAGAAATGCTGTTTACCTTCCCGCTGTAGCGGTACCTATTTATCTACTTGCACTTTGATGTGCTTTCGAACTGCTAGGTTGGCAGGAGCTGGGAGCTTGCAACGGGAGCTCACCCCGTCACGGGGATTCAAACTGCCAACCTTCCGATTGGCAAATCCTAGGCTCTGTGGTTTAGACTACAGCGCCACCCACTTCCCTTAAATATGGGTTTAATTGGGTTTAAATATTGGGTTTAAATATGGCACAGTTCTTTTGCAACTTGCTTCTTTATTTCCTTGTGTGGTTGCAAAAATACTTTTGTTTGCCACTGTGGTATGAAGTTGTGTAAATAGAAGTTAAAGTAGCTACATGGCATTAATGTTCAGCAGCCGTGCCAGAATATTGTGTATTATGCTGAACTTAAATCTGAAAGAAATATTAATACTTTCTACCAATACATTATGGAAGCAGTTAATACAAGCTAAGCATAACTGTGGCTTCCCTCATTATTATGTACCCCTTTGAATTCTACATGATAAATTAACCTATAGAATACCTCTAGATAATTAAGCAAATAGGAAAGCGTTTGTTCCTATAAAACAACATGCATGCATTCACATTAAAGCAGCAAAATAAACATCCTTTTAATGGTTGCAAGTGCAAATTTGAATATTAAAAATAAACACAGACCCAGCATGAGGTCTTGCTGCAAGGAAAGAAGATAGCTGAGCCTGCTCTAGATAAGATGCCTCTGCAGAACTTTCCTTTTCTGTACCTTTCTTTTCTGCACCAATTTCTGTCAACCTATTAGTGTTGCAGCCTATACTGTTACCATATGGAGACTATCTGTGCATCACCAATAAGGGAATGAAAGAGTACACAGATTCACATGAAATTTTGATATGATCCTATAATTGAAAGAAGTGCATGGTACATATCACTATGGTAGAGAAGACTGTGACAAGGTGGTTTTTGTGCCTTCTTATTCTGATAAACATTCATGGCCAATTCCAGGGCCTCTGCTTCCTTATGGTTCTTTAACTTCATAGTGGACTCGGACCAGACATTCCATTGTCTACAGGATCCATCAAACAAAGGCCAGTTCTCTGTAAAATGGGAGACACGGTCACAAAATGTAACCAACTTACTGTTGTGGGCTACTTAATGTTGCCTCCTCTTCCTTTTTTCTTATCGCTGCTTGTTATACCTGCCGCAAAATGATTCAGGCAGAATAAAGAGTCCACCTAGGACAGAAGAACAGTAAATGAGCTAAGTAAGGTTATATTTTTGCGTCATTATCATTATTATTTTTAAAAAGAGGATTGAACCAAAGGTATGCTCTAATGATAAAATTCAACATGATTTGAGTCATGTTGAGTCATACTCTTCTTTCAGGGGGGATTTATTTGTGTAAATATGAGGACGCATTCTAAACTTTTTATGGCCTTTAAGCCATCCCACTTACATGGACAGGTTTTGAGCATTGGGCCTGGATGTGAGTGCACATGTCTAATACAAATGGACATGCAATCCAGTGTGATTCTGTTGCCCCTTCTTCATGGAGTTGAAGGTATGCATTTTCATTAATTTCACATTGCAGATTAGGATGCATATACTAATGTATTATTTGAGACCACTACACTGATTTCCCCCCTTCGTTTATTACTTGTTTGTGATGTCCTGCTATATTAAACTATCACTGGATCAGAGTTCCCTTTTTTTCTAACTACTGTTAAAAAGCAGTGAAAAAAGAAGAAAAACTCAGGCAGAAAGCTTTGTTGAAGGAAAGAGTGATATTAAGGATGATTACCAATCAATTTAATGATATCTAGTGCAGAACGGGTGCACTCTGGAAAGTTCCAGTTTCCAGACCTTAGGTACACCTTCCCTGAGCAATGCCCTCTTTAAATTGACCACTTGAAATATTCATCATAATTTTATTTGACCTTCAGTTAAAAGCCATACTTTCTATGCAACCATTTTTGCTGGACTCCTGGGTGGTCACATCATAAAATGTATATTCATTTAGTGAAAATATAGTCTGTGTTTGAACATGAGCCAAAATGCTAGAGTTTTCCTAAGCACAGCTGTGTATTGTCATGAAAATGATTAACAAAGTAATATAAGACTTGTATCTCAGTATAGTGAAAGCAAAAATAATGAGGGAGAATGATGGTAACAAACTAACTTCAAGACAGAAAAAGAAAAGAGAGCAAATGGTTTCACCTTACTCAACGCCACAATAAACCATGGGAATGAGTCTAGTTCAGGCACTCACGCTTCTCCTCTCTTGCTCTGACTTGGCTGCGAGGAAAAGCTTTTGCTTCCATATTTGATTTACTGTAACTTCTGAACCCAACAATCTGTGATTAATCTTAACTATGGTCTGTTTGAATAAGCTGACTATGGCAGCCTATGGGTTGTGAAGCTGGATTGTTTCCACGAAGCAAAGTAAAGCTGAAGCACAATTTACAGTTCAGACATAGCACTGAGCCATTTCTTCATGGCTGCAGCGAAGAAAGAGAGGGAAACTATGTGACCCCAAAGGTCATTACAATCAAGATAAACTATAATTTAATGTGGCATATGAATGTAGCCACTGTATATGGTAGCAAATGCAGGTTTCTCATTGTGTTTATTGTGTATTAATGAAAGCTGACTATGGCAGGCATATCACACTAACTCATGAGATCATGTGCTATAAATTCATGTGTGAAAATTATACTTCTTTTTAGAAGTAAAGCTCTGTGGTGTGCAAAATATACTTATTTTCTAGAAGTCAAGTTCTATGGTGAACTTAAATGGTATTTGAGGATGCATGTTTACAGAGGGAAAGGGCGGAAATGAAAGAGTGCTGTCTGCCTTCCTCTTCTATCCACTTAACATAAATAGGTTTCCTTTTGTGATCAATGGCCGCTGTTTAAAAATGCTTTGGAAACTTCTGGCATTTTGGTAATGGGAAATTAAAATGTAATTAGTGTCTCAATGGAACCGTCTAGAAGTTGAACTAGGGAAGGAGAAAGTATATGTGACTGGCAACCCAATCATTTAGATCGGTGCAAGTGTGTCTGTCTGTAAGACTGGTGATGCAGTTGTATTGCAATATCAACCCAAATGACCTATTGTGTTTGGCTGGTTACTAAAGTCTTAGGATCCATCTATTCTGAAGTGATAAATGAAGAAAGTGAAATAAAGTTTAGAACAGCCTGTCAGGGGTTATTGCGACTACTCCAGAGTAACGAACGTCCACATGCTTGTCTTTTAACAGTCTTTATTGGTGCACTCTATTTACAGTGTAACGAGGTGTGGGAAACATGTCTGCTCATTCCGATCCAGAATCCAGCACTGCCCCTCTGCATGATTTCGGCCAACATAATAGTCTCGGGACAGTGAATCTCCTCCCCTTTCTCCTCCTCCGTAAATCCGGTGCCGGGAGAAAGGGTCTACGCTCCTTCCTTTCCCTTTCCCCCCTTTCCGCCCCTCTCTCTTCCCGCCTCTGGAGCAGGGGCTCTCCCATGCTGCCAGAGACCTGGCACTCTCTCTCCGCTTCCTGACTAGCCCTTTCAGACCCCCGCGCTTCCATCCAGCTGCTTGGGGAGGAGCTGCTCCTGATAAGAGGGGGAGGTTCCCTATCCTCTCTCCCCCTTACACAGCTGAACAGTCATTCTCAACCCTCTAAACAAAATAAAAAAAAATCCTTCCAGCAGCATCCTAGAGACCAACTAAGTTTGTCATAGGTGTGAGCTTTCGTGTGCATGCAAACAAAAGCTCATACCTATGACAAACTTAGTTGGTCTCTATGGTGCTGCTGGAAGGAATTTTTTTATTTTGTTTCGACTACATCAGACCAACACGGCTACCTACCTGTAACTTCAACCCTCTAAAATTGAGATAACTAACCATCCTTCCCACTCTACTACATTACTCCCACAATTACCACTTAACTGTTCAGTGACAAACATAACCCGTTGATACCATTACTAAATGTCCATTAATCTTGCAATCTCCCTCCATAAGGAAAAAATACAGGGGTCTGTGCTGGGTTGAGGGAGTGGGAAATTTTACCCTTTGCCTACTGTTGCAATCCTGATCTGGATTCCCCTTTTCTGCTTTTCTTCCTCAAGCAAATAGCAGGTGTCAATGTGGATTGGGATCCTCTTATCCTAAATGTGGTCCTAGTCCATATCTGGCCATCTTTGCTGATTATTTGTGGAAGAAATACCTTGCACTCAGGAACAAATCACAGAGTAATGTCAAGTGTAATTTGACCATTAGAATTGGTGGAATCAAAATATTACCTTTAGACTTCTGGCAGTTTCTATCAGTTTCTGTCCAGTGTTACTAAATCAATAAGCTACCCATTTCTCTTGCTGTTTATAAAGTGTGAGGGAGTTTTATTTACATATATAAAAAGGTATATCTAATATGGGCTTTTGACTGTACCATAAGCGCCACTAAACAAGCAGGCACATTTCAGTATGTATCACTGTGCTCATTCAGGAGAAGTAATAGCCTGTTAAACTAAAGCATATTTGACAGGTAGGTTTTATGGTTCTTGACAAATACATATATGAACGCTTGCAACCACATTTGGTTGCTGTTACTGTACTTGGATCTTATCTCTGATGCTCTGAAAGGTCTAATTTTCTCTACCACTTCAACATTTTAAAAATAAAATGGTATTAAAGAATCTACATGCTTTTGAACAAAAGCCTTCCAGTATTTTAATTATAGTTTTAAAAGCCAGAGATCTGATAATTAGTTTAGATTCATCCCATGCTAATGTTGGTATCTGTCTCTCAAGCACAAAAATATCATTCTAATGTATGTGCTAAATTTAAATCTAGCATAAAATTGCTAATTGTGATAGTAATTGAGTATATGAGTTTTAAAATCTAAATGAAATATTGTGAATGAATATGTATTTGTGTGTTTTTCTGATTTAGAGGAATAAGCTCCTCTTACATGTTTATTGAGGATTTCATAAATTGTGACTTAGCTTAATCATCAGCCATCATTTGCAGTTTATATTGCCCTGCAAGTTCTGTGGCATGGGCCAAAATAGCAAAAATAAATGCTAAAAGACATTTTGGCCTAGAGAAAATTTGATGAAGGAAGGATTTGATACATTTATTAAATTATATATGGTGTGAAAAAACAGCTCCTCTGATAAAGCTGTTAGGGGTCACCCAATGAAACTGATTGGCAATATATTCACTTCCTTACACAATGCATAAGTAATTTATGAAGCTCTGACAGAAGATGTGTTGATAGCCACTGGTTTAAGTGTCTTCGTAGGGTGATAGACCTATCAGTGACTGTAAGCTACAATAGCTTAGTACAGGGGTCAGCAAACTTTTTTAGCAGGGGGCCGGTCCACTGTTCCTCAGACCTTGTGGGGGGCCGGACTATATTTTGAAAAAAATATGAATGAATTCCTATGACCCACAAATAACCCAGAGATGCATTTTAAATAAAAGAACACATTCTACTCATGTAAAAACATGCTGATTCCTGGACCGTCCGCAGGCCGGATTTAGAAGGCAATTGGGCCGCATCCAGCCCCTGGGCCTTACAGTATTTGAAACAGAGTTGCTGTGGATGAGCAATGGGAAAAGGCTACTTTCCTCAACTGCTTTTGGTCTGTGTGACCAGCTCCTAACAAAGCTTCCCAACCATTAGCATAACAAAAAGTAGGTCCTTCCAACACCACTTCCTCTGCCTTCTAAAATTCCCAACAGAGTGGCCTGGGAATAAGAGACCCAGGGATTACTTGCACAAAGGCAAGTAGAAATAAAAGTTTTGTTGTTTTTAGCTTACTTCAAAACAGATGTTACCTTTTTTGCACTTAATGTATCATTTAAGTATGTGTTTGTGTGAGAGAGGGGGTAGAGAGAAAGATAGGGATGGGGAAGAATCAATTCCATTCTCTATTACAGCTAATGGCATCTACCCTCCAACAGATGGCCACTCTGCTACTCTTTTGCTGGCAGCCTGCATCCATCTCTGGGGTGCACAATTTGTGGCCCTCCAGATGTTTCTGGACTGCAACTCCCTTCAGCTGAAATAGCCAGTGATCAGGGATGATGGGAGGTGCCATCTAACATCTGGAGGGCCACAGGCTGTGCACCCCAGATCTGTCTGCAGCTAACTGCATCTTCTGTTGATGCAAATTTGAAACAGGCATTTGCCTAAGCCAGTGATATTATGAGTCAGTTTATCCTCCTTTTCAGCACACAGCCAATCCAGTAGAAACACACACACACACACACACACACACACACACACACACACACACACACAATCTTATTATTTCAATGGAAGAAAAGTAAAGACAAATGCAAGAAGCCATACTATTTCCAATTCACCCTTCACTGCTAGCCTTGTGTATTTTGAATATGTAATAAAATATGTAATTGTTGATAGGAAAAGTCACACACATGCATGCCCACTTCCATTTATCCTAATGGTACTGCAAAGTTGTATTGCAGCATCGATGAGAATGTGGGTGTGCTTTCAAAGCCTCGGCAGCCTGTAGTGACCTTCAGGAAAAATGAAATGCTCTGCTGGCTAGGGAAACAATTGAGCTGAAACCACTGAGGCGCAGTCAACTCAGAGATAGACTTCCCAAATTAAAAGCTGTTAGCAACAGCTCCAAACAAGATTGGAAAGTGAGAGCAGAACATATTTCTTGAAGGTGATTTATGCAATGAATAAGGCATGATCAAGAGCACAAACCTCTCATAAAGAGGAATACCTATTAAACTGAGCAACCTGAACTTTAAGCTGAACATCACTGTCGTCAAAAGTCTGGGCACAAAGTGTGTCAGAATCACAATTTGTTTAAACAAATAGATAAGTGCAAACTGATGACCTTTTAACACACAGGGACATAAAATACATCCGTTGCTTCAAGTAATTAATTTGCAACAAGCACATCCTGATTTTCCCCCTCAAGTATCTTTTGACAGAATGTTCACACAAGAGCGTTAGATATTTGTAATGACCTTTCCTGATTATAATGTATCAGGCGGGCAACAATGGAGTTTGCACTGCATTCCATATTAATGTCAATTAGCTTGGTGTAACTGGGAAGAAAAGGTCAAGTCTTAAATTAGCCCACAAATTCCCCATAAATTAATAAATGTTTTAATAAGGATAAGCACATGAAGACCCAAATAAGCTTAAACCCCAAAGAAACCCTAATTATTTCAGTTCTCTGCAACAGAGAACAATCAATCTAAAATGTTGGCATATGTTTTAGGAACTTTCTACCCCAATCTTTGTTGTAATTCTGCCCAAAAGTTAATGTAAAATATTAAAGTATTTGAAAAGATGTCTGAGGAAGTGATTATGTATGTATTGGTTCAGAATGTGGTTCTATCCCAAATTATGAGCTGGATGAATTTGTCTTCTGAACCAGGTAATATCATTGCTGTATGATATTCAGGTTAGTGTTTCCCTAAAATTCAGCAAAGTGAAGGCAAGATATTTAAAATAGAAATATTTGTACTTATATTTAAAACACCACCAATTAATCAGGTAATACTGAAGAGAAGATTGGAATAAGTATAAAACAACAACAAAACTAGATTTTATTAGTATAGTGCTTGTAAATTTGTATTTTTTTTCTTTTCCATTCAGTATATCATATACCAAAATCCCAGTTGAAATTTCCTTTCTCCACATATATGTATTTTCATGTTTTTTCTCTCACACACTAGTCTTCCTAACCTTCACCAGGCCCTTTCCTCTTCCCTGCAGAAATTTCACTGTTGAATTTTGTTTTAATTCTATTGAAAAACAAATCATTTTGTAGTATTAATTCTGAAAATTTGTATTACTGAAACAAGGCAGCTTGATTTCGCATCCTGGAAATGAATCATGTGAAGCCTTCAGTTAATTCTCTTAGGACATTTTAAGACAATATAACACACCTTTGAAAAGCTTGCTTTAGTCATTTATTTGTTGATGTAAATGTTGCATTTTATAGCAGCCTTTCTTAATTTAAAATGAAGAATTATAACAGCAGAGTGAAGAATTCCCTATAAAGCTGTGGTGTACTTCATTATTTAAGCAGTCCAACTTCTGTTTGATATGGCCCCATTCATCACTGAGGATATTTTATTTTTATTGTTCCTTAAAAAGAGCAGTCACCTCTACATTAAAGCCAATTCCCAGCATTCTGTTACACGAGCATGACCAAGAAAGGGAACCTAGGATGGGCTGTGCAAGTAAAGAGGCGCACTATGTAGATAGAAACAGGCTTTATTTTCCACATGTTTGGGTCTCCAATAACACAAGGCAGGTCTAATCCCACCACAGTGATGTCTGAGTGCATCCCTTTACATTTGCAACCTTAAATGAATAGGTGTTATTTACTCCTATGTGGAAAAATGCTGTTTTGATAAGAATGTCCCTCCATCTCTAACACAGAGGTCAGTGGTGGAACTTCACATCTCAATTTTCATTGGCACCTTGGTGATGCCCAAATCTGGCACACACCCCACCTCTCACCTTCCATAGACTTTCATAGTTGCAGCGCCTGGTATGGCTCCCTTAGATCTTGGTGGAAGTCTTGGGGAATAGAGTCGCATACATCTATACCCAGTTCCTGGTAACTGTAGTCCCTCCCCCACATAGCTATAATTCTGAGCACCATATCCTTTCAATGTATGGTGCACATGTGCCCTAAGTCCACACACCCTGCTCAGTCCAGGATTTATAATTCAAAATGCAACTACAGGATTCCTGAAATCAAGCCTCTGCTTAAGCACCTATGGTGAAAGAGAGCACACCAAATCCCAAGGCAGTTGTACCACTGTTTAACAACTCTTACAGTTGGGAAATGTCTCCTAATATTTAGCCAGAATATGCTTGTCTGCAATTTCCATCCACTGGTAGCAGTCATGTCTTCAGGGGCAACAGATAACAAGACATCTTCTGCATGTCTTGCTGTAATATTCTGATCTCCAGGGTAGATATATCCAGCTCTTTCAATCATTTCTCCTTGTTTCCATGCCTCCTACTATCCTGTGGACATGCTCTAGTTTGTAATGTCCTTCTTAAAATGTTGCACCCAGAACTGGACACAGTAGACCAGGTGTGCCCTGTGCTTCACTCTGACCATTGCTGAACAGAGTGTAGCTGCTCTTCCCCATGATCTGGATGCTATGTTTATGTTAATGCAAACTTCTTTTACTTCTTTTGCAGCTATACACTGTCTTGTTTTTAGGTTGTGGGCCACTAAGACACCTAGATCCTTTCTACAAGTAATGCGGTCAAGTTAGGCTTGCCCAATTATACTTTTGTGCCTTTAATGTTTTGGCCCTAAATGCAGGACATTATCTGTGTTAAATTTCACCTTGTTGGTTGCGATCCAGTGTTACCGCTAGTCAAGATCATTTTGAATCTTGATTCTCTCTTCTATGATGCTAGCCAACCTTCCCAATTTCATGTTACCTGCAAACTTGATAAGCACCTCTCTGCTCCCTCATCCAAGTCATTTATAACAATGTTCTGAATGTCCAAACATGTATTTACATGTTTTGATTGTTTTGATTTTTTGCCAGTGAATGCTGACAGTAGTATTCATTTTTCTCAATATACCACAAAAGAAAAAAAGTCTTAACAGCATAATCTAAGAAGCCTAGTTTTGGAGCATTTGTATACTGGGTTTGTTTTGTTTTAAAAAATTGAAATAGCAGCTGGAGTGGCCTTCATGATTAGTATGGGGGCCATGACTCATGAAGAAGAGGAGTCCTCCCATGTCACAGTGCTGGTGATACGCTGCTATTTGACATGGGAAGGATCACCATTTGCCTCATGGTAACTTTCTTACCTTATAAAAAAAGCAGTTTTAGGGGGAATTTGTATCAGAGATGGCAAAGGAGTAAAACATTGAAATCCTGGGATAGTATTCAGCTAAGTTCTACTCAGAAATTGTACTTGAAAATTAATGCAGATGCCTAAGATAGTTTACTCTACTCCATTTAAAACTTAGTTGAATACCATCTGTTATGTAGTTTGGTCCTGGCTGTTATTTCTGACAGCAGTTCCTTTTGCTGCATTGCTGCTTCACTGGGTCTAGTGGGCAGCTAGTGAAGCAAGTTCTAGAAAGTGAGGATCCAAAATTGTGTTGTGCACATTTAGCTTTCTACATAGATTTCTGGACTGGGGTCATGTGTATTTGAATTGCCTCTAGGTGGGTAAACATGGTGGCCAAACAGTATATTGGTGACTAATAATTAGCAAGAGAAAAGCAAGAGAAGTTATCAAAGGGATGCGGGTGGTGCTGTAGTCTAACCACAGAGCCTAGGGCTTGCCGATCAGAAGGTTGGCGGTTTTAATCCCCGCAATGGGGTGAGCTCCCGTTGTTCGGTCCCAGCTCCTGCCCACCTAACAATTTGAAAGCATGTCAAGTGCAAGTAGATAAATAGGTACCGCTCCAGTGGAAAGGTAAACGGCGTTTCCATGCGCTGCTCTGGTTCACCAGAAGCGGCTTAGTCATGCTGACCACATGACCCGGAAGCTGTTTGCGGACAAACACCGGCTCCCTTGGCCTATAGAGCGAGATGAGCGCCACAACCCCAGAGTCGTCCACGACTGGAACTAATGGTCAGGGGTACCTTTACCTTTACCTTTAATAATTAGCACAGAAATGCAAGAGAAGTTATTTTAACAAAGTTTAAGAAACAGAGGAAGAAGTGGAACTAAGCTTTCTCTAATGATATACATCCATACTTAGTCATCTGCTACATAATCAATATTATCAATAATATCTTAAGGCTTGTCCTTCTGGTAACACTTCTAATTGCTTAAATACTCTCTACTATGCTGCTTTAATCAGTACATCCAACCACCTATTTTTAATGCCCCTAAAAGAAATATGGCAATCAGAAATGTCTTTTGGGTGTGCATTACTTTAAAGGAACCATTTTCAAATAGAATTAAATGCTCAAACCTGTTTCACCTATAAAATAAAGATTCTTAGAAAAACAATAATTCAGTCACATAAAGATTTGTTATCTAAAGAAATGGCCAACTTAGAAATAGATTAGCTATTTAAGACTAATTTGGCCATATGTCTAATGGGTATGGTTCATAAACCTACACATAAAAAGCTTTGAAATGGAGAGTGGATGGTAAAATTACCCCAGGTTTTATCTTCTTTAGTTTGACTATTTAAATAGCTAACTCTTTCCTAACCTGACTGCTGTAAAAATTATTATCACATAGCCAAGAAGGGCTTGTTGCCTTAGAATTTTAAAATGCAAGTTGGCATTCATTTTCCCCATTCATTTGAAATATCTTAGATTAGGCACAATGTTACTAAAAATAAATGATGCCATAACAAGCATCAGTCAACCAGGATTTATCTGTGGATGAGGGTCAGATTTGATATTCATCACCAAAAAAGACATAGGTAGGTGATCCTACTTTGTCAGCCTGCCTTGGTACAGCACTAGCACATGTTAGAGGACAGGGAGAGGGTTTCACCATTATCCATAGAAATGTAATCTTCTAAATAGGAAACTGATTGACTTAGAAGCCAGAGAGTTCATTACTGGTATTGGACTACAGAGACAGAACAGAAATTTTGTTGGTTTATTGCCCAACAACTTCCCTAACCTGGGCTGATGGAGGTGGTCTTAGCGGTGGTTTTGGGGTTGCCTTTTCAGGTTCAATGCTGGACTTCATGATAACTGAGGCAATCATGAGTCTTTCTCTACATGTGCTAGTCATACTCTTGTTTTGTTTGTTCATTTGTTTTTATATGCTATAGAACATTTCAGGAATGATCCAATAATAGATGGTTTCAAGTCACTCTGTTGTCATGGACAGAACACTGATGAAGTTTGGATTGTTGTTCACAGTTTCTCTCTGCAGGGATGGAAAACTGACTAGGATGGCCCTGAAAAGTTACAGAATCCCAAGGATTCCTGAATGCCTTGGGGGAATTTCTAATTGGCATGCTGGCAAACATGTTGGACTTTGATCTCATGGTGGAACAATGAACTGGAGTGACCATTGATAGGATCATTCTTGAGTGCCTTATCCTGTTTAGGGGTCTCAGATGGCTCCCTGGTTTGGAAGGAAGTAACAGGTGATGAAGCAATCAAATGATGGCTCAGGTGGCTGAAATCTTGCAGCAATTATGACTGAAGACAGCTAAGAATAATATATAATCATATGGTGATCATGATGAAGATTGCCTATTTCTCTGCCACCATCTGAAGGCACATGCATTCCTTCATAGCTTTGGGGAAAATTGAGACAGAATCACCCAGAGATGATAGTTGGATTTCTGCTGTATAATATCTTTTATGGTGTGTGTGTGTGTGTGTGTGTGAGAGAGAGAGAGAGAGAGAGAGAGTATGTCTGCAGGAAATTGTCAGATGAAGGGTGGTCTAGAAATATAAAAATAATGATGATGATGATAATAAATGCAGACTTGAGCCCTGATTCAGAGGCAAGTCTTCCCCATTCAACACAATATTAAGGATGACTTAACACACTCTTTGTATGTGCAGAGCTGCTATTATAAATGAATTCCACAGAGAAGGCTTTTCTCACTAAGTCCATTGGAGTGAATGCTTTGGTGACCTAAAAATTGTTATAATGTCATCTTTTCATGAGTCATGACCCCACAACCCAATGTTACCAAGGTGCCCAGTGTGGTTGTAAGGCTAAGCTTCTTTGGCTTTGCTCTTCATGTGACTTTGCAAGATGCATGGCATAAAGGCATGACAGAGGAGGCAAACTTTGGTGCACTTCAGCTATCTTTATAAACTTGCTCTAGGTGTATTCTAATGCCTGACAGTGCACCTGATCTATCTGTCTGTTGCCAAATTAAATGTGTATCTTTATCTGACCATCAATTAGACCTGGTAAAATAAAAGTGTATTTCAAAAGAGCACAATGATCAGTTGCTTTTTCCTTCTCTCAAAGATAGACCTTCAGCTCCAATCAAAGTCTTTTAAGTGTTTGTCTCCAAGAGACCATACTCTTGGATTCCTCCTAAGACAAATTCCTCATCTATAATTAGTTCCCCTTCTGTACCTCCCCTTCCTGTCCCCCTTGCCTCCTCATCGTTGGTAATTTTCTTGTCTAGTCAATATCCAAAGGGAGCACAAAACCATGTGTACCATTTTTTCAATTTCTCAACTTTTGTGCTATTTTGGGAGTGTTCTGAAAATGCTAGCTCTGCACCATACATGGTTCCCTGGGTGAAGGACAGCCTGCCAATAATGACAGGCAGATTGTGGCTTATGTCCAGCAATGCATGCCGAAACACTTCAAGAATCCCAATATAAAACCATGACTGAGATTCTCAGGTCCCTATGAAACTCAAGAAACCCACTCCTGGTCCTTTAGTCAGAACACGTAATTACCGTATCAGCACTCATCCCCAGGGGTGCGCTCCTCCAATGTCTCCCAAGACTGATGGATGGTGATCAACCACTCTTCTGATCATCTATGTCTCCTCCATTTCCCCATTTTTCATGTCCTTTCTGTTCTCATGTGTTCTTAACTAGTGTCATTTGCATTTGATTCCCCCCTTCCTTTGCATTGAGGTCTTTGTTGCAGCCTGCCAGATTCCTAGCACCCCTCCCAGATCCTTCTATAGTAAGCATTAATATTCCCCCACCTCTGTCTATCTCTACTTCTGTCATAGCAACATGCAAAACATAAGCTGTTGGTCCAGAGTGGGATGAAGGAAATATATCATTGTGTATTGTCCCAGCAAATGATTTTATTCTGACGATTCAAGTCACATGGCAGAATGGTGCTGTGTAGTAATAAACAAATTTCTTTTGAACCCCCATTGGGACTCAGTGGTCCTTTGCTAACCTTTTGTTGTGCCACAAATCTGGGCTCAAGATCTTAAAATATCGCACTTGGCATGTATTTGTGTGCATGTTAATCTGTAACATGTGATCAGGGACATGATGACACTGAGAAACAAACTTCTGTAACATGAAAATTGTCCCAGTGATATAAATTCATATTAAATATTCTATGAACTAGGCAGCTAGAAATCCATTTCGGACGGTCAATATTACACACCATTCTCTTACAAATTTGTGGAAACATGCTGCACGGTTGCACATCCTGTTCCCTGTTGTATATATCTAGGCCATAGCTACTCCCTTGATCAGCACTGTACAGTATATGAATCATGTAATTAAATGGTCATGATGGCCCACAGTGTAAAAACTGGTAAAGATTTACAGTAGCTGTTAAAAGGCTCAGTCTATTACCTACCATCAAATGTTTTATTTGCTTGGGTGTTGCTGGGATTTTTTTTAAAAAAACACCTAACCTCAAGAATCAAGTAAGCAAAATCAAGTAACATCTTTACACCTTCAGCCTCTGTGGTTGTTTACGCTGGGATAAGATCAGAAATAAGCCACCAACATTTTATTTAAAAAGAAAAGCTTTTTTTTTGCAGGGGAAGTTAAGGAAACATAATAGATGTCAGGCCTAATTCCTGAGAAGGTTAGTATTTTACAGATACAAATGTTACAATGTCGTTCTCATTTTCAGGCAGCTGAAAATGATTTAAAGGTGAAAGCCAATTGTTGCCCTTGTGCTTTGCAGCCAGTGAAGCTGTTTGCTGATGATGGAAGAGGACAGGAGGGTTGTTGTTTTTTCCTGATTCCCCCCTACCACATACAGGGTTCCATGAAAACAAGCTCCTGGGAATTGGGGGACTGTCCAAAACTGGGGGAGAGGATAATAAGCAAAAATTTGCTGCCCATCCTCTTCCATTTGAACCCCACCCATCTTTTTCAATCTGCTTATGATATGGAGGATTTCAGCTACACTGTAAGATGCCACACCAGGCAACCAGAGTTAGAGATATTCAGTTCTGGTACAGAGTCTCAATGTAATCTGACCATCTATGTGAGGTGGATTTCAAACAATACTGTTCACCATGTGTACCACATGGAAATGTTTTACAAAGGCCTTGGTATGTTTATATGGAGATGGAGCTGTTGTGTTTCACTGTCTGAAGTGGCTCTATTTCTAATTACGTAGTATGTGAGCAATAAACAAGTATGTTTCAGTATTTATTTATGTATTTATTAGGAATACTTATAAACCACTAAACATCACAGTACTGCTACAGTGCTGTCTGACAATAAAAACTATACAAGTAAAACAAAGATTTAAAGAAGTTCTCAAATATCATTAAACACTGTCTGAAGGTAGTGTGATGCTTATGGAAACCCAGTAAAAATAAATAAATTTTAAAGCATCTAACAAAATACGTTGACTCTAAGTTTTATCCAATGATCAGCATTCTTGATTGGTACAAACAACTCGGTATGCAGCTCCAAACAGATACTTCTCATCTGTCATGGCAGTGTCACCTTCTGTGATGGATAATGCTACCAATACCAATTTGGGTAGACTGTGTTTTTTTGTACTGTTTGTACCACATAGATTAGCAGACTAATACATTATTTAGTGTTTCCATAGTGTTCACTTTCTAGATATTTTAAGAATGCCCTCATGTCTGGCCAAGACTTCAGAGCCATGTTTTCTAGACATCATCAGCATACAGAGGACTTTCTGTGGCCCCTAAATGTCTTATTCATAGTGAAATGAGGAGATTCAAGGTCTTGGGGGCATCATTGTGGATGTTGCTTGTGCTTCTGATTAAGACAAACAATATTTTCTGTAGGGCAGCAGACTTCAAGGGCAATTACATATTGACAAAACAAGGAATAGAAACATGCTTCCCAAAATTCCAGGTGTGCCACGCACCTGACCTCCCAGCAGTGGAGTCACTTCCACTTACCAGCAGGGAGAGGGGCGAGGCAGTGGGGAGGTCAATGCTGTGCAGGTACATTGGCAGAGACAATCCAGCACTCCTGACCATGCCACCTTGTCCCAGTAAGTGGCAGAAGGATAGCATGGGAAGTTGCATTGAAAGGTGCTGGGAGGTCCAGGAGAACGGCAAAGGTCTGAACCCTGACTGAAATATATCAAGAAAATCAGTATCAGTTTGCAGGCAAGCACCTGCTTGAACAATTTATCTAGGAAGATAAATGTTAATCACTGGCTGAAGATGTAATTCACCTCGTCCAGATCCCCAGCAGGTATCTTTATGACTCGTCATTCCATGGCCTCCTTTAAATAGCCAGGATCACCTCTTGGACCCAGCTGGACACTCTTGTCATATGTTTTAACCTAAACTAATGATTCATGCAGTAAGTCTTAAACTATTACATTATTTAGATTTGACAACACCTAAGCCCCGACCCTGGCACTGACCCTATCTCCTTGTGGCCTTAGGACAGCTCTGTAAAATGCTTCTAAATAGGAGAGTGTTTGTCAGACTATGTCCAAAGGATCGCTCAGTTCCTCCATGAGAAGCAGACAGTCTTGGCCGACACACTTTCACAGGACAATTTGCTTGCTTCAACCAATCTGCTTCAACCAATTGAACTTCCAGCCTACAATATTTCCCTGTCTCCAGAGCCCCCTACAATACACATGTATTCTATGGTACATGTTTAGGGGTTGGAAAGCAGAAAAGATGACTCGGAAATGGTTCCTTTGGAATATGTTTACAAACCATGGACTAGGGAACGCTAGTCAGTGTGGCTGGTTTTACAACACGTTTGCAACAAAGAAAGGCATGGCACTTTTATAAACTGAATTCATATTTTTATTGATTTTATGGAAACAATTGGCACAGTATTCTGCTTTGTATAACAATGAATATGTGCAAATGCTCCCATGTATGAATACATATAAAAATAAATTCTGCCATTGCCTTCTTATAACTGAAATATTCTGTTTTTTTTTAAAAAAACCAAGCCATCCTGTTCTTCACTGCTCCTGGGGTGAAAAGTATAATTTGTTGGAGGCGATTAGACTTAGACACCATTCACACAATAATGATTTTTATAATTACGTATAGAAAAGATTGTGAATCCTTTTTAAGTACAATGAGCTGCTAATTATTCCTAGCCTGCGGAAAGAACAATAGATTAAACAATTTGTCTTTTAAAGCTTACAGTGCTGTATTTGGTGGATATAGTGGTTGATAAGGAAAATACTTTTAAAACACAAATCATGCAGTATTTAATGCTTCTTTGAAAACTGCTGTCTTCATGTTAATTATAATGGATCTTAAAAATGTAGATTGTATTTGAAAATATCATTTAGGATTTTACTAACAGCATACTTTTAAAGTGTATTTTCTACTGTTGCCTGAGAAGGCCAGCGACAGAAAGATGTAAGCAACATTATTTACATACATTTTTTTGCAATTCCTTTTTAACAGTTAAATAATAGGAAAAAATTATATAATAAACAGCTGGTAAACCTGCACTTCGGGGCACTGAATTCATCTAAACCTAACATCCCTGCAAAGTGATTTATACACTTATTTTCTTTTATAATAACACTGAATGGTCTTTGCTACTTCAAACTGATTGCCAAAGGACAGTTAGTTCTCATCACAAACTGTGGCAAAAATAGCAAGGGTGCTGAAATTTGTGCTTTTCAGAAGGATATAGAAACATGCAATTTACACTTGTCCCTTTTAACACTGTGCTTACTGTATCTACTCTGGCCAAATTGCCTTTTACAAGGAGAGCTATTTTTGTTCTTACATCATAGGCTGTATTGTAGCTGTACACGAATTACAAAACCCATAATCTTTATTTGCAAAATGATGGCACCACTTTTCTTCAGTTACTGTATTTACCGAATTTTAAGTTATAGCTGAGATTGCAGAGCATATTACAGTTCTCCAAATGGAAGAATTTCATTTGCAATTAAAGTTTTTGAAGTCTTTAATGCATCTGTCAGAATGAATGACAGACTCATTCAAGATTCCTCTTCAATATACCGTAGGTGAAATAAAAGTTGTCACAGAAGGGTTCTTTTGGGGTGTGTGTGTGAAAATTAAGGTTATCTGCAAACTTGGCCAGGGAATTCTGAAACTTTTGAAATTAAGCACTTGCCATTGCCCTATACTATTGTAATATCAGTTTGGAAGTAATTATTACGGTATGTATCATTCATTTTATAATTAATAGTTTAAATCATATCCATTTCTATTGTAGAAGCAAATTTTATTAATGCCAGTTGGTATAGGTTCATTGTTAGCACCATATTGGTTGGTCAACTCCAGAATTCTTTTGATATATTTGTTCAGGTGAAAATTTAATTTCCTTTTATCACATAACTTTTGTTTGTTGTTTTTAATGTTATAGGGTAATAAACAAGATAATACTTGGGTTTCCTATGAAAACTTTTGTGCTTTGGGGTCACTGAGATCCAGGGAGAAGGGAGTGAAAGTATATAATGACTAATTTAAGGTCCCTGATGTCTTCAAATCTGGAAAAATGAAATGTACACGTTGGTACAGGTTACACATATTAAGTCCCTTCTTGTACCAGGGTATCATTGACTATGATGGATATAGAGGGCTGGCATGTTCACACAAAACCATGGTAAGAAAGACAGGATTAAGCTTCCCTTCCCTATGTGATATGGCTTTTACCTCCTCATGCCTGCTAAGATTTTCTTTTTAACCTGATGTATTAGCAAGTAATGCATTTAATGTCACATCTAGTTTGTGACATAGATTTTCAAGAAAAAGAACCCACTTCGGATGTAAATCTGTGATGTGGGCTCTTTATCATGAAAGCATAGATTTTTAAGGGGCTGTACGACTTTTGCTTTGTGTAGCAACAGAAACTCAGAGTTACCCTTCTGGAATTTAAGAATTAAATGGTGTTTCTATCCTAGTGGTGCAGCAATAAAGCTGTTGGCATATTTGCAAAGCTTACAAATCTGGATGGGGGACTACGTGTTGAGATTCCTGTATTACAACAGGTTGGACTAGATGACTCTCAAGAACTCTTCCAATTCTACAATTCTATGATATATTTTTTTAGTATTATTATTGAGAAGCTTTTCTTTTTTCAGAAACTGTTAGCAAGGTCCAATGCCAATATTCCTTCCAGAATATTTGTGGCTCACATGTATTTATGAGATATTAGTGTTGCAGCACATTTAATGTGATAGTAATAAATGTTCACATTTAAGACAAAATCAAAAGTACTTCTGAGACTGTGGGCTGTACACTCATAGATAGGGCATGCTTGTAATGTGATGCAAGTAATATTGATTAAGTTACAAGTGGTCTTTTCCAGATTCCAAAGAATGAAAAACTACCTTTCATGTCAGATTTGTCTATGACCAAAAAGGTACTGATGTTTCCATAGTGAAAATAGCAAGTGGTTTATTCATAGACTCCTTTTGTACCTTTGCTCAGTTGAATTCCAGATTGCACCAAAGCCAACCATTTCTTCTCTCCTTTTGTTTGCCCCTTGGACTATTAATCTGATTTTTTGGTATTGTTGACACGTTGCAATATGAGAGAGGGAAATAAAAATGAAATCATTTTCAGTGCTTGATAGATTAATACAATGAGGCATAGTATTAGTCACAATGAACATTTATTTCAGCACCAATAAAATATATTTTTTGTAGAAGATGTGGCTTGTGCAAGTATTTTGTCTTCGTTTTGTTAATATTCAGGTCACAATCAGAGACGGGAGGGAGGGATGGAGCCTAAGCACAATGCTGCTTTTGATTTTTCTGTCACTTAGATATTCATTAATAAACTGTATCTCTACCATTGCTCACTTCTCAAAACTCACACAACATTTAGATGAGCCACAGCGGAGTCAGAAATGTAGACAGTTCTGTGTTGTATTCATAGTGGAAAAGGTAACAGGAGCAAAGAGGTAGAATAATATTATAAACTCTGAAGAGAAACTATTTTATACTTCCCGGCATCATTTTCACTTTTTACCATTTGTTTAATTCAGAATTATATAAATTAACTATAAATCAATGAACCTTGTTTTTCAAATTAGCCCAAACAATATTGCTGTATATTTATTACTGTGTTGTATACTTATTTCATTTTAAAAAGTATTGTCTGATAAAATTATTTCAATCCATCCCTCTGCCTCCTTTCCTCTTCCCCTTACTGCGAGCCCTATAATTCCCCCGTCAAAGTGCAGAGAACTAGATCATATCAATCTTCTTATTGTCTTTGGAAAATCTAATCTGTGGGTCAATGTTGCCTAGCTTTATCTTAAAAATTATCCAGCAGCAATTTGCCTGACAATTCAGCTTCCTTAAACTAACCCCCTTTCCCTCCTCCCTACTTCATTTGATCAGGGAAGTCTAATTTGCAGCTGTCAGGAACTTGGATTGATATGCTACTTTAAAAAAATGATTTAGTCATGATTTACTCCAGTTTGGAACAGAAAGCAACAATATATTACTATCCAAGGAGCCAGTAATCGAGTTGTAAACCTATGTATTTTTGCCCACAGATGAACTAGAGCAGTTCGTTATCCAAGACTGCATAGGGCAGTTCCTCCATAGGCCACAAAAGCCACAGCCAAACAATTTTAGTTGAATATTTTCTGCATTGAAGGCATGGAAGACTATAAATTTGAAGTCAAGGAATGAAAAAGAGAGAGAAGTAACAGTCAAAACACAAGCTCTGAAACTATTTTTTTTCTTTAAAAAAATGGCCTGGAAAGCTCAGGGTTTCAGAGCATAATATATTTGCAAACTATTCAGGAACCACTTAATATAAACAAACAAGAAAGCTAAGCACTTTTGCCAACAATGGGAGTGTGAGACTGTTTTTCTATATAATGCAAGAAGTATCTAATATCCTTTAGGTGAGCATCAGAGCTGTAGAAACCTTGATTACAAAGCTTGAAATGCTTTGTAATCATATTGTCAGATTTTCCTTGGCCAGGATCCAAACCTGTTGAAAAAGCTGTTCCACTCACACAGAGGGGCTTTTTAAGCACTTCCCTTCAAGTGCAGCCCCAAAGCCTAATCCCAGGTGTGAGAAGGCTTCTAAAGCACTACTTTATGTGTGGCTGCAATTGGATTTTCTCTCCCCGCACATTCTGAAGCACTTTCACTATTCGTGCACAGGGGGTGGGAAGTATTGTGGTAGATCTGAATTGTGAATATTTTAAAAATGTCCACCTTTTCCCAGTGAGCATGAAATTATCACCATCAGTTTATTACAGTCAACAGACCAGAAACAAGACCAAAAATTAACCATAGAATACACCAAAATTTGATACACAGGATATGCACCAAAAAGTGCAAAAAGGAACAAAAGTTTACAAAATAAGTAACCTGAGTTAAGTCCCTTGGAATAATCGCTCCAGTTTTGGCACTTATTTCCTCCTTAATTCTCACTGTCACAGATAAAAAATATTAGCCTCTATCAATGTCACCAATGGGATTTTTGCTCCCAGCAAATATTAAACATGGAATTGAGCTAACCTTCCTGGTAGTTTGGCCAATAAAAGACCAATAATTTGCTGAAAAGCTCCAGTGTAGAAATTGCAAAACAGAAGGAAGGACATGTTCCACACATTGTACCTCCTGGTTGTTTCTAGGGCAGACCTCTAAGGAGAGAGGAAAATCAGCATAGCTACACCAGAGCATTTGAAATGATGAAATATTCAATCTTGCCAGAGTAAAAGCTCTGCAGTATTTAGATCCATGTGAATTCCTAAAATAAGCAACTAACTGAAAAAGAACATTATAGGAAATGCTCAAGGAGCAATCTGAGCAGGTTATACATGTGAGCCAAAGGATCCTGAAAGGAAATATCCTAGAACCTTTGTTTTACCAGAGCTAGTGCAGAATTGAATATCATTTGAAGAAGGATGCAAAAAGATTTTTGGGCAAAAAAGGCTGCCAACCAAGCTATTATCTCAAAAAGACATCATCCTGTTTCCAGTAATATAGCTGCATTAGAAACACATCTTGGAATATGTAAAAGGACTTGTAAGAATTTAGCTCGAGCATCATTTAATTCCAACAACACTCCATTAATTCAAACAGGAGCTCCACAAAGCACTGAAATAACCACAGGAATATATTGACACTCTTTAGTGTAAAAAAGAAGAAGCACACTATAGCAGAATGATTTATTGAAGTTTTCTGAGAACCAAAGGATCTGTGTGTAGCCCAAGAGATAAAATGGTGGAATACCACCCCCAAAGTGAGCACAAAATGGATTGGATACATCTGAACCACCAAAATCTACATCTTTTCAATCCATCAATTTGTTGAGCTTTTTTGGGGGGAGGAAAATCACTCACCTGTGACAACAAGGCAGCGGAAATTACTGCTTTTGTTTCCTGACTCGCCAAGAATATTTGACTCTACGGAGTAACACAGCGACAAAGGAGGGAGGCGGGGACTTTCGCTCCATTGCTTTTCACTGCCGCCGATCGAGAGGGACCAGTATACAGTAGGTATACAATTGCCGCCGCCCCCAGAAATTGGCGCCCGGGTGCTCCGCATCCCTTGCACCCCAGGGTAAAGACGGCCCTGTATTTCACTATCTGAGTTGAAATGGGAATGTGCCGTCTCCCCTGGTGCTCTGCCCCCTCCAGTTCTGCCATGTGCTAGAACTCTGGGAGCATTCTGTGAGGCATTCCCATTCATTGGGGAAGAGGTGGAAGTGTTCCATTTTGCAGTGGAAGCGAGAGCAACGTGTTCCCATTTTGCTTCAGGGAGTGTTTTGGAAGGCAGTGTAAGCGGTAGGGTGGCCTGAGATGGGTGCTTCACCCTGCCTCACTAATTAGCCAGCTCTGCTCACAGTTCTATCTTCTTTTGGCTTTTCTCTGTTATATTTCCTGTGTGTACAGTAACAAGCAGTACCTATTATTAGAGAAGAAATTAGAAAATAACACAGTTTTGATCCCTCTCTGGGAATAATTGGGACAATCTCCAATAGCCCATAGAATGCTAGTCTTACACCACCTTAGATTTTTGTCCACCTTGTACAGTTTTGCCTGTTTTGACTGTAAATGGCTTTTTAGAGTCTTAGGCAGAGTTCTTACCTATCACCTGGTCCTTTGGTTTGTTTTTTTTATTGGAGATGCCAAAGATTGAACCTGCAATTTTGGACATGCAACATGTATTATAGCACTTAACTAGATGCCTCAAGAATTTGGGTTTGACTGTTTCTTTATGGTGAGTTCACATAGTATGTTATGTCCTTTTCATTTTCCTATTGAGAGTCATCCATTATTTTTTCAGTGCACACTCTACAATCAACCTTTTTATTACTGGAAGGCTGGTGTTAATACCTTAAACTTCCTAGAAATTTTGACTCAGCATACAGCCTGCCTGGCATTTTCCACTTCAGAAGACCACAGGTCACTGTGTTGTGGCAGAGCATATAGCTCTAGTGGCATTTCCTTGCCTTCAAATAGTTCATGTCATTTAAACATTTCATTATAAATGTTAATTTTTTTAGTGTGATCATTTCCAAGGTATGGCATATAATTGATATGCTGCTTTGGCATAGCATAGTTTAATAATACTTAATCAGAAGATAGAAGTGTTTTGGTGCAGAAATTTGAAACAGGTTCTGTATTTTACAGCCTAGCATAGGTTGATAATAGCTCAAAAGTATTTTCACTTGGGATTCTTATTGTTCTTCCAACAGGAATAAATCTAGCTCTCCCCTCCGGCTAGCAGTACACTTCTCATAGTTTGATAATCCAGTCTTACTGAGCTCTGTATCCCTTTCCTCCTGTGTGAATGGCACACAAATTTGTGACTCAAGTCGGCCCATCAAAGTGCAGAGCTGTGGATTGCCTTGTATTTGCATCTAGGTTCTGTGAAGGCTGACAAAAAATTAGAAACCTTTCATACATTACTTCAGGGAAGCCTAGATTTGCCAGGAGGACTTTGCACTACAACAATCTTCATCCAATCACAGTTTCCTAACAAGGGTACTTGTATGATAAACACAATTGCTGCAATTCACCTGTTATAATCTTAGGTGTGCATTTCAAGCATTGTATGGATACATCTAAACTTGTAAATATGTGAAGTGGTCCTTATTGCCTTGCATGCCATTCACATGAGTGGTGATCTCTGCTGCATTTTCCTATATTTTTTTCCATGAGCATTTGTTTCCTGCATCATTTTTTCATATAGGTATGAATATTACTGCACATTATAACATGTTCAGTGTATCTTAACAACTGGCCATTTAGCGATATAGTGACTGAATACCTGATAGGAAGGCTGAGTTTTGAAAGCACAAGGAGGCACTTGCACTCCAATCATAACATTGGTTAAGCTTGTTTTCATTGCAGTAGATGCCAATTAAATTACTGATTTTCATAATTATAATTCAGCATGGTAAGAGTCGATAATTAATGTTGTCACACTCAAGCTAAGTTATTACTGTATAGGAGCTCAGGTCTTCCTTCTGTTGATGTACTAATCCAAGAGTTTGCAAACAACACATTATTCATTTTTTTAAATGTGGATTTCAGCAGCGTACAATGATATTCATTCTACCACATGTTGAATAGTTTATAGATTGATTAAGATAAACAATGCTGAAACGTGTCAGTATTTTGGTAAAATCACATTATCTCTAGTAAAAACTCTTTCATTTGAGGAATCTATATTACTGCCCTGAAGAGACTGGAGACACAGCAGTGTTGTAGGCTGCTCAGCCTCCTTGCCTTACAGCTGATGCATGGGGTACTACGCTGCTTTCTTGCATGTCCTCCAGCCTCCAGCTGGCCCCAAAGCTTCAACTCAAGATATTTTGATCTGAATTGGAGAGAGTGTGGGAGAGAGTGCTGGAAAACAGGAGGGAAATGACATTTAGAAGCATTCTAGAGGGTGTTCCCCACTTATGTGATTTTCGCTTATGTGCGCAGGGCCCCAGAACGTTATCCCTGCATGAGTAGGGGGGACACCTGTTGGTTCTCCATAGGAAATGGCAATTTTGTAGAGCACTTCTGGACTTTAATAGTGCCACATGGCCTGCAAGCACTTCCCATAGCCTGCTACTAAAAGCATATTTTAACCTTTACTGACTAAATTGACACTGCTGTTCAGGTCTTGAAAATAGTTTGTTTATTGATTTATATTTCTAAATGTATGTATATTCTGCCCACTCATATATCAAAGCAGTGCACAACATATAATATTGTAAAGCAATACAAAATAATTTCAAGAATGACTGCCTCATCTAAAAAAGGGGGAAGGATTAAACAACTGAATAATAGACTTGTTGACATGTTGTTATATTCCTCCAATCTGAGCTAGATATTCTGGCTGGACGAGAACTTGATTGAATGTTTCCCATTTCCTTTGTCCTTGGAGGTTCATGTGCCTCTGAAAATAAGTTTCTGGTGGTTGGGGAACCCTCTGGAGCTGGAAGGGGAAATCAGCAGGGAGCTTGCACAAGCTGAGGTGCATTTTTGCTCATACATGAGCACCTTGGAATCCAAGCCATCAATTTAAAGCCATTTGCTTTATTTTTATTTCTCCCTGAAGAAAAGCTCTGTAAATCTAAATCCCCTAAGCATTTTCTTTAGGAACAAATATCATACACAAGGATGATTTTGTCTTTTCCATTCTGAAAGTATGACAGTTAAATATTCTCGTCAGTTGCTCGAAGGACTAAAAAGCTTATTAAAGCATCTGAAAGGGTGTTTTCTCTCTCTTTATGCTGGCTTCCATCTCTGCCTTTCTCTCATTATTGGTTATTTCTTTATAAATATTCATACTTTATCTAGAACTAATCGGTACTATGTTCCCAAATTAGCTGAGATGTTTGCCTTGGTGTACAGCCAATTAGCAGGAATCCAGGGATGTTATCCATTGACAGCTGGAAAGAGATCTCTAACAGCAGCATAAGGGGCTCCAGTATTACATAGTATTGGTGCATGAAGATTACATATTAGGATTTTAATCAGCATTCTGTCTACTGTTTTTAATTAGCAGTGTTTACCAGGAGAGCATTGCAAAAATTGTATTCTTAAAACAACAGATAAAGACAGATGTAACAGCTGTGATTGACTTTTGCTCTCCAGGACTACAGTCTGGATTTGCAGCAGAAACAAACTGTAAATGCCACAAATGGCTACTTTACAGCTCCCCAGAAGTTGTCTTACTCCTCTATGGAGAATGTCAAAGCTTCAAAGAATCAACCATCTGGCCTGAAGACAGGTACTCCTCCTCCACTCCGTAGACTCACTTCTGGTACACTCCCTGTGCCACTGCTTCAGTGAACAGCTGTGGATGGTGGCATCTGGTTCTTTAGGTTCACAGGTAGTTGCTTGTGGGAGTCTTGGCCAGGGCTGTCTTTACCCGGGGGTGCAAGGGGTGCAGGGCACCCGGGCGCTGAATTCTGGGGGGCACCAGGTGCCCGTCGCTGAAGCTGCCTAAGCTCTTAACTACCATATTTACCTGTTATGAAATATTAAATAATTTTCATCAAGCTAGAAAAACAAAAGACATATATACCTAGGTATTACCGAAATGTATACTTACTGTTTCACTAAAGGACTTTCGACTTTGTGTGCTCATTTACCAAAGATGTGCCGTGCCAGCGGTAGCGCTTGTCATTCACAACGGCGTGTTTTAATTTCATCACTTACGGTTCAAATTCATTTAGAGAAATTGTTAAAAAAAATAGTGTTTATTTTCATTAATTGTCGGCATTTTCTTTGACTAACAGCTTAGTACTTAGGGCTCTACTACACATGCGTTTCAGCACGCGATTTTAGTTTTCCATTTCCGCAAAAACGCACCTAGAGCACACAATATGAATTCCATGAGCTGCATTTCTTCTTCATTTTATGATGAATGCTAAGCGAGAAACACGTTTCTTTTTCCTCCCTTCTTTTGTAAACAAGAGATAAGGCGTAAGCATGGTGTCTGCCATAAGTATAATAAAAGTTAATTTGGGGGTGCTGGGAAGATCTTTGCACCCCCGGCGGCGGATATGCTATAGACGGCCCTGGTCCTGGCAGTGACCATACAGGACCTGCTGGTCTAGGAGGAACCTCTGAGGAATCCTGTCTGACAGCCAAGGCAGAGTGGTCCCCTGATCACCAGCAGTGGCCTAGAGCCTTGAACATGACCTGTCTCCTTAGCTGGTGCCTCTGGAGCCCCAATGCTTGCTCTGTTAGCACATGCTCAGCTATCAGGAGTGTTCCTTGGGCATTGCTCTCCAAGTTACATTGTGCTTTTCTGTAGGACTGCTATGATGGATTTCCAGATCATAGCATTTCCTGATAATAGGCCCATATTCTTCATGATGATAGGAACTAAGCAAAATGGCATTCATTTCTTTGGTACTTATCTGCTTTCAGAAAATATGGATGCTTCTGCAAAGAATGAATAATCAGACTAGATAAAGTTGTAAATATTTATGTTTCTGGAAGCATCGAGGGAAGAGGAGGGGAGTGCTTATCTCATGACTCGATTAGATTGCAATAATCTTTTCAGAAAACTTTGTGGTTGCCTCAGTTCCAAAAAAAATTCATTAAACCCAATAATAAAATCCTAAAATGAACAAATCCCAAACCGTTATTCCATTGAGATTGTAGATAATAGAAGAATGTGAAGATGCAATGTTTGTCATGTTGTGTAATAGAATAAAGGTGTGCAGAACATATTTCTGAAAGTTGCATTACTATGACCTCAAAACGCCCTTTGAGAATCTACTTTGAGCAAAAACACTTTGGTTAGAGTATTAAAGCCCTTCAGTAACATTTATCATTTGTTATTTGTACAAGTCATACAACTTTGCTACTTTGCTGTTACAGATCCCACTTGAAAAATGTCCGTACTTTATAGCTTTATACATTACAAGGTTACTTTTTTGCTGTGAAGTTTTTTTAGTAAAAAAAAATCATTTATTTAATATTTACAGTATTGAAAACAATTGTACATGCTAGTTTGGTGTGACTTCCTGTACTGTTACTGAGAGACCATGCAGACCAGCCTTTCTCAGCCTGGATGGCAACTTCCAGCCAGCATAGTCAGTAGTTAGAGCAGACCTTTCCAAACTTTCCATGTTGGTGATGCACTTTTTAGACATGCATCATTTCACGACACAGTAATTCAGTTTTATTAGCAAACCAGAGGTTAAACTAGTCCCTTTCCAGCCCTGGGAGGAGTGTGGGGAGCATTCATGCAAGACACCTACTACACACTGCAGCCGACACACTAATGTGTCATGACACACAGTTTGGAAAGCTCTGGGTTAGAGGATGGTGGGTACTGCAGTCCAACAACGCTTGGAGGACACCATTTTGGCTGCTCCTCATATAACTGTACTCCAACAACAGTTGCAGCAGCCACCATCATTTAGAGATTCCCTTGAGTTTGTTCACTGGGAGACTAGCCAATGCTATATCCTCAAATGCTGAAACACTGCATGAGAAGGTTCAAGTAGATGCTCTTCTTGTATAAAGAGGTAAAAACCCTTGCTCTCATTGGCTCTAGGGTTGCCAGACTCAATAGAGGACAGGACCTCTGTGCCTTTCATTGCCCTGCTCTCTTTTGAGTCTGGAAACCTTAAAGAGAAACTAGCAGACCCTTTGCTTGGAAAATAAACAAAGGGTCTGCTGGTTTCTCTTTAAGGTTTCCAGACTCAAAAGAGAGCAGGACAATTAAGGGCACAGAGGTCCTGTCCTCTATTGAGTCTGGCAACCCTAATTGGCTCCCACTAGTGGCAGTAGAACCCTAATTGGCTCCCACTAGTTTGCCAGAAGCGGCTTTGTCATGCTGGCCACATGACCTGGAAGCTATACGCCGGCTCCCTCGGCCAATAATGCGAGATGAGCGCGCAACCCCAGAGTCGGTCACGACTGGACCTAATGGTCAGGGGTCCCTTTACCTTTACCTTTACCTAGTGGCAGTAGAAGCATAGTAGATAATGGATTCGATCTTAAGGTAAGTTAATTTAAGGAAGTTTAAGAAAATAGAGTTTCCTGCTCCCTACTTCCCTGCAGCCGCTTGTGTTCCCCTAAAAGTCTCTCTGGAGAGATGGGAAACACTCATTAACATTGTGGGGTGGGGCGCGGAGGGCTGCTGAGCAGTAAAATTAAATCAGTGTGTATCCAAGGCAGGAAAGTTTAGTTGAAATCAAGTCTGGATTCCTTCATTCCTTCATTTATTTTTAACTGTGTTCTATTGAGGACAAATATATGCCTTGAACACAGGCTTTGCTATCATGCTTTAACTACTTCATACACATTCCAAGTCAGTAAATAGTAGTAAACATATAGATGTTTTCCTAATGCTACTGATGTTCATTTCTTTCTTCTGCTTAGTCATGAAGGATAGAAAGCTCCCAAGCCAAGCACTGGAAATGTTGTGGTGCTTGGGATGCAGAATTATGGGTAGAACCTTTCATATCAAGGCTGACACCTTCACTTTTATTGAACAACACTGCATCTCAATTTAAATGAAGATTTATTTATTTGTACGCTGTGAGCTAAATATACTCTCAAGGGGAGGAGGAAGTGGAAGCTTTTATTTTAAATTCAGTCTACTTTCCACTTATCAGCTTAGCTTGCCTCTTAAATACTGAGTTCAAGATTTCACTGGGAGGAAACATTTTAAAAAGCTTCTTTCCTAAAGCATAGATAATCTTTTCTATATAATGGCAGTCTTTTCAGAAGACAGGATAATGAATCACAGGGCAAAGTCCATGTCCATTAAAAAAATAAAATAGCATGTACTTCAGTAGTAACTCATGGTACATTTTCTTCTTTTTGCCTAATTGTCAAATCACTTTTTAAACGAAGGGGAAGAAGTAAACATTACACACAAATATGTGCAGCAAAGCCCCAAATGTTTTGAACCCAAATTTATATAAACATATTTTAAAGATGTTAAAAAACCAACTCAATATCTTTGCCACCTTACCCCAAACAAATTAAATGTGATAACTCAAAATAATTGTTGGAGATGTAGGACACAAGGGCAGATTACTTATCTTGAGCTGCCCCAAAGTTCGGAATTTCTGGACCCCTTATATGTAGCAACTGTAAATCCACAAGTGATATTACTGGAATATTTAAAAGATCAGGTGCAAAGTGTGTATCTTGAAATAATAGTTATTTTAAGCTGCAGAAACCTGTGTTGCCAAAAACTGATATAAGGGGGGGGGACCCAATGGTAACCTGTTGGTTTGGAAAAGAACTGTGTACAATATGATCAAATTAACATATTGCAGGAGAATTCATAACAAGCAGCTTCTACCCATGCTATCCCCACCACTTCCTACCAGCTCTTCTTTGTTGTTATTCTAGTGGAGGTTACTGTGTAGAAGTGGATTGGATAAATAAGTAAATAAATGGCTGACACTGACTGTCTTCCAAGTTTACACCATTTGTTTTAATAGAGAACATTAAGTTGGGGGGTGGTGGGCATTTATAGATGCGCAGTGCTGATCAATACAGTTGCATTCCTATATCCCAGCCTTCCTCACCATAGTGCCCTCCAGGGGTGTTGGACAACAACTCCCATCAGCCCCAGCTAGCATGGTAAAAAAAAAATCAGGGAGGATGGGAGATATAGTCAAAAGCACCTGGAAGGTGTTGGAGATGGCTGCTATAGTGCAATGTTGTGGACCTGTATTTTATTGTTTGTTTTAGACTTACATGAATAATATTGCCTCTTCAAAATAACTGCATTCTGTTTTTCCCCTTACAGCCTTAACAAGTCAGAACACATTTAAGAAGAAATATCTATTCATCCCTTTTGCATCTGGAGTCTTTTTACCATATCACTGATCTCTCTTATAAACTCTGAAGGCTTTTGAGCACTGAAGACTGGCAGACATAAATTCTTCTTTGAATGTTCTTGGTCTAAAGTAGATGTACCCGATCTTCTGGATGAGTATAAGGATAAAAAGGTTGGTGGATTATTTGAAAGCCTACAGCTTCAGAACTGTTTGTTTCTGTGTATATCTTACAGCGGGGTGGGTGGGCAGAGTTAATAGATGTCTGCTTTCCATGAGCGGTATAGCATTTTATTTATACTTGGGAGAGAGAACCTTCCTTCCTTCCTTCCTTCCTTCCTTTCTGTCTGGAATGTCATGGGACAGATTTCCTACTGGAAAAGCATCCAGTGATTTCTCTTGATTTGACAGATTTGCTTTTGCATATTCCAAAACTGATTTAACCTGAACGTATCAAATGGGATGTCGTATCACTGGGAAAAAAAGACCTATGCTTGTATTGGATGTGAGTGCTGTATCTATACAGAAATTGCAACACTTTAGATGAATAGAGAATTAACTAACGGGAAGCGACATTCAATAATAGAGAGGAATGAATTGGGACCATGACATTTGTTGTTGTATCCAGCTTGGCCCTAAGAGATTAATTACTGATCCATAGTTTATATACATGCTATTAATGCAGCAGGGGAAAACCCCAATGTTTATTAGAAACTAGTCTAATGAGATCACCAGGTGATGCATGGCCAAAAAAAGGGGCACAAAAGGCTTTGCCACCTGCTGTCCCCCCAGTTACTTACCTTAGTTAAGGACCTTTGGACTTTGGGGCTTTCTCTGGCCTCTGCTGTTGATACTCCCTCATTTCCTTGGGGATTATCATATCTCATTCCACACTGCCCACTTTTTGCAGCTGTATTTGTTTGACTTGATATATATGTGATATCTTATCATAGTGGCAAGTGAATATTCTCCATTGCAAAAGATTCTTAACTGAAGAACGTTGGAAGTAATTAACTAAAAACTTCAAATGTACAGTACTGTTCTTTATCAGCATTTTAGAAAGTTGTTTTTCCTTTGATATCTCCTCTCTCTCTCTCTCTCTCCAATTTGTTGCTCATAGTGGAACAGTGACTATAATATTGGACTAGGGAGACCTAACTTTAAATCTGTATAACCACTATGTGCTGCATGTACATGTATAGGATTGAACATATCTCATCAGGATGTGCTGACTCCCTGTTGTTCACTGGACTGCCTCTACCAGTAAAACTGTGGGGTTTTCTTTTGTTTTGAAGTCTTAGGTCAGCTTTGATTCAACATTTGATACGTGATGTTTACTTACACATACAAGTCACCAATCAAAGTTGCAGTTCTTCAGCTAGGAACATGCACGTGTGAATTCATTTAAAGTTCCCACCTCTACTTTTAAAAGACTCTCATAGCCCCTGTAAGGCAGAGAATGCATAAGGTAGAACATAAACATGCCATGATAAACAGCTGGAGAGCTGGAAAGTCTGCTAGGCAGAAAATACACCAGCCTTCATTTCAAAACGCTCCCTTTGCACCAGTCTAGGTATTCGACCACCAAAGCACTTTGAAATTCAGGTGTGTGGAGGGGATTGAGAATAATTTATTCTAAGTTTTTTCTGCCTTGGGTATTATGTATAAGGCATGGGAATATGGTGATTAATAAAGACAAAACTAAAACTTCGCAGTGTTACTACATTGTTGTAATTTCCACTTTGTGGTAAATGATACCATATAAATCCCTCGGCAGAATTATACTGTGGTACTCAATCTGTTTGCCTTTTAGTATGTCTGTAACTACTGTGTGCATGCTGTATATATTATTTCTCCAGTTATAAACCATAAATAAGAGACAGACAACATGCAGTCCTTTATCAGAAGAGACTTATGTCCCAGTGGCATCAATTATCTATTCCAAATACAAGAGAGAGAAAACCCATTGCATAATAAATGTAACAGAGCAGCAACGAAAGCATGCAACTAAAGCTCTGCACTAAAGTGAATAATAATACCGGTACGTCAGTGATCTTTCAATGGGAACTGGTAACAGGTATGGGGAAATATTGTAACTGGTTTAACAAAAAAACAACAATAATGAATTTACTTTTGAATAACTGCAGCTGTGATAGCTGTGGTAGTAAACTCCATGTTTTCAACAAGAAGCAGAGAATACTCTCTTCTAAAAGTGGGGCTGAGACAGAAAAACCCACATTACAATGCATAAGGAAGCTAAATGCAACCCTTAGCAAACATTGAAAAGAAACAGAAAGATGCAACATTTTAACACTATGTATAGAAAAAGGGAGAGAAGATAACCCTTTGGCGACCACAAACATCCCTATCCTACAACCGTCTCTCTTCCACCCTAGTTTCATTTCTTGCAATCCAACACTACAAAGCATCAGGGGCATAGCCAGGATCAAAATTAGGGGGGGCAAGGAGCGGGGGCAAGGGGCGGGAGGGGAGGGGCCACAGCGGAAATGTGGGCGGGGCCACGTGGCCTGCGCTTCCCAGGTCTTCCGAGGAGGCGGCCCCAGGCTCCCGCTCCCGGCGCAAAGCTCCAGAGTCGCGCAGGGAACGCGGGCCTGTGGCTGCGTCCTCCGCGCATCCCAGGTCTTCGGAGGAGGCGGCCCCAGGCTCCCGCTCCCGGCGCGAAGCTCCAGAGTCACGCCGGGAACGTGAGCCTGTGGCTGCCTCCTCCGCGCCTCCCAGGTCTTCAGAGGAGGCGGCCCCAGGCTCCCGCTCCTGGCGCGAAGCTCCAGAGTCACGCCGGGAACGCGAGCCTGTGGCTGTCTCCCCCGCGCCTCCCAGGTCTTCGGAGGAGGCAGCCCCAGGCTCACGTTGGGAGCGGGAGCCTGGGGCCGCCTCCTCCGAAGACCTGGGAGGCGTGGAGGACGCAGCCACAGGCTCGCGTTCCCGGCGTGACTCTGGAGCTTCGCGCCGGGAGCGGGAGCCTGGGGCTGCCACACTGCTGCGCCCCTCAGCCTTTGCTTCTAGGGGGGCAATTGCCCCCTCCTGCCCCCCTGCCTACGCCCATGCAAAGCATCTTTTGTCCCTTTTTGTCCCCTTATCTCTATATCAGTAACTAGTTTTCCTTGGATTGACACATTATAATTTTGTATCACTTTCCTAGATTGCTGTCCCATTGTTACCCAAGCTGCTCAATACCTTTTAATAGAACCTCTCTCTTTTTCTCTAGAGAAGTACTGTATATGGTTTCATTGTGCTTGTGTAGAAGTAACTACCAAAGGCTACCTCTTCTGTATAGCAGTAAAGGAGCAAAACAAAATATGAATCTGAGTCATTTATCGTTGCCTGTTTTTCTCCTGCGTGGAAATAAGGTGCAGGCTGCTCTTTGCACAGTTTTTGTTTCCCTTCCTGTAATATGCCCTGTTAACCAAAATTAACAAGTGGCATAGTGCTCTGAATGTTGAGTAGGCCTTGATGGCTATGGGCCAGTTCAGCATTACAAGAACAACCTGCAGCAAGTTTTGGGCTTGGGTGCTTCTTCTGGTGGAACGTGACTGTGAGAAGGACTTTACAACCTTTCTCTTCTGTTTTAGATTAACCACAGCAGCTGGCTGTGTTATTTGAACATGGACAAACTGAGTTAATCTTAACTTTGGCCAGTGGATACAAACTGAAATCAAGCCATAGCTAATGCTGGTGGCTTCTTTTCATTAACTAGAGTTAAGATCAACCGCAGTTTAGATTTCAGATGACCCCCTAAACTGCAGTTGATATAAAATGTAATGGGAATATTTGAATATCCTCCTTGTGGCCATGCAAGAGGAGATATGAGGGGGGATTGTCGTTCCTGTAGCACTAAGCCAAGCCTTAATCTCTTGTCTGAATGCAGCCTCTGTGTAATTCTCCATTCCCCAGTTTTGTTGTGGCTGTTGAACTGAAATGAGTTTTTGTTGCATAATTTCTTTCACTTTCTCTCCCCCCCCCCACAATGTCCTTTTCAATCAGGGCAGCTATGAGTTTCATCCTGAGATTGATAAGGGTGATAAGGGTAGGCTTGAGTACTTTTTCTGTAGGAGAGTGACTCATCTCTTGGGTCAGAATAATACAAATAAATAAATAAAGCATAAAATAGCCACTGCACTAATATGACCTGTCTGTGCCAACATGTGAGTAGCTCTAACAGTGTAGGATATCAAAGATATCTGATTTAAAGGAATGTGGGAAACTTATGTTCAGTTTAAAAATAAATGTGTGCTCACAAACACGTCACATGAAGACAGACACACACAGGTACCTTAAACAGCAGGATGTAATCTCAGACTATTTGCAGCCAAGAGGTTTCTGCTGAGCAAAATGCTCATTCAATTTAGAAATGGAGATTATAATAATTTTCCTATCTTCCTCACATCAGGGGTCCTACCACCATCATGCAGATGTATATGCTATAATGTGATATATCTAGCAAACCTCCGTTCCAGGTAACACATGCTTTAAACATACAACAATCTAGTTCATCCATAATGCAACACTTCCTAGCTTCCACAAGTGAAAAGTAATGTGCTTAAATTGCCCCATCTAATAAAGCACTTGCTTTTAATACATGCAAAGTGGTTTATACGATGGCATTGCTTGTAACATGCAGCACTCTACTGAAATAGCCATTCACACGCACACACACCAAGCCAAAATTGTCAAAAGGTGCACATTATTTATAGATCTCTACAAAGAGGTTCATCCTAAGAACATAAAATGTAGGAAAGGGAATTACGATGTTTCTGGGAAGGATGCTAGCAGCCTGCCATCTTTTTTTAGAGGCACTATGGGAAGGAAGGAAATGGTGGTGGTCTGTGCTCAGGTGTTTGTGCTGCTTAAACTGTGCCACTGAAATAGTCTGAATTGTTTAGTGCTGGCCCCTCCCTGTGGGAGATCCCTGAGAACTGGGCAAATCCTATACAGGAGTAAAATGTTTCCATCTGCGCCAACCACTCACCAAGCCCCCATCTTAGTCAAGCACAGTCAAACTAGGAATTTTTTGGTTTTGTCTCCAGGAAGTCTCTGAGTAAAACACATAAAAATGTGGACATGTGCCTTTGCTAGGATTAGATGGGCAGGGAGTTGATGGCAGACCACTGCAGTCTCCTATACCAAATAAGTAACCAAACCTAGTAACCAGTTTTGAGAGGTAGATGGCAGTGATGCCAGATAAGGGGAAGAGAAAGGATAAAGGAGTGTTTACCTTCTTAATAATAAAAATACCTTTATTGTCAATGTACAACCTGTGTACAATGAAATTAACCTTGTTCTACCTTCCAGCCTCTTGTGTTTTCACACGTTTCCCTTTTTATAATGCGATATAAAAATTAAATGCATGTATCCTAAGCAGTACCAAGAAAAAGGAAAGAGAAGGATGAGGCAGCCTTTTGTATAATTAACTTAATAATAATAATGGCTTAGGGTCCAGCTGTGGAGGAGAGATTCATCTACAATACTAGAGGGAGCAGAAGTTCCAGTACATATAAACAGAATGTTGCAAAAGCCTGCAGAACATCTCTGCTTATTACTCTCCCCATTAAGTGATGTAGCACTGACTTTAAGTGGGAAAAGGCAGGTGCTCTGGGAGGCTTCATAGATTAGAGGTATAGCATGTGCTTTGCATCTAGAAGGGCTCCAGTTCAATCCCTGGCATCTCAGAAACTAAGGCTGGGGAATGCCTATGTCTCAAGCCTTTGTGGATTGCTGTCAGTTGGCATAGGTGTCAGTTGGGATGGGTGTCAGTTGGGATGGGTGGACAAATGGTTCATAGTATAAAGTTTCTTCGTATGTTGCATATATCTTCATATACATTATACTTCCCAAACATTAGGAAGAACTTCCTGACAGTAAGAGCTGTTCGACAGTGGAATTTGCTGCCAAGGAGTGTGGTGGAGTCTCCTTCTTTGGAGGGCTTCAAGCAGAGGCTTGACAGCCATCTGTCAGGAATGCTTTGATGGTGTTTCCTGCTTGGCAGGGGGCTGGACTGGATGACCCTTGTGGTCTCTTCCAACTCTATGATTCTATGATACTTGGTACTCGGTATGGCAAGGTACCTTTGCTAGTCCTGTGCATGCATGTTTCTGTGGAATTGTGAAGACAAGCACCTCACGCTTTTGGTGTGTGGGATTGGAAGTACAGGAGGAACCCACTTAGCCCTTGAAACGAGAACACTGGTATATTATCACCAAGACTGATTACTACTTTCCGTATTTGGTGTTTTTCCCCAGGACACCTTTTTGTAGACTTGTAGACTACACTTCAGCACAAAGATGTTAATAAGCTTGGTGAGATTTACTGAAACAGCTGTGTCTTTTACTAAGATAACAAAAACCAGGAATCTCTTTCCTTGAACATGAAATACTATTTCCCTAGATAACTGATAACACATCTCTCTGCAAAAATAATTTTTAAATGGGGGCAGAGCCAGGAGAAATTATCTTATGCTCCAGCTGCAATTATATAGCACTTCAAATACATTTTAACACTTCAAATATAGTGAAATTATCTCACTATTTCTTAAAGGTGTTTAATTGCAAATGTCTTTTAAATTAGTAATTCAAGGAGAAAATATTAAAATAATGGCTCTCTCACTCTCTAATTTTTCTAACAATTTTTGATGGATTGTGGTAGTTCAAGTTCATATTCTAACTCCAGCTGAAATATTTTGTGAATCCCCCCCCCCGCCCCAATGAATATGCATGGAACTGAGAAAGCAATAATGTCAGATCTGCAAAGAAATTCTGTAGTTGACTAGAATGTATGTAGATCATCCATATTGTGATAAGGCCTTTTTCCTGTCTCAACATCTTTTGCAATCTCTTAAAAGGGTGTCTGATCTGTTTTCGCACGGTGTCAGGATTTTATTTGTAAGCCACTTTTGATTTGAGGATATGAACTCTCTTCTTTTGAATAGCAGCTGGTATGTTTCTGCTTATGGAGATAAGTAAAAGAAATTGTTTCCATATGCTGTCCATGGCATCATCTATCCTCTTCTACCACACACACACACACACACACACACACACACACACAGAGAGAGAGAGAGAGAGAGAGAGAGAGAGAGAGAGAGAGAGAGAGAGAGAGAGCATATTAAGCTATTTTCCTTTCAATTTCCCTGCCTGTTATCTGCTAAATGTATACTATGCTAGTGCTGTGCATCTGGCCAAAAACTGGTAGCCTTTCATTGAGGTATTAACTAGACTCACCCTGGTTTCCTACAAAGGAATCCAAGAAGCATGTACAACAGTTACTTAGGAAGGTACAGGATTACTGGGTTCCTGAGTCAATATAAGAACATAAAAGGAGTCTGCTGGATCAGCCCAGTGGCCCATTAGTCCAGCATCCTGCTTTACCAGTGGCCAACCAGATGCCTGTGGAGACCAGCATGCATGGTTCGAGCATTCCCCCTTCCTGTGGTTTCCAGCAACTGGTTTTCATAAGCATTACTGCCTCCAACTGTGGAGGCAGAGCAATAACCATCGTGGCTAGTAGCCATGAATTTGTCTAATCCTCTTTCAAAACCATCCAAGTTAGTGGCCATCAATGCCACTCAGAGAAATCCAGGATTGCCAAGGGGTGGGGGCTTCAGGCGAGGAGGAGGAGGAGACACAGGCAGCCTTTGTGCATTCCTGGGAATGTGCTGAGGAAGCAGACTCCAGAAAGACTGGGTCCTCTGCTCACCATCTGCAAGGTGCTATGCTTTGCAGGTGCCTTCCTTCAGGGCAAAAGAGATTGAACCCTCAGTGCAGTTGGGAGAGGAGGGGCACTGTATTGCCTGCCTGCCTGCCTTCCTCACCCCATCCCACTCCCAATCATATGTTTAATTATTTCTTCATAAGTAAGTGATAGTCCCATCCCCTAGGTCAGGGAAGAAGCGGCTGTGGACAGCTACAGTTTTTCTATATGCAGTGCAGTGTACACCAGGCTTCCCCAAACCTTGGCCCTCCAGATGTTTTGGACTACAATTCCCATCATCCCTGACCACTGGTCCTGTTAGCTAGGGATCATGGGAGTTGTAGGCCAAAACATATGGAGGGCCGCAGTTTGGGGATGCCTGGTGTACACGGACTAAGCACCAGGGTGAGAGGTCAACAGGGGAAAGGGCTCACTTGCAAGGAACTGCAGACTCAATATACTCCCCAATATATTTAATCTTTACGTTTAGCCAAGTTTTTAAAAGTCTAGCCGTTCCCTGTTTACTTATTTCTTACCATTAGTATTTTATCCTATATGTGTTTGTTCAAACTCAGATAATGAGTTTAATGTAAAAGTAGGCTTTCTCACACACATGAACACTTGCTCTGCCACAAACTATGAGAGTAAATGGAATGTCCTTCCAACAGCACATTGGAATGAACATCTTAGTGCTGATCTTACCAGTCTGCACACTGCATTGCTTATAACAGGATGCTCATTTGATTGGTGCATACATAGCATTTTAAGTTTGACTAGAAACAGAAAGGGACAGTTGTGTCCAGAGTATAAAAGCAGTATAAAAATTATGTAACTTTTTGCTCTGATGTAGAATGATGCCATTAATTCATGAATTGATTTTGAAAATGACAGGGAGCAGTAGTCTCTCAACAAAGACTACTAATGCTGTATAACTGCCTCTTTGTCAGCATCATGGATGCTTACTTAGACAAACTTCAGGCTAGCAGAAAGCATCTTCAAACTGACAGGCTACATTCTAATTGAGGATACATGAACTTCTGAAGTGATTTTTAAAAAAATATATGCACTGATGTGTTGAGACATGCCAAATGCTTCAACAGAATAACCATTGCAATCTTTTAAACAAGTCACATATTTGATGCCATTTACTCTTGGGTCCAACAAATGCATTCCGTTTTATTTGTTAACCTAGCAGAACATTATTTATTAATGAGTTCTTCATGCTTTATTAACCCTAATGTCAAAACACCTCTGTGGGACTGTAGGAATGCTCTGTCTCTATGTTAAAAGCCTTCTAAAGAAAATGAAAAATTATGCACTAAAGCTGAAGATAAAACCCAATAGATATCAGTTCAACTGCTCTTGATCCTGGCAGATGATGTTTCTGAATAGTTTTGAAAGAGCGGCATCAGATAATATAAGCTGTCTCAAATGAAAGAATTCTGCACTATCAAATGTACATAATTAGGAAGGTTTAGAGAAACTTAACAAAGCCACTCTGTTCCAAGAAGCTGAACGGTATATTCAGCAGGTGAAAGCTGACAAGTTCAGTAGAGAAGTACAATGCTTGCTTGGCTTCATTTATTTTTCACTCAGTCCTTTTATATCAGGAAGGGAAACTTCTATTTGCAAACATTAAAATGATAGAATGTTGAAACACAAGAGGTTATCAGAAGTTTTCTTAACGAAGTAAAAATAATATTGCACAGGAAGCCAATATTAGAGTTCAATAAACTTTTCCCTTGCTCGCTCCCCACTCTTTGTTAGGATTTTGTGTACCCGATTGGTGTGAATCACATGAGTTGTCTGAGAAGAATGTGGGAATGGAAGACTGTCTTATCTCTTCCGTCTGGGAGTGTTACTGGATTGTACTTTCACTTCTGCAGTGTGTGTTTTAGGTCTTGTTCTGCCGTAGCTGGAGAACACAGACATGCTTATGGATCCTCTGTATATATTGTAAATAAAACATAGTTTAGACCTATGGATGTTTCTTTCTTCTTGCTTTGCAAGATGCCAGAAGAACTGTGTGCACTTTTCCAAGGAGGAGTGAGGCAGAGAAGCACTCTGGAGTGAAGGAGAGTGCCATTCCAGAGAAGTGCCTTCCCAGATTCGCTCAGAGGCACTGGGGGTCTGCCGCCCAGGAGTGCATTCGACACTCTTTCCCACTCTGGTATTCTTCCTGAGCATCTTATCTATAGCATTGGCATACAATTCAAAGTGATTTGTTATTGGGTCTTTTGTGCACTCTAAGCTTTGCTCAGATTTGTGCTGCGGTTTAGTAAGTCAACTAGCATGAAGCTTTGACTGAGAAGAACTGGCAGTAACTTTACCTACATCTCTCTAAGGGTAAGAAAACACAAACAGACTTAAGCAGCATGTAGTCTTTATCGATTGCAAATTAACACCTGGCTAGTTCCAGTTCATCTTAATAATGCAACATGGTCTATGTCAGATTTTGCCACAAGCATTTGCTCAACGGTTTGCATTCAAATCTAGCCCAAATATAACAGTCAGTTAGTACTATCTGTGGCCTCCTAATGTTGCAATCTGTGTTGTTTTCGGCAGCTTACTATCAATGCCAATGTCATGGCCTAGGACCTGAGAGACTAGAGTTCAAATCCACCCTCAGTCAAAAAGCCCACTAGGTAACCTTGAGCCAGCTGGGGTGTTGTGAGTCATGTATGCAACCTTAAGCTCCTTGGAGGGAAGGTGAAACTTAAACGTCATAAGTAAAATACAGTAAAATATCTGGCTGTATGCTGTGAAGTATTTAATACTCATACCCATATGTGCCACTGTCATGCTTCTTTCAGTGTGCTTATATATTTGTGAGATCATTTCTGCAATAAATGGCTGTGGTTACGAACAGCTGACTTGACTAAGAAAATAATTTCAACTGTAAAGCAGTCACCCCAACCCTTCTATGCAATGCCACATCTAGGCGTTATGTTGTGTACTTGCTCCTAATTTATTCCGCTGTCCAATTGATGACTGTGGTTGCTTTCAAGATGGGGCAGCACTTCATTTCCATGTTGGCAAGTGAGTTCTAATTTCCCTCCCCTCTCTCAGAAAATGTTCAGTATGCTTTATTGCTGGTAACTGCTCAAGACCCTCTTCCCCATATTTGGTCATATTCTGAGTGTTTAGAAAGGTCACTCTTTGATTCCAAGTTTGCAATTCTGCTGGTTATAAAAATGGAAGGGGAGGGCACCACATTTTCTCACAACAAGAAAGACCCACCACCACCTCCCCTTTGCCCATAGGTTTGGCTTCAACAAGTAGCACCCACCTGACCTACCAAAACTGACATGAATAGTTTATTCCAGCTGCTCTATCTTGCCCCTGTTGTCAATTCGTAACCATATCTTGCTTTTGTCCAAATTAAAAAAAGAAAAGAATGGAGGTTGATTTACTTCCGCAGGTTGGGAGAGAGGAATTACCCAGTATGGGATTTGCCACCTGCAGTTTAATTTGATCCTTCCCTCAGGGAAGTAATTGGCTACCCAAAAATAGCAGGTGGGAGGGCCAAAGTGTCAATTATGCCTGTCCAAAGCCTTTTTCCTTTGGCCTTTACAATTTCCCTGGTTAAGGCTGGAATTCAGAAATTTCTTATACATCCTTACAGTAGTTTCCGTAACCCACAGCAACTTCCCAATCAATTATATTGTCATGTCTTACCCACATGACACAAACAGCTTGCTACCTAAGTGCAGGATTTTCTATTTTCAGTCTTTTTGAAAGTTTTTTTATTTATTTATTTTTTGCATATTCATAACCAGGAATCTCCCTCCCCCTGTCCAACTTACAACTTTGTACCAAATACAACATGTATACATATACCATATGACTTCCCTTCCACACCTTATCTGGTTCCTTTGCTTTTCTGCTACTCCACACAATTATTTCTTTTTGCTTTATTATTTAATCCATTTACGTTCCATCTCTGATTTTTATAATTGTCCTTATTGAGATTTTTTTTTAATAATTTTTATTACTTTTCAATTATAATCCAATAATAGCCTCATTATAACAATACCATTTTGTAATACAATTACTAATACCAATCGTTCAAATATCGAATTAAATAATTTAGGTGCTATGTGGTTCAATTCAACCAATGTCTCATGGCAAAAACAACAAAATGGGGGGGGGACTTTTCTGCTTATATATGTTGATAATATAATTTTGGTTACCGAGAATAAATAAGATTGTACAAAAATTGTCGAATGTTTAAATAAGCAAGTTTAGAGAATTTGCATGCTAGATTAAAATTGATTAATTAAAATTAGGCACATTGAGAAGGGGATTGTAAGAAAAACACTGGGTGAATCAGACGATGTTGGGTTTTCGGCGAAATCTTGGCCCCGCTGGTTAAGGGGCCAAGGGCTCATTTTGTGGGTCACCATGAAATGTGTAGTTTAAACCATCAAACATTGCAGGGGAACTTTTGCTAGTGTGTCTTTAGCATATGACAGAAACTATAGCATGAATGTCCCTAAGGTCCACGGCTGGCCCATCCATGAGGAAAAGTGAGATGACTGCCTCATGCGGGAGATTGAATCCTGACAAGACAGAAGTACTGTTTGTGGGGGACAGGAGGCGAGCGGGTGTGGAGGACTCCCTGGTCCTGAATGGGGTAACTGTGCCCCTGAAAGACCAGGTGCGCAGCCTGGGAGTCATTTTAGACTCACAGCTGTCCATGGAGGCACAGGTCAACTCCGTGTCCAGGGCAGCTGTTTATCAGCTCCATCTGGTACGCAGGCTGAGTCCCTACCTGCCCACTGACTGTCTCTCCAGAGTGGTGCATGCTCTAGTTATCTCTCGCTTGGACTACTGCAATGCGCTCTACGTGGGGCTACCTTTGAAGGTGACCCGGAAACTACAACTAATCCAGAATGCGGCAGCTAGACTGGTGACTGGGAGCGGCCGCCGAGATCACATAACACCGGTCCTAAAAGACCTACATTGGCTCCCAGTACGTTTCCGAGCACAATTCAAAGTGTTGGTGTTGACCTTTAAAGCCCTAAACGGCCTCGGTCCGGTATACCTGAAGGAGCGTCTCCACCCCCATCGTTCTGCCCGGACACTGAGGTCCAGCTCCGAGGGCCTTCTGGCGGTTCCCTCATTACGAGAAGCCAAGTTACAGGGAACCAGGCAGAGGGCCTTCTCGGTAGTGGCACCCACCCTGTTGAATGCCCTCCCACCAGAGGTCAAAGAGAACAACAATTACCAGACCTTTAGAAGGCATCTCAAGGCAGCCCTGTTTAGGGAAGCTTTTAATGTTTGATGGATTTCTGTATTTTAGAATTTCTGTTTTTTTTTGGAAGCCGCCCAGAGTGGCTGGGGGAACCCGGCCAGATGGGCGGGGTATAAATAATAAATTATTATTATTATTATTATTATTATTATTATTATTATCCACTGGAACAGCAGATCCCAATGTCAAATTTTCTCTCCCCCCCCCCTATTTCTGATGTAGTTCTTCCCTCACCCCTTCTTCCCTGGCAGGGAGGGAGACAGTATTTGGGGGGTCAGCCTCAGTTGCCAAAATGTCTTGGGTCAGCCCTGCCAAACGCACCTCTGTAGGGAGGAAATTCTACAAATGAAGGTAGTGGAATCAATTCTAAACTATAGTTAATATTTAATTTCCTCTCTCCCCTGCCCCTTTGTCCATTATTATTGAAATGACTACTAATGTATCATGATAGAATGGCTTGATTCAAAGGGGGTTATTTTTAGTACTGTATCATTACTTACTCATGTTTATATCAAATTTTCATTTTCATTTTGATGCTTGTAATTACTGTTACTAGCTGATATTTTATACAGGGTTTTTATCATTTTCTTTCATCTTGGCCCTTTCATTATGCACATTTCAGCACTTAACATCAATACAAAGCAAAGAAAATGCTACAGTCTAAAGTCACTACAACACAATAAGCTTAAATAAGAGGGTCAAGTCTTCTACGGTATAAATCAGCACCAGGCCATCACCAAAATAGTTGTGGAGGCAGCTCAGGCACTAATTTACTGGTATAACTATGGCATTATGAAATAACTGGTATTATGAAATTTATATAACTTTCTTAGACATAAGTAAATATGAACTTTTTCCTCCAAGAGAGGTTACTTGGCACTGACATAGCCAAATCAATTTATCAAAAAAACTACACAGAAATTATTAATGCTGTCTAGCAAAGGCTCACGTTTTGCTCACCTTGAAATTGGAACGGAATCAAATTTCTATCCCATTAGAATGGGAGCATGGATCTTCAGCTGTGGGTCAAGATCTGCTCCTAGGTCACATCCTGATCTAAGGTGTGTCATGACAGCAGAACTACCACGATGCAAATACATGGTTAAAAAAGAAATATGTCTCCAAATGTATACTTGAGTTAAAAGTGGACCTTGGGTTGTAAAAGGTATAAGACTGCTCTGCTAGGGCACTCAGGGCTGAAGTTCCGTGAGCCTTTGATATTGGCAAGGGCTCTAGAACCTAGATTGCTTAGACGCCGGACAATAAGGCCTCACTTCAACTTCAGTAACATGTGACCCCGAAATTCAGGATCCCTACAAACTGATGCCAAAGTTTTGTTCAAGTTTTGACCTCACTTCCCTTATTTACTCTTTATTTTGCATTATTTTGGGAATATGTTTTGGCGCCATAAGCATGCCTTTGCCAAGAGCCAATTAATGTGTTTGTTGTTTGATGTTAGGTATTTCCCCTCATAAGCATAGCTGCATAGCTTATGAAAGGAAGCATGACTCGTCCTAGGAATGGCTTTCTGCATTTTACTTCAGCTGGTCTGAAAGATGGCTGGACACGACTTGTAAGGGTTGTGGGGGCCTAACAGACTGACTTGATAGGTGCAGTCAAAGAGAAGAGGCAAGCTGTTAAGCCAGGTAGAAACAGAAGCAATTAACCCCTTGACTGAATGACTCAACTAGCTTTAAAACAGTGTGTGATCTCGGAAATCACTCTGTTATAAAGAGAGTGGGCCAAGGACTGTGCATTTTGCCACACAACCTGACCTTATACATTGTCTAGAATGTTATTGGCTAGGACACATTCCTGCCTGGCTGCAGTTTTCTGCCAGTAGCTTTACATGGAGTTTATATTATTTTGTTTTTGCTTTCTTGCTGCTGCTATTTTGTATTTTGCATGCTAAGTTTCTGTTGACTTGATATTTTGCTTTTTATTACTTTTTTAATTTTGTTATTAGCCACTTCCTTTTTTCTGAAAAGAGGATTATATCACATATAAAATCCAAAGAAAGTGTTAAAGTGTAAAATGACTTTCTTGCATGCAACTTTTAATAGATATTTTCTGTTATTTACAAGCAAAACTGTAGGCAAAACCTATGGACAGCCCACCTTACATGTTTCTAAGCCACTCAAAGAGCTATATCTTATGGGACAGAATACAAATGTCATAAATAAATCATTTAAAATGAATGGTGGCATTAGGTGGGCTATCTTTTGACCATCCTAGTTTGATAGTACTGTACATCCCCTTTGATTCACCAAATGCAGCCACATCTTTAAAATATCCAATATACCATTTGGAACATGTGGTAGTCTTGCACATGTGTACATTTGTGTACAAATTTTGGGAAGAGGTAATGAGGGGCATTTCTGAAATAATAGGTGTACCAGTGTACCAGTGCCTTTAACCCCCAAAGTGTGCCCTTTGTAAAATTTTTATGAGTCAAATACAGACTTAATATGTAAACCTATTATCATTTTCTGTTAGTAGGGGCTTGTTTGACCATATTGCAGCGCTGAAAGGAGTTGTCCTTTCAGAAAAAATGAGTTTTCTTCAAATATTTGTTTCAATAACATGTTTATTCTCATTTCTCAGAAATTGACTTATAACAAGGGTATCTCAAGGTGCAGGTAAACCTATGGATTTTGCCTCCATTTTGTGGCCATTTGTTACTTACAGGATAGGCCAATCACAGTGTTGGCAAGTCTCAATGAAATATGGATTTGGTACTTATAATTTATTTTGTATTCTTTCTGTATCAGGTCCATTTTTGTAGTAACTTCTAATTCACTTTATAGTATTTTGGGAATGTATTTTGTTATATGAGGTAACGATGTGGCCCCTGTTTTTTGTTTGTTTTGTACTGCTTTTCCCCCTCTTCTTTTTTATTTGTTTATTTCATATTCCTTACTGGCTTGTTATTTTAACACCGTAACAAAGTCTTGATTTTTCTTTTCTTTTTAAAATAACCAGGATATATGTCTTATGTGTCCTGAAGGTCTGTATTTGGCTGGTTTGCTTCATTATTTAATTGTGTGGGGTCAGTAGCATGTGCTGTTCCCAGACCCACTCAATTAGAACTAGGATTTTTGAGCATGGCTCTTTTTGACTATGAGTACTTCCATTACAAACATAACATGTGCTTCATCTCTCTGTTCCATTTTTTCCAACAATGAAAGATGTCCTGTAGTGTCTAAAAAAGCAAATACATGCTTCACACCTACATAGTATACGCATATATTAAATTGGTATTGCAAAATGTCCATCAGCATTGCAAACGCTTGCCACAGTCAAAGGAAGAAGAGCAGAGGGTCTCTCTTTAGGTTGCCAGGGAAAACAGCCCGTTATGTACAATTATCCCTGGAGGACCCAATCAAACCTTATCCAATTCAGCAGCTATTGCATATGCTTTCAATTTTTAATAAAGCCCTTTGAGACCGGAAACAATGTGCATAGACTATTTCTTGTGACTAGTGTGTCATACCAAGTGGGTTTCTAGAGTTGTGTCTTGTCTTCTAGACTTTATTGTCTGGTAGGCAATCATTTCAATGAAAACAAAAGGCCACTAGACACTTATCTTCTCCAATGAGTTTTATATAAGTACATACGACTTGCACAGTATTTAAACCCATTACAATGTGGATTTCTAGACATGTACACTCATACTTCAGAGAGAAATTCCTAAATATTTCTGTCATCATTTGGAAGGATGCCGGAATTTTTGGTCAGAAGTTGAGCAAGTTTTTGGAAAACTGAAGATGAGGAATGGTAGCACACAGTACTCCAGGTGTGGTCCAACCAAAGTAGAACAGAGCGGTACTATTATTTCTCTTGACCTGGACACTATATTTCTGTTGATGCAGCTTAGATAGAATTTATATCCAGGCCTCCTCTGAACTCCTGTAGAGCAGCCCCTCTGTCTACTCTTCCAGACAGACTTCTGGGACTTTTTCAGAAGAGCTATTGAGCATGCTCCACCACTATGGCAAAAAAGGGAGGAGAGGTCAGTTGACAGACCCTCTGTTGGCTTTGAAATACATTCTCCTACTGTTAATAATGAGGATAACAGCATGGGTTACACAAAAGCCCTTGAAAATCTATTCCCCATTTTTATTAGTAAAGTATTTACCTTTGTTTAAGAACATAATAAAATAAAGAAGCAGAAAGATCCACAACTGACTATAGATCCATACAACATGGAAAAGTTATTTTATCTAATAACTCCATATATTATATTGAGAAAGAATTGATACTTAGGATGGAGCAGAGGAAGAGAAACAAATGTAAGCATTTACATTTAAACAAACTCACACAAACAAACACACTTTTCTGCTATTGTTGTTTCTGCATAATTGTTTCTTTTGCTGTAGCAGCTTTTATGTCTCCTGAAAAGACAGGTTCTCTTCCCCACCCCTAAAATGCCACATTTCTTTTTGTATTCTTCTATAGAAGTGCAGTAATGATCTTATTGTGCATAGCACTGTATTTAATAGTCAATTAAAATTCCTATTGAATTTTTAAAATGGGCTCAGGAACTTTTGAAGACTTTTTTTATTTAAAAAAAACTACTCGGAAGGTTGTACTGATAATTGTTACTAGTGTCCTATTCAAAACTACTTAGGAAAAGACAGATAGCCTGAGAAAATAAATGAAGGGGAGAGAAACTATTGTTAATTTTTCTTTTCTTCCTCCACTGCATCATTCATTCCCAGCATTGAATTTCTGATTTCTTTTGTCCTTATTTCATTGTATGTCTTGCCATGACTTGCCAGTGTATGTTTTGCATGCAATTTCATTGAATGCATTGCCATTTAAGAGCAGTGGGGGCTGAATGCATGATTTAATGTATAGATGAAGGCAGGGAATGGCTTTTTGTTTATTTGATAAATTACAGTGCTGAATAAAGGACAAACACCATTCTTTGTAGGGTTGGGCAAAAGGAAATGAAATAAGTAGGGGATAGTGTGGTGTGTGCAAGGTCAAAGCCAACAAGCAGGTAAGCAGGCTTGGAAAACCATCTGTAAAGTAGGCAGGCTGAGTAAGCAAGTTCAAAGATGAGTTAAGTCTAAGATAGAGATTTTTTTTCAGGGCTGCTTTGAAGTGATGATTGATAGATATATTGATTGATTATTGCAATAAAATGCAATGGCAGCACCATCTTGTCAGTGTGGTTTTATTCTATTTGAAAAAGATAAGAATAACGATAATTTAAGGAGAAGTGTGGGAAGAGGGGGATATGATGAATGATAGTTGATTTATAAAAGCCAGCAGAGCTTGTTTCATATTCATTCTTACTAAGCTGAGCGTTATGAAATCTCAAGTGATGGTCAAGTCACCACTTGATACAGCATACTCCTCCAAGTATTTATTTAAAAACCTGTGGTGAGTTTATATTTTATCTGGAAATTTGTGCCATTGTCCAACTATTTTTTTAATAAGAAGAAGTTAGCCCTAAACGGCCTCGGTCCAGTATACCTGAAGGAGCGTCTCCACCCCCATCGTTCTGCCCGGACACTGAGGTCCAGTGCCGAGGGTCTTCTGGCGGTTCCCTCGCTATGAGAAGCCAAGTTACAGGGAACCAGGCAGAGGGCCTTCTCGGTAGTGGCACCCACCCTGTTGAATGCCCTCCCACCAGAGGTCAAAGAGAACAACAATTACCAGACCTTTAGAAGGCATCTCAAGGCAGCCCTGTTTAGAGAAGCTTTTAATGTTTGATTTCTGTATTTTAATGTTTTGTTGGAAGCCGCCCAGAGTGGCTGGGGGAACCCGGCCAGATGGGTGGGGTATAAATAATAATTTTTTAAAAAAGTTATTCCCAGTCTCCAGTTTCAACATGGTCTATACTCATTGTTATATTACAGAGCTGGGGAACCTGTGCTGCTCCAGATGTTCCTGGCTTACAACTCTCATCATCCCTGTCCATCTGGATGGCACATGATCTAATTCCCTGCCCTCTTACTTCCTGCTATTTTCTCAACAGTGACTTCAGTAAAGAGAGTTTTCTTGATGGAAAGTTCTTAACGTGTGAAAACCACTTTCGTGTGCTGAACCCAAGTACTTTATCGTTTGATGCATTTCAAATCTTTTACCACATTTATTAAGTACTCTGCATAATTCTTCATTGGAGGACTAACCATTGCAAAATAAGCCCACACTTCTATCTCCTGTGTCTTGCTAGACCTCTTGGGAAGTTTGCATATGGCTTAGTTTCCCTCCAGCACACACACACACACACACACACACCCCACACACATTGTTTCAGAACCCAAGGGGGTCATTTGTCAGGTTCTGCTATGCTGGATTAGTTTAATGTGGCCAAATATTCTCTGATGAGCTCTTTTCTTTTCCTGACCTTTGCCGAGCACAACTGTGAAAGTGCCTGGAGAGCTCCAGGCAGGACTCATTATTTACAGCGTGTGGGCTTTGAAACCCACCTGAAGTTCAGGTGCCCTTTTCAACTTTACCAAAATAAGACAGACACACCTTTCAGGCAGTTGCATTGGTTTTTTGTTTTTTGTTTTTTTAAATGAGGTCAAAAAGTTAGACTACGAGCACAGTAGCTTAGTTTAATATAATTTAGTTCAGACAAGGTTGGGAGGGATTTCTTCACAATAGCAATTCCACTGCGTAGCCAGGCAGCCCACTAATTCAGCTACCAACTACAACCACCATACATGTAAATTTATTATTGTATTCTAGCTGTGTTAAATGAAGCTTTAGCTCACAAGTAGAACTATGGTTACCAAAACAACATAATGTGCAAAACAGCTAGGGAGTAAAATGAAAACATTATCAAGCTTTTGGAGGACTTTCTGCTTTATATTATTATTTTCTTCATTAAACTGTTGAACTCGCTCAGCCTGTCTGTTTGTGAAAATGCAGAGGGGGATATAGGTCTCCACTGCCTATTTTACTTGCTCATATGCTGCTAAATTTTAGTGTTTTTGTAAGTATGTTTTTGGTACTATGAGAAAGGAGACAATCAAAGTAGCCACTAATGAATATTAGGGAACATGCACATGAACCACACTGAACCATGCCACTTCGAAGAACTAAAAAGGAAGCTCTCAATTACAATCATATTGGCTGAAGCTTGAACTCAGTTGAACTCAGGATGCTTCCTTCAGACTGCATAGATCCTTATAAAATATATTGAGCTTTGATGAAAGATATTCAGGCAGCTGATTTTCAACCTTTTAAATTAGAAATGCAAACCATCTTGCAAAGAAGTCTGACCACATTAAGTTTTTTTTAAAAAAAATCAAAGCAAAGAACTATCAAGTCTTGATTACATTCCTCACCCTCTGATTTCCCTATACGGGTGGTACCTCGGGTTAAGAAGTTAATTCGTTCTGGAGGTCCGTTCTTAACCTGAAACTGTTCTTAACCTTAGGTACCACTTTAGCTAATGGGGCCTCCCGTTGCTGCCGCACAGCCGCTGCACAATTTCTGTTCTCATCCTGAAGCAAAGTTCTTAACCCAAGGTACTGTTTCTGGGTTAGTGGAGTCTGTAACCTGAAGCATCTGTAACCTGAAGTGTCTGTAACCCGAGGTACCACTGTACTGTATTAATCTGGCACAAACAATAAGTAAAATTTGAAAGCCTCCATATCACCTCATTTACTTGCCAGAGAAAGGAGGATCTGACAATTGCATGAGAGAGTGAGAAGATGATGCCATTGCTCCCACTCTGAAAAAAGTCTTAAAACTTTGCCACCTCCTCTGTGTTTCCCCTCCATTTCTTCTTCTTCTTTGGTGATCACTCGTAGCCAAGTAAGATTGTCTTCCATAAACATGGTTTTAACAATGAGTCCATAAGTGACTGTGGAGACCAATTCTGGATCCACACGTCCTTCCACAGTGGGGACATTGGTTTCTGGGTGGGAGTTGATCACGGTGTGGATTTGCCAAGCGTGCCTTTCTCTTAGCATGTTTCTCCCTTGCGTCCTGAGTTCAAGTGTCTTCAAAGCCCATGACACCTTTGGTAAAGGCTGTTCTCCAACTGGAGCGCTCACAGGCCAGTGTTTCCCAGTTAGTGTTTATACTACATTTTTTTAGACTTGCCTTGAGACAGCCTTTAAACCTCTTTTGTTGACCACCAGCATTACACTTTCCACTTTTAGGTTTGGAATAGAGTAGTTGCTTTGTAAGACGATAATCAGGCACCCGCACAACATGACCAGTCCAACGAAGTTGAAGTTGAAGAATCATTGCTTCAACACTGGTGATCTTTGCTTCTTCCATACACTGATATTAGTTCGCCTGTCTTCCCAAGTGATGTGTACAAATTTTTGGAGACACCGTTGATGGAATCTTTTGAGGAGTTGGAGATGGCGTTTATAAGTGGTCCATGTTTCACAAGCATATAGTGAGGTTGGTAGTACAATAGCTTTGTAAACAAGCATTTTGGTTTCCCTGCGAATGTCCTGGTCCTCAAACACTCTGCACTTCAATCAGGAGAAAGCCGCACTCGCAGAGCTCAAGTGATGCTGGATTTCTGCATCAATGTTGGCTCTTGTGGAAAGGTAACTGCCTAGGTAGGAGAAGTGATCAACATTTTCCAACGTTGCACCACTGAGTTGGATTTGTGGCACTGCAGAGGGATTATTTTTGTACTTGTTGGTGCAGCACTTTGTTTTTTTGGATGTTGAGTGATAGGCCAAGCTTTTCGTAAGCTTCTGCAAAGATATTTAGGATGGTTTGAAGGTCATCCTCTGAGCATGTGCACACTACGTTGTCATCAGCATACTGAAGTTCTATGATGGAAGTTACTGTAACCTTAATCTTTGCTTTCAGCCTGCTCAGTTTGAAGAGCTTTCCATCTGTTCGATATATGATTTCTACTACTGGCAGTTATGACATGTATGTTGGTGGTACAATCACCATGTAAAGTGTGTGTGACATATACATTTTCTCACATACAAGGAACCAGTTTTCTGGATGCATGTTATAATGTTTAAATGTCATCCACACGCCATGTATTTGCTATGGGAAATGGCAATGTAGTACTTTTGTATCTGCAGTAATAGTTCTGTTTGCTTTTGCAACATAAGCTACATAGGTTATCTTAGAAGATGGTATAAATATTAAACTGGAGTATACGTTATTATCTTTATATATTAAAACAATACCAGAAGTTTTAGTACAGTCAAATGGCATGCAGTTTGTTTGATAGGCTGAGGTAACTGGAGGCAAGAGATTTTAAAAAATATGTAAAATAGCATCTGCAATTTATTCTGCCCTTGTCTTTTTCAAATAGATAAAAAGTTATTATTAGTCCCTCATGCAACTAGACTAGACTCTTACATTTGTGTTTTGAATTATGCATTTGTTGTTTATATCTTTTCCAGAATTTTGTTATTCTCCATGGTCTTCATGGTTAAAGAACCTGATTATGAAACATGTGGTACACTTCCTGCAAACTGAATAGAATATTTAATATTTTGGGCATAGCCTACCACAATGTCTCTCTGTGTGCTGTGATATATTATGTTGTTACTGCTTCATGAGGAAGCCCTGGAAGGACAAAGGAAATTATGAAAACCTTCCAAGGGAAATGAGTAGATTGCTTTTGCAGCAAACTATGCATTTGCATTCAGCATGACACATACTGTAGAATACCACCCCTACCCCGAATAACTGATTAAATTTAGCTGCTGGCCCTACATGAAGGTGCATTTTAAGTCTCCTTTGTCCAGCTGTTATTAATACTAAGTAATTTTCACAGATCAATGGCCTGCCTTTTATCCTGCTTTCACAGTGGTGTTGCCCAATTATTGCCATGTTACTAGGGATGCTTCTGTTACAAGGATAGTAATGTAGTGGCCTACAGATGTTGGATTCTAACTTCTAGCACCCCTGACCTTCGACTAAACTGGCTAAATCTAATGGAGGTTGGAGTCGCGCAACATCTGAAGGACATTCCTGCTCTATTACATTAGTGGGGTCCAAATCATGCACACATTTCCTCATAAATCTGTATTCCTCATGAACATTGGAAATGAATTATTCGGCTATGGTTCCTGCAATGCAGGGGGTTTGACTGGATGGCCCTCCGGGGCCCTCCCAACTCAACAATTCTATGAAAAAGTATTGTGCTTTGACAGTTTATCCCTCTTGAAAATATGCTTATTCCTTTTAACCTCGGATCAGAAGTGAAGGTGATGGCTGATAGTTTTGCTATTTAAAACAGCAGAAGTTTCATTTGATTTCCTTCTCATCTGCTTATACAGTCATACCTCTAGTTACGTTCGCTGTGGGTTGTGTACATCACGGGTTACAAACCCGGAAGTGCCGGAACGGGTTACTTCCTGGTTCAGCGATTCGCGCCTGCACAGAAGTGCCAAATCGTGCAGCGAGCATGCGCAGATTCAGTGCTTCAGGTTGAGTACTGCTCTGGATGCAAACGGGGCTCCGGAACGGAACGGATCCCATTCGCATCCAGAGGTACCACTGTAATGAAAATGGGTATCATGATGTCACTACACCATGTATTTCTTGGCCATGCAGTGGCTGGAAATGGTGAAAGGAATGGAGAAAAGTTTCCATAACTACATATGCTGGCAGAGCTCCAGGTTTGAGGGGCTCCTGGACAAAGTGTCATTTTGTCCTCCCCCCCCCCTTACATTAGTGGACCCTTCTGGCTTACCTAGTGACAGCACCATGCAATTGCTTTCATGAACCAATAACCCCAAAATAGCATTACTGTGAAGCATTGTGGGAAATTAAAATAGCAGCTCCCAGAACCAGATTATTTGTAAAAGGAAGACCTTATCAATGTATCCTACTTCTGTATGGAGGTCCTGGCAGCTACCTATATACCTGCCTATATTACCTGTTACACTTTGGTACAGATGCTCAGGTTTCTTGCCTCTGTCGTGACACCTGAGGTGCTCAGTCCTCCTGTCTGAGTGGTGGAGCAAGGCAGTGTCCAGGGTTCGTTTCTGACTGATATTTTCAAACTAAAACATTCTACCATTATAGCAAGAGCACAATAAATTCACTAGTTACTTTCTGGAATTTGTACCAATCAAGATTTAAAAGGACTTCATTACTTGGCTATCACTGCCAAATTTCAGATTATACACAGCATGCTTTTAGAATTGATCCAAGTAGTAAATCTGTGCTCACAACAAATTGGCTTGTAAACATGACACTGGCTATTTCTCTCCCACAATAAATGAGTTACCACTCAGCAGGAAAAAGAAGCATGGTAAGTGGTACTTGTTTGGGGGAAATACCTAGACAAAGATTTCTTCCACACTAGGAGCTTTCTCTGGAACTGCCATGGTTTGGTGACTTGCTTTTTTCAGGGAATTCAGCCCAAATTGTCAAATCATTGCAGTCTAGTGTTTTCTCTGTTCTCCTCCTGTATTTTTTTCCCATACCTGATATGTGACAATCTAGTTATTTATTTTTTGCAGTTGCATCCTATCCACTTTGAATCATAGATATTTTCAGGGCTTCCATGCAGGGGCACAGCAAGAGGGGGGGCGATAGGAGCAGGGCACCCTGGGCTCCATTCTGGGGGGGGCAGCACCCCCTCCCCACCTCCACCGACGATGGCTGCCACTGCTGTGGCACAACCGCCATCGAGGAGAGGCCTTGATGTTGCTCGGTGCACACTCTGCTTGTTCCTGGGCGAGGGGCGCGCTTTGCTTGTTCCTGGGCTGACGTCCCTCCCTGGCCCGCCCCCCACCCAGGAACAAGCAAAGCATGCACTGAGCCGGCGAGCGAGCGAGCTGCAGAGCGAAGCTTTTTAAAAACCTCCACTGTGTAGCACACATGTGTGGAGCCACTGCATATGGCGCATGCTTTGTGCGCTCCCTGCACATGTGCTGTGCGCTCCCTGCGCATGCGTCACGTGTGTACTACACATGCGTCATACGCAGCAACACCGCGCATGCATTTTGCGTGGGCGATGCCCCGTCCCCAGGTGTCACCCCGGGTGCCGAAAAGCCTTTGTCCGCCCCTGCTTCCATGGCTTTAGATTTCCAATTTGTCATTCCTCCTTCCTGTTATTGTTTTCTGTTAATTGTGGTTTGGGAATAATTGGCAAATAACTTAACAGAAGAGCATAAGAATAGCCTGCTGTATCAGGCCAATGGCATATCTAGTTAAGTGTCCTGTTTCCACAGTGGCCAAACAGATACCTGTGGGAAACAAGCCATATGAACATGAACACAAGGTCACATTCCCACCCTGAGGTTTCTAGTGATTGGTATTTGGAAACATTGCTTCCTGCAATTGTGGAGGTAGAGCATATCCTGGTTGGCTAGTAGCCATTGATAACCCTCTCCCCCATGAATGTGTCTAATTCTCTTTAAAAGATCTCCAAGTTGGTGGCCATCATTGCCTGTGTGAAGAAGTACTTTCTGTTATCTATCTTCAATCTTCATTCAGCTTCATTGGATGTCCACAAGTTATAATGTTCTGAGAGGCAGAAAAACTTTTCTCCATCCACTTTCTCCCTGCCATGCATAATTTTATAAACTTCTATCATGTCTTGCTCATCTTTTCTCTGAACAAAAGTCCCAAATGCTGCAATCCTATGATCTTAAAATAAAAATAAAAATCTTACTCATGAGTAAAAGTTATAGAGGGATCTAGTCCATGGGGAAGGTGCTACATTAAATCATTTTTTTATTCCACCAATAAGGTGCTCTTGTTGAAATCTTTTTTTTTTTTTACTGTGTTCCAAGTATCGTAAGTTCTAAATTTTAAGAAACCAAAGGCTGTCTGTTGAGGGACCATAGCGAAAGGTAGAGTGTGTAGAAACTTAAGAGCCCTGCTGGATCAGACCAAAGTAAATACACAAACCCCTGTGTTGCAAAATATGGCTCAGCAATATAAAAAGCAACACAATGGTCAGAAACAATTACAATGTGAAACTTTATGGAATAATTCAAAGCATAAAGATTAACAAACTAAAGTCTCTGAAAGTCTCTGAAAGTACTGAATCACGGTGCCAGAGTTTACCCGGCGGAGAACAAGCTGTGAAGCTTTGTAATTGGCAATGTCCAATTCTGATGTCCAGCTCTGAACTCTGCTGAACAGTGCTTCCGGAGAGCAACTACTGTTTCGTTGAATTCTTCATCAGCCAATTAGTTCAACAAACACTCGTAAGTAGAAAGATATGTAATTTCTTCATAAACCAATCTTTTTTCAAATAGATGTAATATACATGAAAATGGAAAATGCTCTGGAACAGCGCTCATGCAATTATGTAGTCACTGTCCACAGTGCCGCTGCTTCTAGCTGCAAAAACTGAACAGCACTTTGCAGAGAGCCCAGGGGTAGAGAAGATGCTGGATAAACCCAAGTAGGCTGAATGACATCTGCATGTACACATTCGCATTTGCATTGCCATGGATTTCTTAAGCCAGTGTCTTTGTTCATAGTAAGACTTATTTTTAAACATAGTTTGGTAAAAAGCTAGCAAAAGTGACACCAGAGCAGATAGAAATTTGCTTTTAGATGTGGATAAACACTTTTGCATTCCTGTCTGACTCTGAAGGTTTTTGAGTGGCACACTCTTGCTATTAAAATGAATGAGATTTTCAAGTGTTGAAGGTTGTGCCCTAGTATTCCACTTCAGAAATGCCAGAATACATAGCAACTCCCTGAATAAAATGGAAGAAACCACTGCAAAATCTACATGCTGTTTGGAAACTTTACTGCCCGCCAAAATGTATAGAATATACTTTTTTAAAAAAACAAAAAAAGTGCAAGTGAAAGGTATTTTTTCTGCAATAAAGTTGTTGACACTTCTATTCAATTTATTCAATCCCCATTATTTATGTTGCCCTTGAAATTGTTTTCTGCTACTTTCTTACATGATAGCCCCAGGACACCAATGAGAGTGAGATAAAATATCTCACTGAGCTTTCCCAGTGAAATATCTGAAAACAAAGTTTTAAAATGGAAAGCAATAGATAACTCAGCTGAAGCAAGATCAATGAGGACTTGGGATAAAAACAAATAAAACATGTGTATTTCATTTAAATGTTCCCACTATAGCCTGTATTTTTTTATCTAGTGAAAATTACATTAAATCACTTGTGTATGGTTGCACTCTGTTTCAATCTACAAAAGACAATGGATTGAAAGTGAACTTTCCATGAGTGGATCCTATGGCAACAACAACGAATGGAGGAAACTCATCTTCTCTCTTCATCAAAGTTGCATGACATATATAGCTGCTGTGGCATTTTTCAAAAATGAAGCAGGGAACTTAGATCTGGTAGCTTGTAGAGTTTGTAGATTTTATAAAACCAGCAAGATGTTTAACAGTGCATAAGAATCAATTTTCATAGGCAGTGAGACATGATGTTTGCTATGCTGGTATTTCAGATTTAATCAAATTTGTTAAGTGGATCAATTTTTAAAGTGTGGGTTTTACTATAACAGTGATTGGTTGTCTGAAAGTTTTATAAATCCTGTGTTGTCTGTGTCTTTGTGTGAGTCAGAGATAGGGAAGGGATTAGAAGGTTTTTTGTTTTTTTCCTCTCTTTCTGCCTTAGCACTTCTATTGCATCAGATTTGTCTTAGGTTGGCCACATATGCATCACCAAAATAGAAAGTAAATACGTCACCATTTTGGCACATATTTGCATCAGATTTCCATGTTCTAAGATATGTATAGATGCAAATTTAGAAATAATTAGTTTAAATTTAATAGGAAAAAATCACTACATCTCACTATAGTTGACTATGGGTGGTTTGTGTCCCTGCTCAGTACCCTGTTGATGGGCATATTCAAGGACCTTCCTGCTTCTTTGTCTTTAAAATGGGCATGGAACAGACAGCCCTTTTAAACAGAAGACACCTTCAAGCAGAGGACTACTTGTTGTAAACTAGGACATAGATGGGCAGACTTCACGTTTTCAGGGTCTCGTTCCCCCCCCCCCCCCCAGAACTCCAAGGCCCACTAGCTGCACTTGTGTGCCAAATACTGGCTTTGAAACGGAGGTGGACATATAAATCCCAGTAATTTGTTTTTAGTGCAAGAACTGAGCTCACAGCCTTTTCAGTCCAGAAACTGTGGCTGGTGCATAACTCAGTGACCAGCTTGTTAATAGGAACTGAATGAGTTGACATATTACATCAATTCTGGGCTGGCTTCACTGGCTTGCAGAATGTTCCCGGATTGAAATTAAAGTGCTGGTTTAAAGCTATAAACCCTTGCACAGTTCAGGACTCCAATATTTTATGGAATGCCGCCTCCCATGTGATCCATATGAGCCTACCCAAAGCCTGAGGTCATTAGCAGTTTTTGGTAGAAGATGAAAGAATGGTTGACAAGAAAGAGGAGAGTTCTTTTTCCATCAGTTCATGAGACACTAATCCCAGAGAGACTGCTGTCTTTCACTATTTTTATGGACATTTTTAGAGGATTAATTTTCATGGCAATCATGCTTATTATTATTTGTTACATTTCTATAGTGCCCTTCATGTTTGCAATATAAAAACACAAAAATACATAACATAGTAACACACAAAACAATAATCCTTCCTACCCATACACAGTTTAAAAGGCCATAGATTGTTTAATTAGCCAAAGCCCTGGTTATAGAGAAATATTTTCACACAGTGCTTAAAGATATGTAACAAAGATACCAGGCAAGCCTCACTGGGGAGAGCATTCCATAAATGGGGAGCCACCACAGAAAAGGCCTGTTCTCGTTTTGTCATCCTCTGGACCTTTCATGAGATGGGGGCACATGAAGAATGATCTCACATGATGGTCGCAGGGTCTGGGTCAGTCCATATGTTGTTGAGGAGAGGTATAGTTTTTTTATTGATGTTTTCAAAATGAGCATATGACAACTTTTCAAGTTTTAAAAACTTGTGTGCAACTCTCGTATTTAAAATGTATCAATTTTTTATGTAAGTGCCCTTTAGACTTCCTTGAGTCAGGTGACTTAAGAATGAAAATGATGATGTTGCCTTGAGCTCCTTAGAAGAATTACGGGAGAAAGAATTAATGAATAAATAAAATAATTCTGTTGCTTTCATCTTAAAATAAAGCTTCCTGTGGAGATCTAGCTGGGAGGGCCAGACATACTGTTTAGGAACTAGACTTTTAATTACTCATGATGCACATACATTATTCTAATACAGTATTATTTTTCTGCTAGCCACATTGATACTTTTCGCAGCATATTTCCAATTAGCTTTGCTATCTTTTTTAAAGAGGCAGCAGGCCAGAAGATGTTCGTCGTTCTTCCTGCAGAACAGAATGATTGAGTTTGAGATTCTGAGTAGTAAACTGTTCAAATTGCTTTATATTATATATTTCTCATACACCATTAAGATGACAGTGAATTCCCACAGCAACTTTCACAATTACATATATATGAAAATGTTATTGATTCACAGCAGTATATAGCTGGTTTTCCTGTTTCTGTTCCACATATAAATGACTTTCCAAGGAGAAGCCAATTCTGAATTTTAATCAGCTGTCAGAATACTGGTGATTATAAAGAATCAAATGAAATTCAGAGTGCAGTATTGTGCTGAAAGCAAGGTATGTGAAAATGAAATTATCCATCTCTTCTTTTTCTTAGATTCTGCAAACATTGCAAACCATAAATGTTTCCCTTTTACTATTTTCTTCGATGCAGCTCAAATGCACATCTTTGCAGGCCCCCTAATATCTGTCAGTAATCTCAGTCAAACTAGATTTGATGAGGCAACTATGCAGATTTTATTCACATCTGTCCCATTTACATATAAAGCAGGGTAGGTGGCAGCTTTTTTTTATTTACATGGTATAGATCTAAAACCAATCCCCTCCCCTGACTTACCTTATTGCTCCAATTTCCTCAAGCAATCTTCTCCCAGCCCAGTTCACTTCTGATATTGAAGTGATTCATCCAATGCAACGCAACAAGGTGAGGCACATTCCATTTCATGCGTAGAACAGACACCCTCCCTTACACTGCATAAGGGAATAGGGCAGACATGAGTAAACATATGTGACTGCCCCATCAAGTCTAGCTTGCCCCTATCTATGCACTAAAGATGCTTACTTGGAAGTAAGTCCTATTTATTTCAATGGAGCTCACTTGCAAAGCAATCCAACACTGCCAGTGGAGTTAAGTGGAGCGACACAGCTATCACATCCAAATTCTGGCCAGCACAATGGAATATGGTGGTGGTGGTGGTGGATTGCTTTACAAGTGAGCTTAATAGTTGCAAGTGAGCTTAACAGTTAAAACTTAAGTGCAATTGGTGAATAGGGTTCAGGAGACTTGCTGGTGGATGGGGGAACTAACGAAACAGCTGGTAATAATAATAATAATAATTTTATTATTTATACCCCGCCCATCTGGCTGGGTTTCCCCAGCCACTCTGGGCTGCTTCCAACCGAATATTAAAACAGTACAGCATTAAACATTAAAAACTTCCCTAAACAGGGCCGCCTTCAGTTGTCTTCTAAAAGTAAAATAGTTACTTATTGCCTTGACATCTGCTGGGAGGGCGTTCCACAGGACGGGTGCCACTACCGAGAAGGCCCTCTGTCTGGTTCCCTGTAACCTCACTTCTCGCAATGAGGGAACCGCCAGAAGGCCCTCGGTGCTGGATCTCAGTGTCCGGGCTGAATGGTGGGGGTGGAGACGCTCCTTCAGGTATACAGGACCGAGGCCATTTAGGGCTTTAAAGGTCAGTACCAACACTTTGAATTGTGCTCAGAAACATACTGGGAGCCAGTGTAGATCTCTCAGGACTGGTGTTATGTGGTCCCGGCGGCCACTCCCAGTCACTAGTCTAGCTGCCGCATTCTGGATTAATTGCAGTTTCCGGGTCACCTTCAAGGGTAGCCCCACGTAGAGCGCATTGCAGTAGTCCAAGCGGGAGATAACCAGAGCATGCACCACTCTGGCGAGACAGTCCGCGGGCAGGTAGGGTCTCAGCCTGCGTACCAGATGGAGCTGGTAGACAGCCGCCCTGGACACAGAATTAACCTGTGCCTCCATGGACAGCTATGAGTCCAAAATGACTTCTAGGCTGCACACCTGGTCCTTCAGGGGCACAGTTACCCCATTCAAGACCAGGGAGTAGATGGGGTACAATTCCAAAGTGGTAAAGCACAACACTATGGAAAAGCAGCTCTGCCCCTTCTTTGACAGGTTGAGTTTCACATGTTTATTTTATTCTTTTTGATTTATTCTGAGACAACCCTGTATGTTTGTACACATAAAAGTGCATTTTGTATGGAAAGTACATTATAGGGTTCAGCAAAAATTATTCTGTATTTTTATGCTCCAGAAGCGCAAGTCACAAAAGATGCCTCTGTGACTGTGTAAAAATGGATTCTTGTCAAACAGAGTAACTACCCTAATAATGTGATGATACGGCTGGCTCTGCTGCCAGACTCCACTATGGCAAGAGCAACATAATTATATGAGAAGCAACAATTCCCTTATCTGTCATTAACATGTGTTGCTGCTAACCGTATTTCGGCATGGCTGAAGATGAAGCACAAAATTAAAATTTAAACCTAGTTCCTCCACACATGGTTTTCACACTTTCTGGAGCTGCCAAAATAGACTGGGAGATGGTAATATTTGTGGGCCAATCAGTTATCACCAAGATATCAAGCCACCGATTTTTGTTTTGTGGATGTTTCTTCATTTAAATAAAATTAATAATGTGTAGTTCCTACTTTTCTGTTATGTTTCTTTTGGGATTTTATTCAGAGCTCACCACTACAGAATAGAATGTTAAAATGATGGTGCTCTTTATTTATTTTTCAAAAAAGGTCAATACAGTTTTAACATTAACATTTTAACATTACCATAGGAAATTTTGAAGCTTAACAAGAAATTTGGTTTCCTGGAATGCAAATGCTGTTGTTTCTATACCTGCCAAAAGTCTGTCCAATCAGGATAGTAAATACGAACTATCAGAGTCAGAAGCTGTTTCGTTGGTTCATTAGCAGATTTATCAGCTCCAAGGTGACATTAATCTAGGCCCAATAAAGGAAATTGAATAAAGAATCCTGCTATTAAGATATACCTTAGGAGGTGCATAGTACAGATCACATTATTTTATTCTAAATTAATTGAAGTGGAATAATTATTATCTGCACTCAAATTTATCAAGAAGAATTATAACCCTACACTGAAATAGTGGGGAAGTCCTCCTTGTAACCTTCTTCTTTATGTATAGGAAAGTAGATCGTGGAGTGCTCAGAGGGGTGAGGAGGGGATATTATGGAACCTTGGAAATGCTGTGTCCCACAGGTTCCTCTTGTGGCAGGAGGGGGCCTGTGGGAAGGCAGCATGGAAAAGGAGGAGGCTTGAGTTAATATTATAAGAAAAGGATTTTAAACTGAAATAGAAAACCCGCCATAAACTTTAGATTTTGTTTAAGGAAAACCAGGAGGAAGACTATCGAGGAAGTCACAAGTATAAGGTTAAGGTAATAAGAATTGGGGAGGTAAAATTCTCCCCTATTATTGTTATGTTTGTATTTGTTTAAGTATGCTTATGAATGAGCTGGGGGAAACCAATCCTCAGAGCTCCTCCATTCCTGTCCTTTCAGTGGCAGGGGGGGGAAGAGGGGGGAGGAGGGAGGGGGGAGGCCAAACCCAACTTACAATGGACCCCTTTGATTCTCAAAGCACACGGGTTTCACTGGTGGCAGAGGTGAACCAGTGGGTGGAGGGAAAACGAAGGGACAGTGTTATATTGTATGTTTGTGTAGTTTGTTTAGTTTTGTTTGTAAAATTAATAAAAATTATTATAAAAAAAAGGAAAGTAGATCGTGAAACAACAAACAAGAGATGGATTATCTTGTAGAATTTAAGGTTTTTCTTATAAGAAATAGCCACGAAATCCCACATTACATAACTTGCTTACATAAAACCAGATAATGCAATGATTGACCAAAGTGGATAAAATACCAGCATTCTTAGGAAATGTTTATGTCAATCTTCAAACCACATCCTTCAGATGACTTATATTGACTTTAACAAAACTTCTCTGCAGCCAGAATTTTGAGGACCATAGCAACTGACATACAAAAACTACAATGAATGTAATCATAAACAACCTAATTTATTTTTTAAAACTACAAAATGGTGAAGATATCTAGAGGAATGAGAAGAAAACAATACATATAGATAATGTAGGACCAAAAGATGTTACTTTAATTATTCTGCCCAAATATAGTAAGTGTTGATCCATGCAAGGTTTCCACTGACATATTATCACCCCTGCATAATTTTTCATAATATCCACCAGATATACTGTATGTACTGTATCACAGGAGATAAAAATCATAAGGCTGCTCAAAAAGTGCCCAAGAACTCCAGGCTCAAAAATGGTCTGTGGCAAAATACAATTACTTTGCCTCCCCTAACCTCTCATAAAGTAATGATAATTTTATGGATTTCTTTAAAGGTTCATGTGTGGTGGGGTTCACCATAGCTGGTGGCAGCAGTAGAGGCAGTCCTTTTATTAAAACGTCCCCATCCCACTTTATAAGCTGGCCAAATGCAGCACTATTCTGAAGGGAAATAGCCACGGAAAAAAGGCCCCCCCCCAAAAAAAGTTGGAAAAACTTTACATAAAATTCAAAAAAGCAACAATGTCATACAAACCACACACACACACACACACACAAAAACTTATTCCTTCAATTTCTCCTCTGAACAGGATGGTGGATGGTAGAGCATTATCATAGCCCTAGAAACCTACTAATTTCAATGAGTATTTCTGAAGGGGAAAAAAATACACAAGTATTTCTGCGACATGGTAACGTCCTAGGTTTTTTAATATTAGAGTAGTGAGATAGAGGTTTCATTAAAAAAACGATCAGCTAAAACAACAAAGAAGCCAGATTGCTTTCTAAGTCTTTTGAAGATCAAAGCTTTAAATATAATTTAGATGCAGTTTCATAAATAATGAATGTTCAAGTGACTGTGGCAGCGTTCAGAAACTGTACATGATAATTATATTAAAATTAAACATAAGCAAACACATTTTAAAATAGCTGTTTTCATCGACTATATGACCCAAGAGGCAGTCAAATACAAGAAGCAGAAATAACTAGGATTAGATTAATCTTGCTTAGGTCACTTAGGTACAGGATTCATTGTGAGTCTTATTTGGTGCTAAAATAAAAAGCTGAATGTTTCTCATATTAAGTAACGGATAATGTATAAATACTTCTGATGTCAGTATTTTCAATTTGCTGCTGAAATTCAACACATTATGGTAAGAAATGTACTCTTGGAATTTTGAAAGCGGTTCCTCAAATGAACCTTGTATGACGACTTTGGCACAGTATGAAGGAAATGGAAAGTAAACTTTTCTCTCTCTCATTGGGTCATATGTGTGCATTGAGCAAAAGAACTGAAAGGGAAATCTATGCACATTCAGCTTCCACTCAGCATGTGAAGTCTGTCTGAGAAGATCTCCCTCTGTCTCTCTCTTTCGTGGTGTTTCACCACTAGGCAAAAACCTTTAGACAGGTCTTTGTTTCATAAGTTTTTTTAATACGCCAGCTGGGATGAGATGCTGCTCCCATTCTTTAATGCATGGAAGAATGATTTATGAAGGGGGATAAGTTGTGGCTTTGATGGTGTTTTAAAATTAACCAGGAACAATCAACAGCAGGGGTCAGCAAGGTTTACCTCACATGGGCTGGTTGACTCCAGCAGAGGTCCCTCTGTGGGCTGGATCATGTGCACGCACCCGTGGTTTCCGGCGTCTGCACATATGCAATTTCCTGCACCACCGAAGCAAGTCCCCGAGCCGCACTGCGCTGGTTTAGTGCAGTGCGCAGGGACTCGCTGAGTGGGTAGCTCAGTTCGGGGGCAGCTTGGCCGTTTAAATGACCCCCCATGGGTCGTTTAAACTTGTGGCCCATGGGCCTTAGGTTGCCAACCCCTGATCAACAGTATCAATAGCTATTAGCCAGGGACCCAGGTGGCGCTGTGGTTAAACCACTGAGCCTAGGGCTTGCTGATCAGAAGGTCGGCGGTTCGAATCCCTGTGACGGGGTGAGCTCCCATTGCTTGGTCCCAGCTCCTGCCAACCTAGCAGTTCGAAAGCACGTCAAAATGCAAGTAGATAAATAGGAACTGCTACAGTGGGAAGGTAAACAGTGTTTCCATGTGCTGCTCTGGTTTGCCAGAAGCGGCTTTGTCATGCTGGCCACATGACCTGGAAGCTATACGCCGGCTCCCTCGGCCAATAATGCGAGATGAGCGCGCAACCCCAGAGTCGGTCACGACTGGACCTAATGGTCAGGGGTCCCTTTACCTTTATCTTTATGCTGGCTAAAGAGAACCATGTCCAACTTCCCAGAACAGGGCTGCCTTGAGATGTTGACACCAGACCTTCAAATGTCAAATTTTGGGACCTAAAACCACCAACCACCTACATTAAAATGGGATTGCAAATGCCATTCCTTTCAGAGACGATGTATGAGAGGAAAGGTGGCTGCCATTATAGAGCCATACAGCCGTTAAGGCTGGAATGCTATGCACAGTTAGCTGAGTTCCATCAAACCCAAGAGGCCTTATTTCTGAGTGGATATACCTAGAAAAGCTAACTGTTAAGTTACCTTTTTCTTAAATTGCTTTCATCTAGTGGTTAGATGGTGTGTATTGGGATGCACACCATGATCTTTCCTCTTTACAGATGCAGCCATCAAGCGTTGTGAATACCAGTGTTCCTCCTACACTCGGAGGGACAGATAGCAGCACATTTCCTCTTCATGCTTGCATTTCAAGCAACCCTGGAAAATGAGCTCTGCACGCTCATTCCCCCAATTTCATGCTTTCCCCCAATTCATCATGAGCAATTGAACACCAGGAAATTATGTAATCCCATTGTTCTTGCTGGAGTTATGAAATTCCATCAGTCCGTTACTGATGGAGAAACAGTAAATGCAGTATTTAAAAAAATAATGAGTTCCAAGGAAATGTAACAATAAATATGAAGCTGCCTTATACTGAGTCAGACCATTGATCCATCTAACCTAGTACATCTGCTCTTATTGGCAGTGGTTCTCCAAGGGCTCAGGCAGCAACCTTTCCCACTAAGAGCCTTGTCTTGCAGAAACAAAAGATGGCAGGAGCATCAACATCCAATTAATACTACCGCAGATCACAAGTATAGTAAACAATATGGAGGTACAACAAAAACATAATAGTAAATCTCCAAAGTGGTAAGATATGTTGGGGAGGGGGGTTTCCTGGTGCATAAGCTAGGTTTGGCTTCTTTGAAGGTTACTTGAGGTTGGTGGGAATTTTGGTGATATAAGATACATACACACACAGGATATGCATTGGCCGAGTGTGAGAGTGCAGATGAATAACCTGGTGAATCGGGGTGATCCAGGGTTCTCTTCTGCATTCATGGGTTGAAATGTTATTAAGCATTTCCATACATTGAAATGAATGGCTCTACTTCCATTCAAATGGATTCCATCAAGCCATTCCTTAGTCTCACCCTCCTACACTTTATACTCGCTATTCTAGAACTGGTGAGTTGACTCAGAATAGATATCAGCCAGGGAAATATTGTGGGGGGTGGGGGAGAGGAAAGATGTGGCTCAGCAATGGCATCATGTGGTTTTTTAAATCTAAATTGTTTGCCTATGAAACACCTTTCAGCATTCTGTGCCTAGGCTTTGCTATGGGAACAATTGAGATCATGGGTAGAATTCAGCTTAGTCTGTCAGCAAACACATTTCTACTTGCCTGGCAGAACAACCTCCCAACTTCTCCTGCAGGGGAAGAGAAGGGAAAATGACCCATTGAGCTAGCAGGAGTCCTTGTGCTGGCTTCTGCTAGGGTGAATCCGGTCAATAATTTCTGTTAAAGTGTTTTAATATATCTGACCCAGTTCATGCATGTATGATATCATTTGGCACTTTCATATGCAAACAGTATAGGCCAAAAATCCTGATAGTGCTGGACCACATCTCTCTCTACCCACCCCTATATTTCTGTGCTATCGTGCAGTTTGTGATAGGACATGGTTGTGTTGTCATTTCCACATCCCAGCTCCATTCCATTTCATTGGCTACTGGTTTTAGGGGGTGAGGAGGTGCTAATCCAATGTCGTACTCCTAGTCCTTGAGCTCAATATTTTCTATTGATAAGTAACATAGCATTTCACTACTAGTTTTCTTTCAAAATAATTTTTTTTGTATGCTTCAAATCCTTCTTCCTCACATCTTCTTTCCATGCATGTCAACAGCTGAACTGCGTAGGATTTTTTAATAGCAATGTTAATATAGGCCTTCTGATGTAGCACAGTGTATCAGATTCAATATGTTAGCTGTGACTTTCAGTCAGTTTCCAACTTTGCAGATCTTTTTCAAAGAAAAAGGTTCTAAGTTCAAGCAGTCACCAAGCATATGCTCCAGCAATTACCAGAATGACAACCCTGTCATACAAGAAAATGAGCGACAATAGTTGCTATGGGTTTCCTAGCCCACCTAATCGGATTTCTTCAGAGCCCATATAATTATTGTCGTTAGTCTGAGCTTCAAATGGCATGACAGGTTTATTTAAAAGCTAAAAATAATGTCCAACAGCAGATCATTTTATTATTTTCTTTCCTCCCCTTCAGAATACCTGTGCAGAGACACTCAGGCAACATCACTGTAAAATTGTTCAGGAATCAGTGTGATATTTTGGAAACAGGCTGCTTGACCTATTTTTGAGTTATAGCATGGAAAAGGAAGCTCACTAAGAGAGGATGTGAGTATCTGTCTCCTTTTTCCCCTATGTCCCTATGAATAGGAATGGTGAAGAGGTTTTCTTAAACAAATACACAAAGCGGGAGGACTGTAGTCAAACATTTGGCTGGTAAATTTTTATCAATCTGTGAAACTTAGCACCATCCAGCTACAAACCACCACTTTGTGCATCCTGGGGTAGAGTCTCCCAGCATTAAAGGTGGGGGGAGAATCCTTTGTGTATCTAGATGTCGGAATCTGATGTCAAAATAGAGGAAATCCTTCAGGGAGTGAAAGGCAATTCTGTAGCCAAAGGAATGGGGCAAGGGACAAGAACTGCAAGTCACAGAATCATAAAATCGTAGAATTGTAGAGTTCAAAGCGACGGAAAGGACCTTCTAGTCCAGTGTTTCTCAACCTTTTTTGGTCCAAGGCACACTTGTTCCATGAAAAAAATCACGAGGCACACCACCATTAAAAAAGTTAAAAAATTTAACTCTGTGCCGCCCTATATTGACTATATAATTATGACTGTAAGAAACACTTGCCAATTGCTGTGTTGGTTGCAATCTCCTGTAATAAGGCTTCACAAGCCGCTGATTTCTCTGCCAGCACAATCCTTTGCTCAGCAAGTTTCAGGTTGAGCTCATCCAGCCAGCTTCTTTAAGTTTGTCTAAAACCACCCTCCCGTGGTGGTGGCTGTTGAGAGCTGCGCTCACCCCGCGTCGTGACCCGGCCGGCTTCCTTTCCGGCGGGTCAGTGTTGAATATTGGCGGCCGCCAGGCACGTGACAATGCAAATCGCCCTTCTCGTCGCGGCACGTCGCGGCACACCAGCCAGCGTCTCGCGGCACACTAGTGTGCCACGGAACAGCGGTTGAGAAACGCTGTTCTAGTCCACGAGGGCTCGACATTCATCTACATAACTGTAAACAACTAAAGTTACAATCATATACATTTATTTGGGAGAAAGCTCCACTGAACTGAGTGGCACATATTTGCTCATAAAAATGCATAAGATCAGGCTGTGTGTCACAAGCAGCATTTGAAAATTCTTCACTGGGAAGGCAGAGAGAGAGAGAGAGCGCCAGTGAATACCATTGTCAGTAAATCCTAGGAGTCTGAAAGAGGGCAGGAGGGTCTCAAAGCAGTGACAGGAGAGGGGATTCACATGAAAGATGTGTGTTTAAAAGGCCGATAGAGCAAACAGTAATATTTTCATTTTATAAAAGAAATTGAGAATGCATTGCAATGCTGAAATTGACATGAATGCTTGCCTTATAGATAAGGCAAATCGTTTTGTGCTACTAGAGGCAGAGGTACAGGTGGGTTGGTAATGTAGAAAGGTAGGGTTACATGCCTTATCATGGGATTTCATCATAGTCTAGTAACAGGACAGTATGGACCAGTATTCAGGAGAGGCGGCGGTCCCTTCTGCATTAGCTAAAGGAGTGTGTGGTGATATTTAAACTGGAAAAGGAACCACTTGAGGGTGGCACTAATTAACTGAAACACTGTTATAATTAACTGAAGATTCCCACGTGATTATTAAAGCACTTTAAAATGCATGTGTGATTTCAGCCATAATTTTCTTTCTCTAGGTGTTTATATCAGCATAGCAAGGATAGTATTATCACCAGTGACTACTGTTGTGCATGAGTCACTCATATTTAAACTCAGCATAGAACTTCTACCGCTTTCCGATGCTACTGCTTACAACCATTTCACCTCTGTGCTCATGCATGTACCTTCGGGCACCTGACAAATTAAGACTAACAAGAATATGGCGACAAAAACTTCCATGATTGTCTCCCCTGGCCATGGCACTGGTCCCATTTCTGCCTTCCCCATAGAAATGGAATGTCTGAAGTCAGCCTAAGTGCATCATTTCCTTAGTTTAGGCTCAGTCAGTCAACTGATTCTTCAAATATTTTTCTGGTATTTTACATGTAGGCCAACTCCAGACATGCAGAGGTGTGGCCTCACTGCACTGGATCAGTCAGCAAATATCATCTGAACTAGTCTACTGAGTTTGGAAGGAGTGTGCAAAAGAGAGGCTTGTCATGGTCTGCTGGTCTGTTGTGGGTTGGGCCATAGGCTAAGTAATGCTACATCTCTCTCTCTCTCTCTCTCTCTCTCTCTCTCTCTCTCTCTCTCTCTCTCTCTCTCTCTGTGTGTGTACAGGTAGGTAGCCGTGTTGGTCTGGATCGAAGTAAAATAAAAAAAATTCCTTCAGTAGCACCTTAAAGACCAACTAAGTTTTTATTTTGGTATGAGCTTTCGTGTGCATGCACACTTCTTCAGATACAGTGAAATGGAAGTTTCCAGGCACTTATGTAGAGAAGGGGTGGGGAGGGGTGGGGATGGGGAGGGGGGATCACTCAGAAGGGTGGTGGAAATGGGTGATTGACTGACTGATAGCTGTTGATGACCGCAAACGACTGCAAATGGTGTGTGTGTGTGTGTGTGTGTGTGTGTGTGTGTGTGTGTATCCAATTTGAAAAGAGTACAGAAAAAAGCCCAGGAAAATAGTACATGCTGTTCTGCTTTTGGAGTCAGTGTGTGCAGGTTGATTTCACTGCATAGTCTGGGCACTTTACCAGGCTGGTCAATGCCTATGCAGGGGTAGAAGAGATAATACCTGCACCTTGTGGTGACATGACATAAGGAGTAATTGCACTTGCTTTTCTATGGGAACCTTCCTATGCCATCTGAAGAAACCTTGAATTGGTTTTGTTTATTTCCATTCAGTGACTGTCTCAGACTATGAGAGGAAAAACATCTAAAAAAATTCAGAAGCTGCTCTTTGAATTTTGATCTCCTGTTTACAGTACTCATATTTAAATGAGAATATAGTTCATTGGTACAACCCCTTTTTTACAAAATATCAAAAGATGTTACAAAAAGGGAAAAGGGGAATAAATAAATAAAAATCCATTGTGTTAGTATGGTTATTTGAACTGCACCGAAGCATTGCTTACTTTCAATGCAAAATGCACTGCAGTCTCAAATTCAAGGCTGTCAGCACTTCAGAATTAAGTAACAATGTTTACAGTTAGCATAAGCAGAAACCACAGCTCTTTCCATTTCAAACACAGTCCTCATTGCATTTTGTAGATCTATATAGGAAATTTATAAAGCTTTGATGATAATATGTGCTGTCAGTCCATTAAGTTGATTTTTATGGCAGGAACACAAGCTTTGTATGAAGCTTGAAGACTACTTCAGAGCTCCATGAATGCCATTTGATACCTGCCCTCTTTTATGGCTGACCTTGAGGGGAGTTCAGTTTTGTAATTTATGGCAATACCATCTAGGAATACCCATTTGCAAGATTCACTGTCATTTAGCGCTAAACGATTGTTCCTGACTCCAAAGACAATCTGAGTTCCTGACAGGACAATCCCATGAAAAATATTGCCTGACCGCCCAGGTGTCCTTTCCAATTATCTGGAGTAGAAATTAATACTTTTAAAAGCTGCTAGTTTTTGAAAGGTTATTGCAATTTATTCCAATGCTTTCTTTTGCGCATTATGATGAATTGGTTTATTACGCTGCTATTTTCCATGTCAGCTTTTTAAGAAATAGAGCCGTAATGTTGAAGCATTAGGGAGAATGACACATGTATCGTCTTACAATTGGGTAATATATACTTTTTAATTTATTTTTAGAAAAGTGAACTCTATTTTTAATACTGTAACAAGTAATTTTATATTTATGAATCCTCCAACACCATTGTCAAACATTATTTATTTCCTGAGAAATAAAGGTCTAAAGGTCTAAAGACCTGAGAACTTTACTTTAAAATGTTGGCAATAACTTGGAGAGGGGAATGGTGACATCATTGGTGTATTGATGCCTTAAGACTACAGTATGTTCCTTCCTTCCGAGCCTGGGGCTTTTTGGCTAAGCAATGAGTTAGTAGCTACCACTTGCTAAAAATGTTGAGTCTCGCAGATGGGATATGCAATGTGGAAAAGTGGGCAGAGACCAGTTTTTCTTCCTCTCTCATAATGAGATACCAGGGCTGAACATTCAGGACTCAGAAAGGCTGCATTTGCACATAATACTAATCTCAAACCACAGTTTATTACAAATGCATGAACGTGTGTGCTCCTGAGAAATCACAGCCAATTTGGTCCTCCTTGGTCCTTCGAATTCAGTGTAACATGGCACCCACGCCAAGGTTTTGTTTAGTGTGATATCCGAATGCAGCCTCACTGTTAAACTCCTATTTCCTTAACCACCACCTATAGCCAAGGTTTGTTTATGTGATCCTTGTAAGCCTTACTGTTACTTGTGAACCTAAGTAAACAGAGCATAGTTACTACTCTCTCTTTTTTAACAAAAAAATTTATTAGATTTTCCAATTTAAATATCTAATCCATTTTCCAATTATATAAATTATACAAATATCAATTAAACATTTTAACCTAATCTTCTGCCAAATTATACAAATTTATCGACTCCCCATGCTCCAGACTTCGAAGGTCTAATCCTCTGATAATGCTGCATTTCTTTCCCATAATGTCCAGATCTTATTCCATAATCTATTATTATCATTCTTGCATAGTTACTACTCTTACCAGATGTCGCAATGGTCAACAATGTGGATGGTTTTAAAATGGCATTATACCACTATATGGAGGTTAAGACTATCAATGGCTACTAACCATGTTGCCTATATCACCTCCAATGTCAGAATATCTGTTGCTGAGAGTGCCTGTTAAAACCAGCAGCTAGGAGCACCAGTGAGGAGAATGCTGTTTTGCTCACATTCTGCTTGTGGGCTTCACACAGGTTTCACAGGTTAGCCACTGTGAGAAAAGAATGCTGGATAAGATTATCCTTTGGTCTGGTCCAGCAGGGCTCTTGTTATGTTCTTAAATTCTGAATTGTGTTTTCAGCAATAATTTCAGCATTGCCAGATTAAACGAAATAGTTGTCTGTCCATTTTCAATTTAAGGTCAAGGGTGGAAATTTGTTCTTGAGACATTTGTTGTTTTTATTTCAATGGACTGTTTGAGTCTTAGATGCATAATCACCACTTTAATGTTAGTAATAGAATTTTCCTCACTGCTGATGCTGAAAGAAACACAAACTGCAGTCAATCTATATGTTCAGTCCTACTATAAGCAGTAGTACCTAAAGGGTCAGAAATAATTGAAATTCCTGCCTAGAACCTGATGTGCATTCCCTAACCTTTGTTTCCATTGATACTTGGTAAAACATGGATTATGCAGAAGAACAGGAATCAATAAGTGGTTCCTGAAGTGTAGGTAGGTTCAGGCATGACCCAAGACAGAGATGTGGCTCAAAAAAGGATTTATTGGAACATCAGGAACAAGAATAACAAGAATGACGAACGGGCACTTGGCCCAGTATATATACCTTAAGCCGGCCCAGTAAAAAAACCACACACCGCCTGTGAAAGTTTGCAATTTGTGAATCACAACATTGGCCCTCAGCAGGGATTGGCTGTCTTCTAGCTAATAGCAATGTCATTGGAGGGTTTTAGAATCCTCTCTGTCTTTTGTTATGCAGATGACGTTCCTGAGCTCCAGGAGGCCTGAAGACCTAGGCCTGCATTCCTTCGGCCTAAAATGCCTGCATACATAACAGTTCCAACACCCACAAATAACTGTGCGCTCAAGAGCATAGAGAATCTGCAGTACCGGTATAATTGATATTAATACTAGGTTTGTGTAAATGTCAGTCCTCCATCAATGTTATTATGTGCTTTCCGGAGCAAATCAGTCATTCAGATACAAGCTCCTGTTGCTGCATAGGGACACCTTAGACAGCCTCCGTTGCCCAGCAGTGTCCTACATTGTTTTTTAATTAGAACAATTATTACGAAAGTTAGTATTTGGTATTATTTCAGAAAGACAGCTTCCTGTGGGGAAATGGTATCTATTACAAAAAGTTACAGGTCAATGCTAGCGAGGCCCCGACGTTATTTTTCAAAGAAGCACAAAGAGAAGTAAGACTTTGGAATGAAGCCCAGAATATTAAACATGCATATTTCTTTCTATTATTTCTTAATATCTTTTCCTTGAGCAAAAATGCTGTAGTTGTTTCTAATTTAACTCACCAACGGCAAGTTCACAGACCCAAATGGGAAACTCTAGCATGGTCTGCTGCCCTTCTGCTGAAGATTCCTTGTGTATATTGTTATTGTTCTGTAGAAAGGTACAATACAGATCAACATGGAGTCTTTCAGATTAATGCTTGTGCATTGCTGAAAAGTGCATTAAATAAATTACTGTATTGCAAAGAGAGTTACTGTAAGGTCTATTAACTACTTATTTAAAGACTTGGCAACAGTGCACAACAATAAATAATTCAAGTAGCACCTCTAATCTTGTTTTCTTTCTTCTTAATTAGTTTTACAGCATTGTTTTGACGTTTACCCTTGAATTAAAAAAAAAACTTAACGGGGAAGAAAATGCATGCTTTGCATTACTCCACTTGCCAAGCAAGTACTTGTATATAGATGCAAGAATTACAGTGCAAGAATTACAATCTGACTTACTTCACGGCTGTCATTGGTGAAGAATGAAATAAGAGTTATGAGGATTTACAGCTTTGCATCATGTATGGAGGCCAGCATGCATATATTAAAGACTACTTTAACGGATATGTAAATACATAATCTCCAAATTTGGGTAAATAAACCCTAACAGCAACATAAATTCATGATGATTGCAATAATGATGATAATAATAATAATAATAATAATAATAATAATAATAATGCTATTTTCATATGAAGAAGATATAATTCCCCATGAGTGTCATAGGTGGCCTTTAAATGCATCAGAATAAATCAGACCTCTTTAGCCTTTAGTTCTAAGTCACTTTAGGTCACAGAAAATACCCTCTCTTTATTCAGTAGTAATGGCTTCGACAGCTAATAATTTGACAGCAGCACAAAAATGTATGGCGTTTAAAAAGAGCTATAGATTGATTTGTTTGTTTGTTTGGGTTTGTGTGTATCCTTTCTGAAGAATCCAGACTTGCTGTAAGACTTGGGATAGATAGATAGATAGATAGATAGATAGATAGATAGATAGATAGACAGACAGACATGGATTTATATAAATGTAATAATTTATTCTGAGCTGCCCAGCAGTGCCTTGCAGTTTCCTGTGGGAAACTGGTATCTGTTACAAAAAAAAGTTGCAAGTTAATGCCAATGAGGCCTTGCTGTTATTTTTCAAAGTCCAAGGAGAAGTAAGACTTTGGAATGAATCCCAGAAGATGAAATATGCATATAACAACATTAATCCCTGCTACATTTGCTGCTAATCAATATCAGGGTGCAATCCTATACCAGTTATTTATTGGCTCAGCTCTCGCTCACTGGCACAGCCCCCTGAATGGTGGGCCATGATGGTACTTCCAGGGATTCTAGGGCTCTGTCTGTACTTTTTATACCACTTTTTATATTTTCTATGCTGTGTATTTTCCTTCTTTCTTGATTAAGCAATGCATTAGATATGGTGGTCATTTCTACTAGTGCAGCAGCAGAGTATCTATAGGAATATGCTGCCATTTCACTTTCTAATTCATGTAGCTCAAATCCCACCTGAACTCAGATAAGTATACAGAGGACTGCAGCCATATATATATATATATATATATATATATATATATATATATATGCAAAGTATATAAAGCATATATTTACTTTATGCAAAGTAAAGTTCAAACTAAAAAGTGGAAGAAGCACACACAGCTTATTCCAACAAGGTGTTCATTTTTATTTATTCATTTCATTACTTATATTCTATCATATTAAATTTACAGTAATCTGCCAGTGTGACATCCAGCATTTGCTTAGAAACAAGTCTCCCCTGAAAAAGGATAATTGTTTTTATTTATCAGGAGAAATAAAATGTTATTTTATATTTATTTATTTTAAAAAAACATTGTTTTATAACATACGGTAGTACGGGTATATTGTTTTGCAAATATAAAATGGTATTCACTGATGGTATCTGCAGCCACAATCCTTTTCATGGACTGTGTCTAAGTGTGAGTGCTGCCAAAAGAAGGGCAACTACCGGTGAGATAATCTCATTAAATTAATTATCCTGCTGGCATGTTTGTTTTTGCTGGGTTTAGACAGCAAGTTGTGAAACACTCGGATGTATTAGTACCCTAAAGAGGAAAACAATCAAATAGTATTGATCTCTTCTCACACTTGCTGGCCAACCTCCTTCTTTAGGAGGAATGAAATAATGAACGAAATAATGCAAGAAGATATCTGGCACATCTAGGAAGAAGGCGTATCATATTATATCACATTGTACAAGTATATCACTGTGGGTGTGTCTATTATGTAAAACTAAAACAGAGACATCCATCTGACTTTGAAACTTGCATTCACAAGTTATGTAACCAGAGCAACTACCTCTTCCCAGAGAATAGGCGCCACTCTTTTATACATCATGCATTCGAACCCTTGAATCATAAAAGCTTCAGATTTCAATTCAGTTTGGAAAGTCAAAAAACGAAAAACCCTGTTATTTAAAATAACATTCATTTTTTATTATTATTTCCATTCTCTGAAACTCTTCATCAAGCATGTTACCCAAAGCAGGAGCTAAATTTCTGCCACATTTTTGTGACTTTTTGGTTTCACCTTTCTGTTGTTAGTTAAGTGTGCCTGATACCTGCTTTAAATGTGAATTGAAAAGTTTGAGATTATTATATTGTATTGTTTTATACTTTAGAAAACAACATCAGCTAACTAGAGTGTTTTCTTCTTATTTGCCAAATAAATGTTCAAAGAAAGTTTGTATTTTCTTTTAGAGAACCGAAGCTTTACTTGGATTACACATCATCTAGTGGCAATGTAATAGCTTTTTCTGAATGCTCCTTCTGAAGTGTCGAACAGGAATATCCAAAAACAAACTAGCATAGTTTTCTGGATTAAAATAGTAGCATATTTTACATGCCTTTGGGAATATTTGAGTATTGGAGGGGTGCCATTTTTAGTTCTCCTGAAAGGAAACATGTGATTAAACTGTCAGCTATTTGAGATTACTACAAATATTTTCTTTCATGATAAATTTTGTGACTTGGGGTGAGTGGAGTTTCTTGAGTTTCTCTGGCTCTCTCACTGTGATGACAGTCAAGGAAAATAGTACTTTCACAACTGATAGAAAACTGGATATTTTTTCACAAATAGAACTGTAGATTTGAAAGGGGCCACCCCTGCAATGCAGGAATCTTTTGCCCAATGTAGGGCTTAAACCGATGACCCAGAGATGAAGAGTCTCACGCTCTACTGAATGAGCTATCCCAGCTGGGGCCAAACACACTCTGATTACTAGACAAGTCTTTAAAAAGTATATATCTCCCAAAAAATTATATTTGTATCTGCATGAATTTGTGTGATAAAACAGGGGTGGGAAACCTCGAGCAGGAGGCCAAACACAGTCCTCCAGGTACTTTTCTCCTGTACCTTGAGGTCCGGACAGTGGCGAAGCTGCATGCTCCGCCGATGGGGGGAAGAAAGAAGGCGGGGGCATGTCTGGTGTGCATCTCGGGGTGGGGTGTCATGCTGCCCGTTTTGGCATGGCGTGTGTCCGGGAGTGAGGTGTGCCACCCATGAGGGCGTGGCGTGCATCCTGGGGGTGTGGTGCGCCACCCGTGGGGCTGTGGCACCCAGCGCGGTGGGGGAATACACAGTGTGGGGGGTGGCCGCGATGGTATCGCCTCCCCCATGGTGCCGGGGGCGATACGTTCCCCCTGCCCCCTGTTCCTCCACCAGGCATGTCTGCTCACCAGCCCAGTTCTGTACCTTCACTGAGTCATTCAGTGTATCACTTAACTATGATAATGCCTCTTCCTTGCCTGGCTAGAATATATATGGAATATATATTGAAATGCTTGACTTTTGCAAGTCTGGCATGTAGCCTATTGTACAAAGGTCAGAGGCACATCTGTAACTCCACCCGCTTCTGCCTCTGGCACTGTCTTATCACCCTTAGAAGGTTGTCCAAATGGAAATGTCCTTGGACTAAAGGAAATTCGCTGCCCCTGGTATCAAAAGCAAATAAAAGACAACAATTTACCAACTGGTAATTTAGGATAGTGTGCATGTAGCTACTGTATTTGGTAAACCAGTTCTCGGTGTCTTACCATTAGATTCCTCAGATTTCTTATCAGGTGTGAAGCTGAATTATGGTAATTTTTTATTCACCGTTTGGCAGATAGATACAAATGGCCAGCTTACTATATGCAAAGTAAGCACATATATGCTTCCTCCCAATCAAGAGTTTTGTATCACTTAAAAGCTTGTGCACTTCACCTTGAAGCAACATTTAGGCTTTAATCAGGCTGAAATTGATTAGTATATAGTTTGGGGATATATGACTAATCACTGAAATGAAGTGAGAAAACACCAGAGTTCAAAAAGGAGAGGCACAGCACAGAAGCAAAGAGATTAAAATGAGCTGATGTATTGACAGAGCACAGCTGTGAAGCAGTTCAGATGGAAGCAGACTATCAACTTACAGACCAGTTTAATAGGAGCTAATTAAAGCAATTATTGCATCATCCCTAATGCTACCTCAATCAATTAGGAACTCTACCATTTCCACTTCTCCAGTTGAGCTGGATTCTAGAAATGTTATTATTTCACTAGCAAAAAAGAAAAAGCTTACTTGTTGAGTCAAATTTACTTTTCTGACTTCATGGGGAAATAAGCCTACCCAAAACTATCACCCAAAACTATCTTTCTTTTTAGAAATAAAGTGCACACCCTTTGAAATAATATTGGGCTGTTCTATATCAAGAGGCCGTAAGGAATCGGTATGGAAAATTCAAAGGCAAATATGCTTTGCTTGCAATGTAGTTGTTGTTTTTAATATAAATAAAGATTGGAATGTGCTGATGCTGTAAAGTAAAGACAGACTCTTCTATTGATATTTCACAAATGCTGCTTGAGTTGAACTCCGAGGGGCAATCTGTTTAACAGGAATAAGTTTAACAGGAAATATCTTTTAAGGAAATATGCTTTTAAGGCAAAGTATCCCGTTTTCTAAATACCTATGAAACAGTTTGGCATCCTATTATTATTATTATTATTATTATTATTATTATTATTTGGTTTTGAAAACATCTCATACAAATAGGTAATGAAACAGCAAACACAAAAAGCAAAGCAGAAAATGTTTGCTGTACAACTTGAAAAGGGCATATTGATAAACAGGAGATAATGCAGGAGAACATTGAGGGTTCGAGACACATTGGCTACCTTCACTTTGTTTAGGCAGCCAATTGAAGTCATTTTGTGGGGTGTGGCTGCTGTCAGGGCTGACAGCAGGTGAGAGCTGAGTGAAGGATGGAAACCAAAGGCAGACAAAGTGCCCCAGAAGGATCATGATGTGTCGTCCACCAAACGCACTACCCCGTCCCAAATACCCCATATGGAACTAGGCACATGGTAATTAAGAAGATGCCATATGAAAAGGGACACACGTGATCATGGACTCCCCATGTACTGCACATAAGCACAATCTTGGGTCTTACCTTTCATAGCCTCTCAATGGAGTGTGGGAATAACACAGTGATTTCTCTGTGAAAAGACAAGGATACTTTAGAATCTTGACATTTTATAAAGTAGTTGGAGAAATTTACCAAGAGCATTGTGCAGTTGTTTACAAGGCTGAAATGAGTTAAAGCAAATCAATGCATTAATGTGATTCTCTAGCCTTGTATAAAGAATGAAGTGTGTTCTAGGTGCTATTAACTAAACCTTAGCTAACTAAAAGTATGTGTAACCTTTTGTTCAGCATTATAAGTACTTTTTGTGCTAGATCTGCCTGGGGCTTAGGTGGGAAAAGAGAGACTTCATAAGTCACACATTCAGCTTGCTAATAGGCCATAATGTACAACACAAAAGTATGATAGTGGAGGCAGTTGCCTTGCACTGTCTGTGGCCGCCAACATATGATGTTGACATGCGATGCTCCTCTGCTCCACCATAGTTTCCTTGTTAAGGGAATGTTCTCAGCTGCAGCTTGGAGCTAAAGATGAGCATAGATATACACCCTTGAATTGTTAAAAATGCGCATTTTTAATGTTTGGTTGTTGTTTTTAATTAGTCACATTTTTTTAAAGAGCATTATAACCTTATATAATTTACTGGTGATGGCCACAAGAATCTGCCCAGCTAAAATCTGAAGAGCTGCAAGATTATACGATTAATCAAACTGATTAACTGATTAAAATCCTGGCTCAATCAAAACTTCATTCCTGGTTAATCAGGCCACATACACACAGCTACCTCCACAAACTCCCAATCACAGAGCCAAACTCTGTTAAATAGTATGCGCTCTCTCTGTCTGTCTTGTGTACAGTATTGCCTTTTATCCATCCAAGTGGTTTTTGGATTGTAGCCCACCTATTTTGCGAGCTATCAAACAATATCTACTTGTTCCTAATGGAAACTGTAGAACTCAACTGTGCTTGGAGGATGTGAAAGCTCATGCATCAATGTAACCTACCCAACCTTTCCTGTACTAATGGCAAAGTGCTGGAAAGGGCCTTGGGGTCAGGTTACATGTTCACTCAAATACTTGTCCTTCGTCATAGAACTCTGTTGAACCTATACATTATTTAACATCTTAAATCATGGAGACAAATGCAAAATACTAATTACAGTGTATAATTGGAAAAAGATAAAGTCCACGAAAGTGGTTACTTCAAAACAGAATGAGCTCTAGAATTTGATGTAGCCATTTTATGTTATTTTACAATCATTAAAATATCTGTTTTCAATAGGATTACTGTTTTCTGAATATATAACATAAAATCTACTGAAATTACATTATTTCCCTTTTGTTTTTGCTGTTTGCTCAATTTGTGTTCTGTATTCATGTAGTTTTGCTTATCTCATGAATTTAATATTTAGTCTTCAAAATATATGTGGAAAATAAGTTTTGTGTGCTGAGGGTCGTTTTTGAACTGGTTATTTCCTAGTTTTGGTTTGCAACAAAAAAAGTTTGGAAATACTGTTTCCTCTACTTTCCTCTTTTTACTTCTGTTGGAACAACAGTGTAGTTCATATGATACTGTAATGTGAAAAGCTATTTTATATGGCACAGTTCTTAATGAACAGATTACTATAGGCTCATTTGGTTCAGTACACTTAGCAGCTGCACCATTAGTTGTTGTTGTCTTTATCAAGGTCCCACCACCACCAGAGTATTATTTGCCTTGAACCCAAAAGCTAAATAGGAGCAACGAAATAGTAAGCAGAGACAGAAACAATAGGAACGATAAGACATTGCTTCCCTTGGCATGAAGACAGCATTCATCATACAGGGGCAGGAGACCAATTGAGGATAATGCAGGCATGTTGTGAATTATGGAAGTAAAATGCACACAGGCTGTTTCTCCATCTTCGAAAACAGCCAATGCAAAGACATAGGGGGAATGGAGGTGTTTGGTGTGGCATTCAGTATTAGGAATTTTGACATTACAAATTACATTGGGGGGGAACGGGAGCACAATGGTAAAGCTGATGCTTTGCATGTAAAATGTCCCAACTTCACCCAAGGGATTTCCAGTAAAAAGGGATCAGGTAAAAAAGGGTGAAAAATATGTCTCTGAGACTCTGGGGGCAATACAGGGCCAGATGCAAATTTTCTCCAGAACAGCTGTGTAAGAGTTGGATGGCCATGTATCCTACATTACAGAGGAGACCCCTCATGGCTGTCAGAGGCATTGCTCAATTTGCAGGAGTCTCCTATTTGAAGGGCTGTCCTGTCTAGTTTAAGTATGAAGAACCATAAAAAAGAAGGAGCAGAAGGCTTCAAGTTGTTCATCAGCTGTAAACACATGACAAATGGCTGCTAAATCTCCCCACTATGGTGAGATGTATTGTATTTCCATTCAGGGACATCCAACTCTCAACAGACTGCGATCTACTCACAGTATAAAAAAACTGGCAGTGATCTATCCATTGTCGTAAAAAGACAGGCAGTGATCTACCCAAAGTTGTGGAGCTTTTTTTAGTAAGCCAAAGTTGGGTTGTTGTTGTTGTTGTTGTTGTTGTTGTTGTCCAAAACATCTAGAGGGCATTAGGTTGGTGAAGGTTCATATAGCATATAGCCAAAAAAGCTGGGTGCTACCTGGTTGTCATTGACCCACGGCAGAGCCTTATAGGTGGTGGTTTCCTGTTTGTGGAATGTCCTCCTTGATGAGGTATGTCTTTCTCTCACATTATTGGCTTTCAGGAAGAATTTAAAACATTCATTTTCACCTAAATGTTTCGATAACAATACTGTTTCTGGCAATCTTGAAATTACAGGCTATTAGAGTATGTGATTGTTTTACTTGTTTTTCCCTTTAAAATAAAGTTTTTAATTGATTTGTAATGTTTCAAAAAAATTAATTCTATTGTTTGATCTCTGGTGTGTTTGCACACCTAGGCAAATTTGGGGGAAATGACGGGATAAAAAATATAAATAAACTAATGAGCATTAATATATTGGAGTGAGTGGAGAGCAAGAGAGGACAAAGCATCATTTTAAACACAAGTCACGGTGCAAGATGACAAAGGTGTGGATTTTTTAAAGTGGTACAGTGTGTGTGTTGTTTAGAAAGCTTGTTGCATGGGAGCCACCTGGAAAAAGCACAGCAGTGGCTCTGTAAGACAATGACAAATAGGCTTCTTCTCTAGGAATGGATTCTACAATACTGAATAATAGAAGGCAGAGGAGAGTATATGATATAAATTATAGAAAGAGAAGTAAAAATATTCTAGTGAAAAAAGTAAACAAAACATGTATCCTATAAGGAAGAAAGATAAATTATTTAAGAAGAAGACAGAGAAGACAGAAAACACTTCTTCTGAGATCGTATTTGATTGTGGCAAAGAATGAAGACACATTCTATCTATTTTTTCTATTGTTTTTAATGTTGTGTTTTAAATTGTTGAGTCCACCTGGGACCTTAGGGTGAATAAGCAGACTTTAGGCAGGTAATAAATTAAAACAACAACAACAACGCTGAAAATAGGATAATGAAAGGTGGAGGAGAGGGTAGGTGTAGAATATACTTGACTGAAGAAAGTCAACGTTATTTTGAACTAGTTAGAGAGGCACGTGAATGAAAAAATATTTCGAAGTATTTTTCCTTCCCTTGTCTAAAGCCCAAGTTTATACACTAGTGAGGATAAAATCTAATAATCTGGACGTTCTCCTGAAAACAAACCAAGCCTCTCCAGGGTGAGACCGGTTGAATCATATCCCTACTTCTTGCTGGATATGTAGCTGCTGTCAACAGAAAGATGGCCTCATCCCATACTATCTGGTCAAAAAATTCACATCAAAGTTGGAACTTTAGGTCTTACCAGACACACACACACACACACACACACACACACACACACACACACCCATCCTCCACCACTGTCTGAGATGTAGCAGATAGAAATGAGGTGCATTATCTTTTCTTGTCATTTCTCTTTTTTTTGAAAACTTTATTTATTCTTCAATAATTTTACAAAAATCAAATTCAAACTCAGATCAAATTCATTCACAAAGTACAAACTCAAAAATACAGATTCAAATAAAAAAGATATTTACTGACAAGAGGAGAAATACCCCTCACCCACCCTTTCTCACCCTGCACCCCCCTCCACCCTATGCTAACTTCCAGCCTATTCTCTATTTCGGTTTACATATCCAAATTTCTTTTGTATGCCTTTTGCATATTAATTTCATTCTGTTTATTTTGCTTGAGCCCTTCACCTGTCTGCTAAAAGATCAGCATTTTCCACAATTTTTGCTTTGTATTCATCAAATTTCTTCCAATCTTGATCAATTTTCTGCTTTGATATCCCTTTGCTTTCTCCTATTTTCCTTGCCATATTTTGATATCTTATCAATTTGATTTGCCAATCTTCTTTTTTTTGGACACTTTCCCAATTTTTAGCGGTCAGAAGTCTGGCTGATGCGGTAGCATACATTGTTAAACACCTATCTTTTTCCTTTATGTCTTCACTTAACATTCCTAGCAGAAATAATTCAGGAACTTTTAAAAAAGAATATTTCAATATTTTTTTCATTTCTATATAGATCTTATCCCAAAATTCCCAGATCATTTTGCATTGCCACCATATATGTATATATGAGCCCACCTCCTCATGCCACCTCCACCATGTATTATCACTTCCTTTGTATATTTTCACCAGTTTCGCAGGGTATATACCTACGGTATATTGCATTTTTAGGACATTCTCCCTTAAATCACAATTTGGGGTAAATTTAATATCTCTAATCCATAATTGTTCCCATTTCTCTACCATTATTACTTTCCCTAAATCTTGTCCCCACTTAATCATGACTTCAGATGGCACAAATATTTGATGGAGGAAAAATTAAAAGAATACAGTAACTTTAACAACAACATCATAAGGAAATCATTATTAAGAATCTGGAAAAAACACCAAAGTATATTAGAACCAAGGACGTCGTGGTGGATATCACCGATGGGGATAATAGCAGTAAAAAGGAAAAATTTAGAAGGGAAGTGGCCAACATATAAAGTATTATTGGGAGAAAATTGAAGGGAATATAAAATTAAAAGAATATGAAAAGGTAAAAAAAAAATATTTAAATGTTTGGCTGGAATATTTCCAAATCAACCAAAATTACAGAAAGATAAAATATTGGGATTTGAAAAAGGATATTCAAAATTTGATAAAATATTACTAGAAGGGGACAAAAAATATATTCAAAATTAATATGATTTGTTATTAGAATGGGACACTAAAGAGGGACAAACGAAAGAAGTGAGGTGCATTATCTTTTCTAATGATGACTAATTTATTCAATCCATGAGTTGCATGTGTGACACATAAGGAGACTTCAAGCAACTTGATAAAATTTGAAAACAAAGTATGGCATAAAGTTAGCGGTGGGGAACCAACGTATTAAACTGTGGCAAGCACTCCTAAAGGAAGCCCCCCCCCCCAAGCTCACGAACTGCACTCAAAGCAAAATAGAAAAAAATTCCTTCCGTAGCACCTTAAAGACCAACTAAGTTTTTATTTTGGTATGAGCTTTCGTGTGCATGCACACTTCTTCAGATACTATGAGCTTTCGTGTGCATGCACACTTCTTCAGATATTCAAAGCATTTAGCAGTTTTAAGTAATGACATAGGAGGCACACTGCCATGTTTTTATGATTACATTATATCTTCCTCACAAAAATTTAACATCCTCAAAGGAAGCCATGGTTTTGCTCTGCTTTATTTTATGAATCAGAATTTCATGGAGCTCCAATGGCATGGTACCTTTCTTTGCTCTTGTTATACCTGTAAGCAGGAGAAACACTGCAGAACAGGAAATCTGGGGTAAATAATCAGCTAAATGCCTGGTTTTATCTCATGGCTAATTACAGAAGTCTATATGTGATTTTAAGTAACAGCAATGCAGAAAGGCTCTGAGTATTTGTTTTAGGTTAGAAACGTCTCATGCTTTTTCTGTAGTCATCTGAGTAAGAGACGATAACTTCCTTGTGTCAGCAAAACAATCTAATTATATCTGTAGGGTTTTCCTTAACCTTCTATTGTTTTAATTAGTTCTACTACACTCCCCTGAGCAACAAACTGTAGCCTAAAGCATTATTTCTCCAGCATACACTCCTAAATAATAAAACAGAGAATCTGCTAATCTGCTAATCAGCTTTATCCCATTGTTCAAACAACTTCCATAGACACTTGCAACTGTTGCAGAAAACAACTTGCAGACTCACTTTAAAGCAGCGATTTTAGTCTTTAAGGCCCTGGGACACAGCTATCTGGAGAGCCGGCATGCACCCAAGGCTGTCTGCGCATTAAGATCAATGTTTGAGGACATGTTCTCTCTGGCCCATCGCTGAAAAATTCATGGCTGAAGGCTACTGGGGCAGGCTTGATCAGTGGTGCCCTATATGTATGGAATACAATCCCCTTCGAAATTCATGTGGCTCCAGCATGGCCCAGGGCTTAAAAAAACCCAAAACTTTAAACCATTGTTACTTCAAGCTATGTTTTACTTACAACTACGGTACACTTTGGATCAATTTGCGCTGTTTTGTTTTAATGGGTTTTGTTTTAATATGTTTAAATTCACAATTCTATATGTTGTTGTTTTATTCTAGAATTAGGCACTGATTTGACAGCTATTGTGCCCTGAAAGGTGGGTTAGAAACCTTTTGAAGAAATATTTGCATTTTCCTAATGTCCCAATCATAAGAATCTGGGGGGATCTTAAGAAGTGGGGGGATCTTACCACGTGTGAGGGGGGGGGCTATACACAAAGTTGCTCGCTTCATCTCCTGCTACTATGCCCAGAAGTCACCATCCTGAATATACTGGTCAGTCTGCATCATATGGAGATATTTCATGTGACTTTCACAAGTTGTTCTGTGTTTACTATCAAAAGTGAAGTTTTCCTTTCATTCTCAGCATGAACACAAGTAAATAGTCAATAAGGTTTCAATACTGTGCTATTAGAACACAATTATTCCCCCCTTTGCTTGTGCAGACAAGCTCTGTCAACCATTTTACTAGTTCATGACATATTTGAAAGGTTGAAATGAAAAGTTGCAATGAGAACATGCATATTATTCACTGCAATTTGGCTGTTCAATTCAGGAAACTATGTGTCATGTCAGGAAGTACAGCAAAAAATAATAATGATAAGGGAAGCAGAAAGAAAGGTGGGCTGCATGTATGATACTGAGGGCTGTTGTTTTTTAACCCTACATGTCTTCCTATCAACTCACCTAAGCAATCTAAATAATTTACCTCAAACAAAATGTCAATGACTTGAAGCCTTGAGACTCAAATTCAATATGAAACGTGAAACCTTCAGTAATGTTTTAACAGAGTATTACATCTATATTAGGAGTTTTGCTCAAGAGCTCTTCAGTAGAATATTCCTTTGTCACCAGGGTGGGTTAATTAAGATGATGCATTTAAAATGTAGCCGACTTTTAGTTGTCCTGTGTAAAAAAAATTCTATTAAAACTTCTTGGCTATATCATAGTTTTAAATTGTGTGCTTTAAGGAAAGGAAACAGTGAGTCATTCAGTCCAGTTACAGGTAGGTAGCCGTGTTGGTCTGGTGTAGTCGAAACAAAATAAAAAAAATTCCTTCCAGTAGCACCTTAGTTTCTCATTGGTATGAGCTTTTGTGTGCATGCACACTTCTTCAGATACATTGAAACAGAAGTCACCAGATCCCCACATATAGTGAGAGGGTGGGGAGTTGTACCTGCGATACATTGACGATATTTTTTATTATCTGGACACGTGGTCAAACCCTACGCCAAAGGATAAATGGACATAAATCTGACATCAGGAATCGCAAGACAGAGAAACCAGTAGGAGAACACTTCAGTCTCCCAGGACATTCTATACAAGATCTCAAAGTAGCTGTCTTTATTACAAAAGAATTTCAGAAATAGACTGGAAAGAGAAGTTGCTGAACTGCAATTTATCACCAAACTTAGAACCATGGAGAAACCTGGTTAAATAAAGACATTGGATTCTTATCTCATTATACATGATAAAGCTATCTTTAGCCATCTCACCCATTGCTTTTCCTATGGGACCAATTTACAGTCAAAAACAGTCGTAAATTCTTCCTGTAAGCTCTCCCATTTGTGCTTTGGTAGAACCATGTGAAGATGGGATATGTCTGTCTGTAGGCTGCATCCAACAATTTCTAGAGTACAATAAGCAGACATGCAGCCCAATCCTTGGATGCTAAGTGTAGTAAGATTTATGTTCCACTTCGCCAGAAGCAGCTTTGTCATGCTGGCCACATAGTGGCTGCGGGAACCCGGCCAGATGGGCGGGGTATAAATAATAAATTATTATTATTATTATTATAACCCGGAAGCTGTCTGCGGACAAACGCCGGCTCCTTCGGCCTATAGAGCGAGATGAGCGCCGCAACCCCAGAGTCGGTCACGACTGGACCTAATGGTCAGGGGTCCCTTTACCTTTATCTTAATATAGATCTATTTAAAATTTACAAGAGAGAGAGCAAGAGTTACAACTCTCCTGAAATTTATTCATGTTATCAGTTTCACTGTTCAAATTGCTGCACAGGTCTCAAATCACTTTGCTTTTCAGTCACATGACTTGGCAACCAGGCATAGAATATTGTTTTAAAAGCTTGTTTTCCCTCTGCCAGGCTTACACATAGCAGTAGCAGCTCCACTGCTGAATGGGGTTTAGATGTGGTGTAACATGGGGCTCTTTAACTTTCACTAACTTGCTTTACACCAGCTTATTCCCTAAACTGATAAAACCTGTATTTACCAAAATCAAGATTCAACATTCCATGGATTGATCATCTGCCCCATCTTTATATCTTCTACTTCACCATCTTCTTCATAAGAATCCAGATATAATGTAGAGCAATAATAATAATAATAATAATAATAATAATAATAATTTATTATTTATACCCCGCCCCTCTGGCTGGGTTTCCCCAGCCACTCTGGGCAGCTTCCAACAGAAAAATAAAATAAAATAATCTATTGAACATTAAAAGCCTCCCTAAACAGGGCTGCCTTCAGATGTCTTCTAAAAATCTGGTAGCTGTTTTTCTCTTTGACATCTGATGGGAGGGCGTTCCACAGGGCAGGCGCAACCACCGAGAAGGCCCTCTGCCTGGTTCCCTGCAACTTGGCTTCTCGCAATGAGGGAACCGCCAGAAGGCCCTCGGTACTGGACCTCAGTGTCCGGGCTGAATGATGGGGGTGGAGATGCTCCTTCAGGTATACTGGACCGAGGCCATTTAGGGCTTTAAAGGTCAGCACCAACACTTGTGCTCGGAAACGTACTGGGATATAATCCTTGATCAAGTGCCAGGCTCATAACCACAACTCTTCTTTTCTTTTCTTGCATATTAGCTACTGCCAGTTTAGTCTGAATGGTGCAGACAACGTAAAGAGAAACTGCAATGACTTCTGGCAACATTAACAACTGTATGGATTTCCAATTGGAACAAATCCTTAGGGAAGCATGTATCATTTAGCAATTTCCTTGGCATTAATCCACACTCTTTCCCAGAGTCTTTTTGTACAGATATTTCTTCATTCAAAATATAAGCAGTTCTTCATGATGCAGGAGAGTAAAAAAATGATGCTGGACAGGCAAGGCCTGTCCTACCAAGACATGGAAACTTGATGGTTACTGGCTAATCCAGTCTGGCTTAATGTAAGACTTTTAAAGGCTCTTTCTGTATCTGAACTAAAGAATATGCAGCAGTGTTGGCTTCACAGAGTAAGAAACATGGAACAAGTGAGCTGATAGCTTTTCTTGGACCAATTAGCCTGAAGTTAGCTCAAGTCACTGGATTCTTTACATACATCAAATAACATTCATGTAAAAGAATATACTGTGAAGCTGTGACGCTCTGTTTAAAACTTGTGCTAAATATGTCCTTTGATTGGGTTTTTAAAAGGTTTCATAGAAACTTACTGGATCATTATCTTGACTGTGCAATTATCTGAATTTGTCAAAAGCTTTTCTTCTTCTGGAGTTTGACAAGAGCTCCTCTTTGAAGCTCACTGGTATAGCAGATCAACAAAGAAGAATCCACAATCCACAAGTTCATGTTTCTGTGGATTTGTCAATCGTTGCTGTGTAAGGCCTTTATGTTGGCCAGTGAGGCGGCAGCTATAAGCTATGACAAGAGTTTTTGTGGTCGGGCTGCCAAGATCCCTTCTGCTCGATGGGGTCATAAGGATCTTGATGTGTGGACTACTTATGTCTCTCCAAATTTCGAGTGCAAGTCCACTGAGCAGCAAAAATCCAAGCAAGAGATTAAGAAGCCAGGAAGGCATCTTATATGTTGGGAATACAATAAGGGGTCCTGCCAGTATCAGGGTTGTAGGTATTCCCACATTTGCGATAAGTGTTCCAGGAGTCATCATGCCACATCTTGCGGAATTTAGCGGCCCTTTCGAGGGGAGAGGTTCCCAGCAGGAACAGAAGGCAGCCTCTCCTCAAGCAGATCACGATGTTAAGTGAGGTCTTATTGACCCTAGCTCACGTTCCCATTAAGCTGCCCGCTTTAAGGGCATGGCTTCACAGGTACCCTGACATGGTTGCTGCTTCATATTTGTGGCTTGGATTTTCTGAAGGCTTTCGTATCCCGCCAAGGGCTTCGAAAGTTGAAAATCAGAAATCAGTAAACGAGATGCTTGATGTTGCAAGACATAAGATCAGGAAGGAACTGGCTTTGGGTAGGATAGCTGGCCCATTTGAGCACCTTCCTTACCCAGATTTGCACCTTTTCTCTTTGGGCGTGGTGCCTAAAAACGGCTCCCGGTGAATTTCATTTAATTCATAACTTATCTTACCCTCAGGGTTCATCAGTAAATTATGCTAACCCTTCTGAGCTGTGTTCTGTTAAGTATGCCACCTATGACCAAGCAGTCAAGTTAATCAGGAGTTTTGGGAAAGGTGCACTTTTGACAAAATGCGATGTGGAAGCTGTCTTCCGCTTCCTTCCTGTTCATCCACATGATTTTAAATTGCTTGGGTTCCAGTTGGATTGAGCTTATTATGTGGACAAGGCTATGCCTATAGGCTTGCATACCAAAACAGGTTTTAGGGGCGTGACCTCGATTACTTTTATTAAGTTATGCAGCCGATTCGGAAACAGTGCCTATCCGCCACATGAGCACCTGCGCTCACCGCCAACCACTCACACCTGTAACCAATCCCATAATTGCTGTATGAACATCCCTATTGCATGCAGACCAACATATGTGGAAAGTCTGGGTGCCCTAATTCCACATGGAGCCAGTAAGTGCATTCACACTGACTGTTTCCCGGGTTGTAGCGTGTGCCACACCAATTCTGTGAACAGCTTGTTGTGCATTCTCACTTTGCCTACAAGCTATGGTATGAATTCTCACCACACATAGTAAAACCCCTGGGTGGTATTGATCTAAATTTTACTCAAAATAAACCCATTGAAGTCAATGAATGACCAACCTAGGTCCACTAACTTCAGTGTGTCTACTCTGTGAAAAACTTAGTTGAATACCACCCCTTAGGTGACAATCATTCCATCAGCAAAAGCATTTCAGCTTGCCAGCTGGAATGAATCCCCCCCCCCATTCTGGGCGTTCTTGCAATCCTCCCGAGTCAATTTGAGGGGCTGCAGAGGGGGCAAGCCCCATTGCACTAGTGGAAATCCTTCCATGGGCTTCCACTAGCTTGACTCATTAGCTGAATTGCCCATTACTCTTATACTATGTGATGTTTCACTGCTCTAAACCTATCCCACACTTTCATTTGAGGAGAGTAGCTTTGCACCATCACATTTAACACGTGAATCCTCCTCCACTCTTTTCAGACTAACCATGTTCAGTTTTCAGAGTGAAAGTTTCCATGCGTACCTCCACATCCAAGAGATGCATTGCCTGGGAAGACTTTTATTGAATCTGTTGTGATCAAAACAAATGATCTGCTATCTACTTACCTTTACATTTACTGACTCTTTACATTCAATACTAATTTTATTACAAAAGTACTCAGTTGTGAAATATGCAGTCTCTTTAAGTGCTTTTCACTGTACAATTTATATTATGCAAATGTGTTAAACATTTCAGTTAGCATTACTATTATAGCTTGACATTTGTTTTGCCTTTGAATAATGTTAGTGCTTTATCTGGAACTTCAGAGACACTTACATTGTTTGCAGCCTTTAAGCTACACAACCCAAAGTAGTTTTACATATTCTGATCAAACCCATTATAAGCTGGAGAATGACCTGGCGCTTGACTTCTCACTTGGATTTTTCACATTGAACTCCTTGACACTTGCAACTGATTAACAGATGTGGGGTAGATATAAATGGCATTTCAATTGATGTATATCCAGCTAATCTACTACTGTGATCTGTATTATTGATAGATTGGAAATATTCATGCTGTGCCTTTCAACAAATCATTTTCAACGTAGCTTACGACATAGTGAAGCTATCCAAAAATCTACATGGTGCTCTTGTTGCTCTGAATGGAGGCAGAAACCAATGTTTCATTCCCCTCCTTCTTCACTCCTGGGGCAGCTAGTAGTTACGAGTCCTTTCTCTGAATTTCCTCCTATGGCTGATGGCTGGAGATGAACTAGCCTTCCCGTTGCTGTATTATTTGTGGGAGAGAGGGATGGAATGCAACCTGCCCTCAGCCTAGCCAATGGCAAAGACCAGAATGTATTTCCTTTAATTTCTATATCATGTATGCCACAAACCTCACAATCCAATGCATGTTTATTCAGAAGGCATAATGCAGCCTTGTTAACAGATTTAGGTTAACAGCCAGATTTAGAGCTGTGCAGGAAATATTTTTTTTTTGGGGGGGGAATTCTTTCAGAATGATGGATGAAATATTTTAAAGGAATTTTAAAAACTGGTATTATGCATTAAATTCACATTGCTACAAATTCCTTAGATGCAATATGCAAAAGTATAGTGATCATAGTATTGCTTTTGTGTTTGGTTATTAAACAAACAACACTTAAGTCTCGATGGTGGAAAAGTACTTTCAAATCTTTCAGACTTTAGGTAATAGGTCCAAGAGTGCAATCTCAGAGTCTTTCAAGCATGTTGTATAAGCTCTGTACTGCAAGCTTTGAAACAAACTCTAGCTCCTGTTGCTTCTCGCTTGATTCAGATTCTTCCATCTTCTGCAATCAAGTGAAATGAACAACTAACAAGTGCAATTATTGAATGGTTTTTTCCCCCTTTTCATGTAAACAATCAATTTTCTGAAGTCCATGAAGCTCAAGTGAAGGTTCAGAATCTGAGCCGTGGAATAGTGAATAATCTTAGTTTGCAGAGTAGATAGAAAGATAGATAGTGTTGGATGTCTTTTTTGTTTCAGCAGTTTTTGAAACCATTCATTTCAGTTGGGGGGAATTAGCTATGTGTGCTTCAGGCTGGTATTGTTTATGGCCCATTCCTGAGGCTTCTCAGAAGAATGGAGACTTTGGATCCAGCAAATCCTAGGCTGCCTGACCTATCCCAGAACACTTCATTTTGGAGCCTACCACTGGCAGAAACACTGCGAATAGCCCTTTCCTCTGCCATACATGAAGAGAAACAGTCATTTGCTTCAGATGCAAGTTCTACTTGACCCTGTTTGAAGCCTGCTTTATGTGTTTGAATTCAAGGGATTCCTGTTTCATTTGTTTTTCTATGTTTTAGATACTTCTATGGTGAAGCTTTAAGATGCTTCTATGCTGAAGCTTGATCGGTTTTAGGTTGCATTTTAGTTTTAATTCTAGTATTTGTTGTACTATATGCTGCTTACAGATTTTTAAATATTAAGCAGATGATAAATATTTTAAAATAAATAAATACCCTGTTTCTCATATTTTAAGACATACCCATAAAATAAGCCATAGCAGGATTTTTAAGCATTCAAGGAATATAAGCCATACCCCGAAAATAAGACATAGTGATAGGCGCAGCAGCAATGGCAGCCGCGGCAGGAGGAGGAGGAAAAAAATAAGACATCCCTTGAAAATAAGCCATAGTGTGTTTTTTTGAGGAAAAAATAAATATAAGACGTGTCTTATAATATGAGAAACACAGTACATGTATAGAACTGCACTATAGGCACTGCAGTGACTGCTTTAAGCACCTCTTTCTAAGGGCCAATTCACAAAACTACAGTGGTAAGCCCTTCAAAATCCTTCAGGACACACGATGAAGCTTTTTTTATGCTACTGAAAATATTAATTTCTAAAATTTTATTATAGCATACAGAAAAAGCTTTGAACTTCACAGAGTAGGACCTGCATACAACCAGCTAACTGCAGACAGAGAGTCAACATTCAAAGTTGTTTTACAGTGCTGCCCATATGTTTAGCAGTGGTGAGAACCTTGCCTACTGTAAGTACAAAGTCAATTGATTTTAAGTGGCTGCGGCCAAGTAAATGCCATGTGATTAATGCAACAGTTCGAGGTCTTCTGAACATTCACAGAAGAAATGGCAAAGCCAAACTTCCTTCCTAAGAATCAGTATGTGTTAATGGTGGATAACCTGCCTGTATCCCCATGGAAAAAAACAACCCACTCCAGTAAAATCAGTCTTCTTTTACATAGAACAAACTAGTTGAGCAGTGTTAAAAGCTGGGTATTGATTTGTGCCCAGACTGAAAGTCATGCACTGATGTAAATGAAAATGTGTCAAGAGTCAATATTGATTTTTTTTTTAAGCTAGGTTGTCCCCTGGGAAATCCTGCCAGACATACTACTATGCTTGTCAGTGAGTGAAATAAGACCCTTTTCCACAAGGCTACACATGTCCAAGCATCAAATTTCCTCTTTTTACTGAAGTAAAGTGGACACAGTGCTTAGCATCAACAGCTCGTACTATGAGAAAAGAGTTTGGTGAAAAGGAAAGGGGATAATAAAATTCTGAAGGGGATAAAGGGCTATTTAAAAATCTGGAGACACCCAAAAAATACATGTGAAAAGCAAAATTTTGTTTTATGGTGAGAATTAGTACCTAAAAGCTACCAGAGATCTTTATGAAGTTTTCAGGCATGAGAAAAATATGGACTACAGTACTAAATGCCTGATACCTGTTGGATAGTTGATCTTAATAACACCTGAAGAATATCTAGAGAATGGTGTGAAGAGTCACAATACAGTGCTACTGCTAAAGCTTAGGAGGTTTCGCCATTTAAGCTACATCAGTGAGAAGTCTCTTGGGTAGATGTGGAATATGTGAACAAATCTTGAGTTCCCCATAGAAACTCATGGTACAATTCTTTAACATCTACTCAGAAGTAAGTCCTGTGAAATTCAGTGGTGTTTACTACCAGATATAGGTGGGTATAGGATTATGGCCTGAATCAGGTTGATAAATCACAACAAAGTTTCAATGTGAACTCCTCTTAGATGAGTAACAGACAAGTAACAATGCACTTCTATATTTATAGTCTCTGAAATCAGTTGCATTAGCACATGCTTGTGCAACATGTGCCAAGCATGTACAAAAGCTTATCAGTGTCCTTCTTCCAACAACATTTCCCCATAGTAATAATAATAATAATAATAATAATAATATAATTTATTATTTATACCCCGCCCATCTGGCTAGGTTTCCCCAGCCACTCTGGGCGGCTTCCAACAAAAAATTAAATACAATAATCTATTAAACATTAAAAGCTTCCCTAAATGACCTGTGCAATTTCCAAGTAAAGACTTGGAGGTGTTGAAAATACTTACTTTCTCTCTTCTATACAAGAATACATTAAAAATGTACAGTGGTACCTCAGGTTACAAACACTTTGAGTTACAAACACTTTGGGTTACAAACTCCGCTAACCCAGAAGTAGTACCTCAGGTTGAGAACTTTGCCCCAGGATGAGAACGGAAATCATGCACCGGTGGTGCGGTGTGAGCAGGAGGCCCCATTAGTGAAAGTGTGCCTCAGATTAAGAACGGTTTCAGGTTAAGAATGGACCTCTGAAACAAATTGTTGCATGAATGAAAGTATCTACACTGTACAGTGGTACCTCGGGTTACATACGCTTCAGGTTACATATGCTTCAGGTTACAGACTCCGCTAACCCAGAAATAGTACCTCGGGTTAAGAACTTTGCTTCAGAATGAGAACAGAAATTGCGCGGCGGCAGCAGCGGGAGGCCCCCATTAGCTAAAGTGGTGTTTCAGGTTAAGAACAGTTTCAGGTTAAGAACAGACCTCCGGAACGAATTAAGTTCTTAACACGAGGTACACTAAAAAAGTCAGTTTGCTTTTTCCTTAAATAATATTTGATATTGCTGCTTTGATGTACTCTTTCTACTTGGAAAAGCTCTTGCATCAGGGAGAATGTGGCTCCAACAAGAAAAACGGATTCTAAAATTCTTACCAGTCAGTGGTTTAAAAAGGTGCACATTTCAGATGTACCAATCTATCCAGAGGTGGGTTTAGGGGAGCACAACCAGTTGGGCTGCACTGGGCACCAGTACTACAGAGGGCACAGGAGCAATCTAGAATGGAGCGTGAGAGGCAGGAGGTGCCAAATTTTAGTGTCACGCAGGAAGCCTCTAAAATCTGAGAGCCCAAAGCCTGCCACTGATTTATCCCTGCCACTCTGCCTTCTTTAAAATCAGCAAGGTGGAAAAGAGTGCTTTGGTCGTGGCACTATAACAAAAGGAGAAATAAGATGATCAAATAGCGCTGAGAATTGGTACAAATAGAATTGGTATAAATAGTTACAACACTGACTTGCCTCTTCTTCTGCTGATGTGTGCTATGTAGCCTGGGGGATAACATGGTCTATTATTGGACATGAGGTTGAAGACTGCATTGCTCTAATGGGGCAATTAACTCTAACACTCAGCAACTCTTGATCTGCAGAATTTTGTTTTAAGATTACAATGATGAGGTGAAGATTAACACTTCTGGGTGTTATGGGACTGATGAGACATGACTTATTAATCCTCCAAGAAAAGCTTAATTGGACGCTAGAGTAACCTTGCTTCATTGTTACACACCACCAATTCCTGGGAGATTGAAGTAGTTGGGGGTATATGATAGCAAACGTTTTTGTAATTAGGCACACAAAGACTAATAATCCCCTTCTTTAGGAAAAGCATATGTCATTCTCTTCGGTTATCACCCAGAGTTTTGAATTAAATGGAAGCCAATCCTAAAAGCCATTAGGCACTGTCAAGATCTATAAAACAGGAAGGCTCTTTGTGAGAACCAGCCCCCTTTGTTTTCAATAGAATTCTTTCCAAGTGCTGGCCAACCAATAGTGAGGTCTATTCTAGTAGCTAATTAACAGTCTGATTTGCTTTTAGTGTGTTGCTCGTTCTTTCATCCGGCTCTCTTGCATTACCCATAGAAAGGGCTTTGCAACAGAGCTGGAAACATTTCCAAAATAGTATATTGAAAATATTTCTGCTGTGAAGAAAAGCTTCATGGGCAAGGAATCATGGGGAAATGAATTAAGTATTTGCTTTTGACATGAGAAAGCTGGAACAATCTTCTATTAAGTTCACTAAGCGATGTTCAGTGAATACTTGAAGGAAAGGAACAAGGATCTCACCATGTTCACTCCTAACTCAGTTAAGGCTTTTGAATAAACATACTCTTTGGGAATGGGGGCAGCAGACATGTTCCTGATTTCCCACAACCATTTCACATTCATTGAGGGCCTACTCACCATTCTTGAACTTCATGTGACATAAAATATGTGGAATAAAATATGTCACATGAAGTGATATTGGGGATTTCAAAAAAGCCAAAACCAAGCAAGCTCTCCCTGGTCAGATCTGGAGCAGAATGATAATATGAGACAAAGTTTAAGCTTTCTTCTCTGCCATGACCTTGGGGGTGCAGTGATGGGGATTATCCCCTATTCAACAAATACTGACAGTAAAACAGCAACAACGCACTAATGGGAGTTGGTTTTCCTTTTGCAACTTACAGCTTTAGGGCGAAACTTTTCAGTATCATGCTGATAGTAATGTGCAGTAGGGCCTTCAGTGTTTTGAAGAGTTAGAATAATAAACTTTTAGAGTTGAAAGGGACCTCAAGTGTCATCTGGTCCAAATCCATGCAATGTAGGAATCTCAACACGCAGTCCCCCATCCAATTTGAAACCATACCATACCCTACATTTGCAAAACTGAGCAGGTTCCGGTAGAGATGTTAATACAATTGTGTGACGAGGCGGCGACCGCCCCGGCCCCCAAATACAATTGTAATTATTTCTCAATTGGAATAAGACTTTTCACTGTACAGAGTGTGTTTTTACAATTGCTGTGAGCTAAGTCACTGAGAGGCTGTGATTTATTCAAGACCACCCAGTGGCATTAAAGCTAAGAAAGGTTTCAATCCAGGGTCATTTGTATCCCAACTCAGCATTCTGCTCACCATACCACCCTGACGCACAATAAATTTGATCAAAAAATATGAAGCATTTTATACAATACAGAAATTGTTGGCAGTTTTCCTTAAAGTTGTTTTCAGCTATAGCATTGGGGAGACTTGTATTTATCCATGTCCTTTACTGCAAGGGGAACAGGAAATTATAATGATGGGATCATTAAAGGTTTTAGAATAGTGAAGAGCTTGTGAAATAACTTAGCGTGCTCATTAGGGACTTGGAGCAATCGTTTGAGAAGTAAAAGCCTTCCTACCATATTTATTTACTCTGCTATGCAAAGGATGTTTTGAGTCAATTGGGATAATCATTGTCAGAATTTTATGTGATTACAAAGCAAACTAATAAGCCATGCCTGTAAAATTATGTCAATCATATCTAAATATCAACAGGAAGTGTACTTCCATATGTAGATGCAGAGTTTCCAAATGTAGGTGTTCCGTTTGGTGCAAACAGCATGCATTATCTGTCACTGTTTTTAGCATTGATGCTAGTTGATGGTCCCAATTCAAGATGAATTGCATTTAACAGGGCAGTTCTTTGCATGTCTTTTCAGAAGTTTTCCTTGAGTTCAAGTGAGTTACTCTTAGGTAAGGACAAAGAATTAAGATTGCCGGAAGAAATATCAACAACCTCAGATATGCAGATGACACAACCTTGATGGCAGAAAGCGAGGAGGAATTAAAGAACCTTTTAATGAGGGTGAAAGAGGAGAGCGCAAAATATGGTCTGAAGCTCAACATCAAAAAAACCAAGATCATGGCCACTGGTCCCATCACCTCCTGGCAAATAGAAGGGGAAGAAATGGAGGCAGTGAGAGATTTTACTTTCTTGGGCTCCTTGATCACTGCAGATGGTGACAGCAGTCCCGAAATTAAAAGACGCCTGCTTCTTGGGAGAAAAGCAATGACAAACCTAGACAGCATCTTAAAAAGCAGAGACATCACTTTGCCGACAAAGGTCCGTATAGTTAAAGCTATGGTTTTCCCAGTAGTGATGTATGGAAGTGAGAGCTGGACCATAAAGAAGGCTGATCGCCGAAGAATTGATGCTTTTGAATTATGGTGCTGGAGGAGACTCTTGAGAGTCCCATGGACTGCAAGAAGATCAAACCTATCCATTCTTAAGGAAATCAGCCCTGAGTGCTCCCTGGAAGGACAGATCGTGAAGCTGAGGCTCCAATACTTTGGCCACCTCATGAGAAGAGAAGAATCCTTGGAAAAGACCCTGATGTTGGGAAAGATTGAGGGCACTAGGAGAAGGGGACGACAGAGGACAAGATGGTTGAACAGTGTTCTCGAAGCTACGAACATGAGTTTGACCAAACTGCGGGAGGCAGTGCAAGACAGGAGTGCCTGGCGTGCTATGGTCCATGGGGTCACGAAGAGTCGGACACGACTAAACGACTAAACAACAACAACAACAACAAGGACAAAGAGGGTTTGGAACCATTTGCCACAACTCGTTTAAAACCATGGATTCTAGTGGGACTTAAGTCCAACTACTTTATCTGCATGGGGGCTAGCATCTTGCATGAAGCTTGACTACTTGTGGCATTAAAGTAATTTATAAAGAGACATTGGTAAAAGAAAACTCACTTTTTTAGTGGATAATGCTTATACTGGCCTCGGACCAGTATACCTGAAGGAGCATCTCCAACCCCATTTTTCTGCCCGTACACTGAGGTCCAGTGCCGAGGGCCTTCTGGTGGTTCCCTCGCTGTGAGAAGCCAAGTTACAGGGAACCAGGCAGAGGGCCTTCTCAGTAGTGGCACCTGCCCTGTGGAACGCCCTCCCACCAGATGTCAGAGAGAAAACTACCAGACTTTTAGAAGACACCTGAAAGCAGCCCTGTTTAGGAAGCTTTTAATGTTTAACAGACTATTGTATTTTAATATTTTGTTGGAAGCTGCCCAGAGTGGCTGGGGAAACACAGCCAGATGGGTGGGGTATAAATAAATTATCATCATCATTACCATCATTTTTAATGGCTAAATTTGTGAGTTTCAAATGTAGGGCACGGGAAACTGTGTAGGGACACAGTACTAAACACAAGACAAATAAGCTTCCAGACTGTCACTATTTTCAAGTGGGATTTGGTCACACACTGGCAAATTCAGCTTGCACAGTTATAGTTGATTGGGAGGCCTTGTGCAACAAACCTCCTTCCCCAAAAGATTCCCAGGTCCAATGCCACTTGCTTTGATGCAACGTAGTCTAGCATCCCTGTAAACAAAATGGATGCTCATTAAATTGCCAGCATCCTCTAATCTCCCTGAAAACAAAGTAAAGATGAATACTCAATAAACAGGTAGTCTGGAAGTGACATGAGTTGTGAATGGTAGCATCCTTTGCTTGCACAAGGATGTCCTTAATTTTCACTGAACCCTTCTAGCTGCATGACATCCCATATCATTCCTGAGAATCCTATAAGAAGGCAACAGGATGCAGCATGAGGGTGGCAGGAAATTCCTGTCCTGCCAGCAGGCCTCCCCACATGGTTCTATGGATCAAACCCATTCTGGGGTCCTCTTGTCATATCTTTGCTTAGCCATAACCAAGTGGGCACAGTTCGTAGAAAAGACAAGCCACTACGATAGGACCCACCGGTTTAAAAATGACCTGGAGTACTAAGTACATTGGAAATGTAAGTTATGTTGACTTTGGCTGTGCTATTCTGTAAGGTAGTTTGGGTGGTGGGGTAAGGGGAGAGGGGGAGAGAGAAAATGAATTACACTCTCATTGCGAATTTCAATCAGATCTGTCATCATACACTGAAAACAGCTATTCCGGTTGGGCTCAGTTCAGTGCATTCCCAGTCCCAGCTGAGGATTCAGTGCAATCAGTTGCAGTAGCTGGCAGGGAGAGGCAGTTGTGGTCAATTCTTCTTGGCAGTGAGACAGCAGTCTTATCCCCAAGGAGAGGAAGGAAATTGGAGTTGAATGATTTGGGGCTGCCCAGGCTGATATGCAGCCTATACAGAGAAGAGCAATATGCAGGAGGAAGTCATCCAGTTATCTCAAATTCCTTTAACTTCACACTGATACAGGCAGCACAAAAGCAACAAGCATCTAGGAAACCTATAGGAACACATATTAAAGTAGCATATCATGTGCACACTGGAATTCCAATACTGAATAAGTCCACTTATCCATATTTTGGTCTAAAAGCATGAGTGTGGAGTGACCTCTCTTTGCTGAAAGCTGGCTCAATTGCATTATCATCTGTTTGTTCAAAGGCTAAGCTTAACAGCTGTTCTCCTTATGTAATTTTTGCATCCAACCCTGTACATAGAAAAGGAACAATGGCAATTTCACTGCTGGCAACCTTTTCGTTAGTGCTTTAATGCAATGTTAAACCTAAGAGATGCATGAAAGTGCAAGCGATTTCACAATTTAGTTTATATATAAAATGCTGCTGGGCAAAACATTTTAGTCACTGGCGTTCTCCTAATGGTAAAAGCTCACTAATTCAGAATGACTGCATTCAGATCCTTCTTGGTTTGAGCTGAAAGCATTAATGAATTAATTGGCCCCATTATTAGTTAAACATGGTACAGGTTTTAAAGTACACATTTTAACTAGATCTTAATTGGCACTCTGCTAAAAAGGACAGCTCCAGTCAGGAATGCAACAAGGCTGAAAATATGCATCTCCTGACTTAAACAATGAAGTGAAGATTCCCCTCCCCCCAATAAATTGTGTAACTCAATTAAAGGTAGCTTAACCATGAAATATCATTTGTTTACAATAATATAGTATTTCTTTAAATTCATTTAAAGCAAGAAAATGAAATGCTACGAACTGTAATTTGCAGGCTGTGCTATTTCTCAAGTTTTTATTATCTGATTATAGATAACAGATTGTGATCAAGAGGGATTAGACCCAGATTGTCTAGGCATGCACCTATATTATTCCTTGTAATTTCTTCTCGGGAGCTGTTAGCACAGAATTTCCACTACTACTTAAACTTGCTGAGTTTACACATTTGGAGATTTGATGTGATGGCAGGGATTACTAAAAGAGAAACTGCTGCTGGTATATGTACAGTGAGTGATATCCAGTGCTAGTCATACACAGAGTAAGCCCACTGAAATCAATATACCTCAGTCAATGTGCTCCATTAATGTAAAATTAAGACAATGGACAGGGCTGGATTAACCATTAAGCAAAATGAGCATGTGCTCAGGGCATCAAAGGAAAGGGGGCACCACATAAATGTTCCATCGCCGGGTTTTTAACATTAAAGGTCACAAATTGTTCAGCTGAGCATTAATTTTCTCAGTTGAAGTATATGAAAACCCCCAACAGAACAAGTATGCCACGAGGCAGGCTGGCCTGGATACCTTATCTCCACTAAATTTAGAAGGAGATGTGTTATGTAAGATTAGCTTTGAGGATCTGATCAAAGACTTTGCAATTAAAAATGTTGGATAAAATTTGTCAAATGAAGTATATAAATATAGACATTATTTTCCATCTTACTGTGGGATTTGCTTTACTTAAAAAAACAAAATTTTATTTAACGTTTATTAACGTTTATATTTTGAATTAGTTATATATGGGGGCACCAAAATCTTTTAAGTACTTAGGGCTTCAAAAGGTCTTAATCCGGCCTTGACACTGGAGAATATGGTTTTCGCTTTAGAAGTTTATAGCCTTTGTCCTACCTGCTTATATGATAATGATAATTCAATGTGTGTTGTGCCAGTGTGTGCTCCAGTGGCATGAACTTTGAACCACTTGCACCAAGTTGGACTTGTGTGTCAGGCCATGCATTCTCATTAGCCAGTGCAATAATGCTGAGGAAAGCATGAAAAGAAGAGAGTTGAGGACAGAAGAACTGTGAATTGAAAAACTATGCATAACATGCTGCACCACTGATTGGCATGAGTGTGGGAGGGACCCTAGGTAATTGGTAGAGCAGAATGCAATGAAAAGAGAAGGTGATCGGTTCAATTCTTGACATTTTCATTTAAGATGGCCACATGTTGTTGTTGTTGTTAATTGCTTTTCACATTAGTCTTGAGGTGATTAACAAACATAGCAGCAGGGGATGTAAAAGACCTCTGCCTTAGAGCCTAAAAACCACTCTTAGTCAGAGCAGATAATACTTGATTATATGAACAAATAGCAGGAACTTTAGAAGCTGCCTTAAATACCGGTACAGTGAGAGCAGTTACTGTATCTATATAGCTCAGAACTGTCTACAGTGATTGACAGCAACTTTCTAGGATTTCAGACAGGGGTCTTTTGCAGTCCTACCTAGAAGTGATGGGGATTGAACCTGAGACCTTTAGCATGCAAAGCAGATGCTCTAGCACTGAGCTACATCCCTGCTCCTACTCTGATTTGCTATAAGGCAGCTTCGTTCATTTTGCTTAGTTGGATCCCAATGTATGTTTTGAGCTAGTTGGTCCAGGGTCAACCACAGATCATGCTGTTCATGGTCACTTCCAACACTTGCCACCCCAAACCATCTGTTTCTACTCTTGTAAATGACTTTAGATTGGGATGTGCCAGAGACAAGAAGAGGAACTAATGTCTCGAATCTGACATTTGTCGAGGAGTAAACAAATCACTTCAGTTGTCAGCTGCGAACTGGGTTGGATCTCTCTTGAAACAAATGCCAGCATCTTCATGTGCAAAATAAAAGCCTTTTTTGATCTCCAGAGGCCTTTTGGTAGCCAGCACTTACTTCAGTGTCAGTCACCAGGCAGAGCAAAGGGCAGAAGGATGAGACAAGCGCAGCATGGGACTAACAGGAGAGGAAGTCAACCAGAAAAAAACAGGATTTTCTCAGGCATATATTTTATTTATTGGGAGAGAACTGACTAGGTGGTTCTTTCACACTTCTCAAGGTGAGGTAATTGAGAAGCAGGGCCGTGCACATTCTGCTGGGACACTCCTAATGGAACTGCACTGGAATTACTTTCAAGGAGATTGTCTTAAACTGTTTGATAGCTGAAACTACTCTGGAATTGGTAGAACAGCGTATAATTCACTGGGGCTCTAATGACAATTTTATGATGTGGTGTTGGGGGGAGCAAAAACCTTTTATCCCCTTCTTTAGAAGAAAAGGCAGTATTTCTTATATAAACATATACTTACATATTCCACTGAAATGGCAAGATTAAAAGAATAATTAGGATTCTGGGTCACAGTGGTATTCTGTTCACATCTCAGCCCTTAACAATCTGTTAAATGAGAGAGCTTAACAGAGGCAGGATTAACTGACTTTCTTTTAAGTTTGGTAATTGCAAATGCAAAATGAACATCATTCTGCCGACATGGTGCCAGAGGACAGCTCAAGCTGACGAAAGAGTGGTGAGCTATGATAAATAATGTATGCCCAATATCAAAAGCTGAATGAGATACAGAAATGGAGAACCTATTTCAAAATTTGGAATTTGCTCAAAGCATTTCCTGCAGTGATTCTCAAGAGGATGAGCGCAGATCAGTAATAAGCTCTATAGCTGTGTATAATTTATAAACTTACACCCTTTTTATTCACAACAATTCTTATGTCATGCTTAAAGAATGAAACAAAGAGAGAAAACAGTACGAGCCACTTGATAAATCTGAATGAGATGGTTTTCTTTTCACTTCGATTTTTGCACTATAGGGTGTCAGTTCTGTCTAGAACCCCCATACATTCCAAATGTTAAACCCAACAAATGGACAGGAGAAAAGAACACTTCATTCTTATGTGATTGGTTTTTCTAGAGCTGATATTTAAGTGATTCCTGTACACTTTAGAAGGATTGTCCACGGCTACATTTGCATAATAAGACTGTTCCATGATCATCCCATGACATCACAGCAGCCCAGGCTATGTTGGATGGTGCAACAAACCATTTGATAAAATAAAGCCAGAGGGTTTTTTGCTCATAGATATTGCTAGGGAGCTGTCAATGGCTGTGGGCTGCACAACTCAGGTCTTACTGCTTCTTTCCAAAATAATAAAAAAAAATTCCTTCCAGTAGCACCTTAGAGACCAACTAAGTTTGTTATTGGTATGAGCTTTCATGTGCATGCACACTTCTTTAGATGAAGCTCATACCAATAACAAACTTAGTTGGTCTCTAAGGTGCTACTGGAAGGATTGTTTTTTTTATTTTGTTTCGACTACGGCAGACCAACACGGCTACCTACCTGCTTCTTTCCAGTTCCTGTGATTTATTTGGCAAATTGGCAGAGCCACTGTTTCTAGAAATCTTTGTATCTTGTGCTTCAATTTCACATCTTATCCCTATCTAGTCAACCACCTAAGGCTATCCATCTCCCTAGAGGTACCTATCTGAAGAGCCAATAGACTAAAACTGCCATCCAATAACATCACGGTTTGCAGCTCCAAGACAGAATACCAAGCATTTCAAATTATTCATAAGCATGAGGAATAGAGTCCTTGCAGTCGCTTGCTTGCTTGCAGTCCCTGCTGCTGCCTGTGCTACTCACGAACCTGCCCCCTGGACTTTGTGACCCTCCTGCTCCTAAATGTAAACCTTTGGATCCCAATTGGCACCTTCTACCCTCTTCTTGCCTGTCATCCTGCTACCCTGATTGGCTCAGAGACTCTTAAGGTTGGCGTAGAGGATCTTGACTTCCTCAAATAGCCACAGTATTAGCAGGCAGTTATTTCTGGAATAGTTTGTAGGACATAAACGTATTTTGAACAGTACAAAACTTCTTAGTTCATTTAAAATAGATGCTGTGGAGAGAGAAAATTGCACAATCAAATACCAGTTTCTGAAAAGGGAGTGTAAGAGGCCCAACCACTTGCCAAAGAGCCAGGCCACAAAAGCAGGTGGAAAGTGGGACATTACTGACCTGCCTTCCAAACCTCAAACATTGCTGTCAGTTCCTGAGAAGGTGAGTGGTGAGGTGCCAGGAGTTCAGCACCTGAGTACAGCTGTGGTGCCAGGAGTGTCTGACTGGCTCTGCTGCCATGCTCCTTTCGCTCTCAGGAAGAGACAGTGATGCTCAGTATTCAGAATGCAGGTGAGCGATGTCTTCCCTCCCTGTGCCAACCTAGCAATACTAGTCTTTATTGCTCTACTGGTGCCCTGTTAATTCTCTTATTTCATGAGATCATTCCCTCTGAAAATAAGAAGTTAGATTTCTGCTAGCAAACATCCCATATGCTTGTAATTCTTATACAGATGGTAAGTATTCTTGTTTTGTCCCTTCTAGGACCATGCAATGTGACCATTTGTGTGCTGACAAAGTAATATCAGGAGAATCCACATAGCTATTGCTGCAGTTGTAATGTAGCATTAAAACACATTTCCAGCATGAATGATTTTGGTGTTAGCTTCCTCCTCAGTGAATTCAACATATATTAACATTTCCAAGTCTTATTGAATTCCGCACGTCTGTTTCTTTAAAATACTACCAAGGAAAGTGAGACTGAAATGGCTCCCAGATTTTAATTAATCTGAAACAATCACACTACCTGATTGTCTGAGGCATATCACTGCCAAGGAAAGAAAAACGTGTTGGGAGGAGAGGGGAAGTGGCATATAAGGCACAAATGTTGCTGCGCCAACTTTGGCATTCAACTTGGCCAAAATGCCATGCTGATCCTACCGTATCTGCAACAACCACTCATTACCAAATGAGATGCAGTTACAAAAATGAGAAAGGATAAAGGAGCTGTATTTTAATCAAGCTATACTACTCAGACTGCAAAAGAAGAAAATATAGGGTTAACCATGCATACAAGTGACTCACATATTTATTGCATCTCTCCAGGCTTCTGAATAGACTACTCACCTGCCTATCTGTAGTGAAGAAGTCCTTCCTATAGGCAACAAGGCAGGAAAGTTTTACACGCACATGAACGCACACACACAACCGCAAAAGTGATTCTTTTCAGTGGTTTCAGTTTAGCCCTATAGTTTCCTGGGTTGCCTGTGAAATATTTATTGAGGATATAAAGTCCATTGGTGTTACACTAGATACTTGATAGCCATCTTGTATAATTTAAGGTACAGAAACATGCAATTTCTTATTTCAGGTTTTGTTTTTTAAAAGAAAAATACCATATGGGACTGATAAATTATTATTTCACCGTTTCATAATGCCTTTCCTCATTGTCTTGTTCTTACACAGCAGTTTGCAACATTTTTCAAAATTATCACCCTAATAAGAAAAGAGCTCAGGTGTAGAAAATTTTCCAACCCCCTTGAAGATTGCAGCAGATTACTCATACAGCTTCTCAGATGCCTACCTTGGCCAGACATTCCCCGCGTCATACTTTATTTTTTTAATATAATTTTTATTAATTTCCTTTTTTAACACAATATTTCAGCATACCAATAACAAAACAAATAATTCTTTGCTCTACTGAGCTCGTGACTTCCTTCCATCCCTTCAACCGGTTTTTTATTTTCAAATTTTGTGTCGCACTTTATATCCTCTACTTCAGACCTTCATATCCTTATGATCCCCCACTTCGTACTTTAATAGCCCCTCTATAATTTGATATGCTTCTTGCTTCTAATACACAGTGCATTCCTTGAATACTGACCAAGCTACTAAGAGTTAGGCATTTGATACAAGGCAAATGATTGTATGTATCACACATTTTTCTATAACAACCAACCACCCACAGAATCAAGGTATTCTACACATGCAAAACATTGCCTTGCTTGATATAGGGCCTTTCTTGAGTCAAAAATGATTTAAGCCTTTTATTTATAGACAACCTCCCTGTCAGCTGGTTCTCAGGATATTGGTTTTAAAATGTGGCACAATACAATATAACAAAAGAACGTAAAACAAACTTAAATTGTTATAGCAGTTTAAGACTTAAACACAGACTGAAAGATACATTTATTATTTTATATCTAACTTACTAGAATGTATTGATTTTTTTTTTACATTAACTCCCATTTTAAAAATACACAAGCATCTTTCACTCACTAGAATAGTTGGTAAGGACCAACATGCAAAATAAAAATAAGAGACAAATTCTGTTACATGCCCATCTTGTGCATGCCTACTCTGCAGTAAGTCCTGTTAAGTTCAGTTAAATTTCTATAGGACTGTAGTCTTGAGAACTCAAATCAGAACCATCTCCTCCAAAATTGTAACTTTTGTGTTGTGTTCATATCAGTAGTATTAGATTAAAAGCTATAAAACTGTAAATATCCGCTGCCCTTAATACCATTGTAACAACCATTTTTTAAATTAAAGAATTTAATTAAAATAATTAGGATTATAGAGGCACACACATTTCAAGCTGTCATGTGTTTTTTTGTAATGTTCTCCGTGCAAATCATAATTTTTGGCAATGGTATATCTTCACTACTAAAAATCTCAAAGGAAAAAAATTCACCTATTTCAGCAAAAAACATGCAAGGGATTTTAAAAAAAAACTGTAGGAAGAGAAATAAAAAAGAGAGTATGATCTTGTGGCTAATGCTCAAACTAGAATTCTTGAGAACCAAGTTCAAATCCTAGCTTTGTCCAAGGTGTATTGTACAGCTTTGTGAAAATCCCTTAAAATCCGTGTCTACTTAGTTGTTCAAGGGAAGTGTGCCACTTTTCCTCCATGCATCTTTCAAGACAGGGCCTTGGATTTTATTGCAAACCAAAAGCAAACCCCACAGTGTTTCAGACCAAAATAAAGCTTGGGGTGTGATCTGTCTCTTTAGATTAAAATATTCAAGACTATGGTTGCCTAGAGTTAGTTCACATGTTCATTAGAAACAAGAATTCAGCACTGTAAGTAACCCTGAATAACTGAAATAATACCCACTTAGGTTCTGCAAGAGGTTTGGTGACCCGTGCTGAAGAAATTTTCCATAGAACTATTTAGGCAATAGACTGCACACAGTGGAAGAACAATATGATCTCTGCATGTCCTATGCACTGGTCATGTCTATCTCACTTTTGTTCCCACCATACTTGTCTCCTTGACTGTAATGTTTACAAAAGATCTTTGCATATACTGTAGGCCTGCATGCATTCCTTGTCAACTAACTGGTCAAAACACACCTATGAGTGGGCCCAGAAGTAATACCGTATGTGGCAAGAGGCATGGGGATGTACGATCTTGCTCTCTTGCCAGATGTAGTCTTTACTCAAAGATTGTATCATCTGAAGAGCCAGCTATTTGACAGACTTTTCCATTCTATTCCATGTCCCTTTTCTAAACCCAGCTCATGTTTTTCTGAGTTTGCAGTCCTACCTGTTTGGTTTTTCCATCTAGCAAAGGAGCAAACTAGATGTTATGATGGGCGAGCCATTGTTTACATTTGGGTCACTGCTGAATTTAGCATTTAACCATGGGGTTGGGTGGGATAAAAAGTGCAGGATAAGTGGAGTCCTAAACCATTCTCTCTCCTCCCCACCCCAATGCTTCCCTACCCCACAAAGCCCCTCCTGTTTCTTCTAGCCTTCTCAGAGAACATCCACCAGGGTTTTGAAATGGGAAATCTTAACTGAAAGTATAAGAGGCTCTGTACAAGTGGTTTCAGGGAAACAGGTGGTTCAGCAGCTTCTCCTGCCAATCCATGCTCTGTTACAAATCACACAATATCATATTAGTTTGGCACAGCCCACATATTCACACAAACTGTGCCATTGCAACATCTGGTTTACCCCCAAAGAAAAGACACCCAGAGGCAGGGAAACAGGAGCATGAGAGTGTGTAGCCAGGTTCCTTCATTTCTATCTGATTCCCCCCCCCCCAAGGAAGCGACTGTTGTAAACCTTGCTTACACACTTTCATTCCCGTTCCCCTCCCTTTCAGCATGTGGATGTCAGAAAACTGCTAGTGAATGAGTTTGCAAAAAAGAATGTTCCATCCTTTTCAGTATCTGTATCCAACATTATTCAGGTGAAACTGACATGCTTACATTGCACCCACCTCTATCTCCATTCTGCTGAATGTTCAAGGACTCAAGATCCAAGAACCCCTGAATTTGGTAGTGCTACAATTCAGAAGCACTGCCCAAACACATTGTCCGCTTTTCTTGTGAGTGAGAGAGGGAGGGAGGGAGAGAAAGATGCAAGTGTGGGTTAATCACTTGTAGGAATTGATTGACTGCCTGTTAATAAACATTAGCCTGTATATTGCCACTTGCTCATGAGTGGTTTATGTATTCTGCTCCCTGCAGACTGAAGAAGTCCTGAAGATTGATGGAGGGCCATGCTATTCAAACAGCAGGCGTTGCTGAGACAGAAGCTCCTTGTGCTAGGCAGCCTTGCTATTGGAAGTCTCCTATATCTAGTTGCCAGAGTTGGGAGCTTGGATAGGTAAGTCATTAAATTAGCACATGTGGGTGACATTCATAATCCTAAATGGCTTTAGCTGAGGTTTCCCCCCCACAACTTCCTCTTAGACTTTGGAAATAATTGAATAGGTTTCCAGCCCTTTGTCTTACTACTAAGATCTAGAAATACAATCTGCTGCAGTATTGATTTTCATTGTTATTTCCTTTATTTTTAAGGGTGGAGGAGGGTTTGGGTAAACTTAAAAGTTTCAGCTTGCCTAAGCCAACGCATTCTGCCTTTTTCCATTTGTATTCCATGCACATTGGCAGTTGTTTTCAGGAGGAAACTAAAGCAGCAAACAGTAAAAATGTCATTACAGCAGTTCATTTCTGTCTGTGTGTGCATCTGCGGATTGACCTCGAGTCTCGACAAACAGTTATGATGTATTTATGCATCTTCCTTTCTGAAATTTATGAGTGGGCAATTAATGTGCTACTGTGGTAGTTAAAATTATGCATGAGCCTGCAGAGTTAGCTTGTCAAGCTTGGAATCCTATCGCACTTGAAAGATTGCTGCAGGGACGAGGGATTTTCACTATGTTAATTAGCTGTGTGTGTTTGTGTGTGTGTTGAAGCTGGATACACTGGGTGAAGAGGATCTGCCTGAGAATGATTTCCTAAAGCAACAGGACAGATGTACAAAACTGAGCTTGTGAGAACAAATGCAGACCTAAATACCACCGAAAAGATCCACCCACTGATAAATCCTATGCATCCTTTCACCCAGGAAGAGACAAATTTTCCATATTCTGCCACTTGTCACAATTTAGTTCTCCAGTTTCTTATTTGAAAATGAAGTCCTGCATATACTGAGAAAGGAAGGATCATATATGCCTAGGCTGGCATTATCCCACCATCCACCAGCAAAATTTCATACCTTAACGATATGCATAATGACCATGGCCAATTATGCAGTTTCATGTATGGGGGTGAATATTCCTTCTTGACTCCTGCAGAAATTTGTCCTGTGCCCTGAGGCATGAAATTTAATTAACCTTATCACCAATCTAAGCTTGCACAGCTACAAATGTTATTAATGGTCATAAAATTATCCAGACACAGTACTTGACTCCTTGAACTCATGCAGTAGTGAATGATACAGGATCCATATATAATTATTGCTAATGGCATGAAGGGTTTATTCCAATATCTCCTGTTTTTACCAAGCTGTGAGGGGCTTTTATTCACTAGTGTTGCTGCAAAAGTCTGCGTGTCTCAATAGGCTCCTTGATCTGCAGTCACGCCATTCTAAGTGTAGGAAAACTAACACCTTGGGATTCACTCACGGTTGCTGCTTTTCTTTCCCCACCTCCTGGAGCTATTAAAAGTGATAGCTGCTGTGGTGTCAGAACCTGGGAGTAGACAACAGTCAGAGAAGCTGGAGGAAGGAGTTGTGCTAGAGCAGGCATCCCCATATTGCGGCCCTCCAGAGGTTTTGGCCTACAACTCCCTTGATCCCTAGCTAACAGAACCAGTGGTTGGGGAAGATGGGAATTGTAGTCCAAAACATCTGGAGGGCCGAAGTTTGGGGGTGCCTGTGCTAGAGAGTCAGAGCAAAAGGACACACAAATATATGCCAAAGCCAGTTGCTGCTCAGGCAAAGCCTTAGCCCAAACAGGAAGTCTTTTATAACCCTTCCTCTCTAGGTGGTACAGAAGCTGATACTACTGCTCATAGCTCAGGGAGATGCTCTAAATCACAGTCCTGTGGCTCACCACATGGGTCAACTGGCTTCAGACATGCAATGATCACTTTGCATCCGTTTTATCTACAGGCTGCAGTTGTGTGATGAAAATACTTCCCACTTGCACCAAAGTTTCCATTCACGTATTTCATGCAAGGAATGGCTATCCTATCTGAAAGGGCTGCTCTAGATACGTCTCTTGGTTCACAAGGACACAGGCAGTTGCTCAAAATTCTTTAGCATTGATTTCCTTAGAAGTTAATTAAAAAAACAATTTCCTTTTGGAAGGGGTTGTTGTAAGAATGAAAATTCCAGTAGGAGCATTTAAATTCAAGGCAATAGGCAGAGGTGGGAAAGAAAATCAGCAACATTGCCTTGTTCAGTCAAAAGTGGCTTCCATTTATGTAGCAAAGCACTTGGATTCCAGTGTAGGCTTAAAACTGTGCATGTGGGTGTACACAACAAGCATACGGTTTAATGTGTATCATGAAGGCCCAAGCTCCTGATTGAGGATGTTACCAGGTTATGGCTTAATACTGCAAACAGGCCGTTCAGATGCCAAGATTGACAACAAGGATTTTCAATGTATCATATTTTCCACAGAAGAGTTAAATCCAGATTAAAGGAGAGAGACTATATGGGCTAGCATTTCGATGGCATTGAAGTTGTGGGGACACTGTAAAAAGCTTGCATGCATCGATCCCACAATACGCAACCATTTGGAAACATCCACACATAGAAGCAGTGGCAACTACATGCTTCATCGGAAACACAGTGTTTATCAGTGTATCAGTGTGACGCTTCCTGGAGTGGATGAAGCAACAGCATGGTGAACTGTTTTCTGTAATATCTGTTCTATTGCCATCTAGTTTACTGTCAATTCAGCTCTTACCATGTTAGCAATTGTCTACATCTTAGCAAGTTAATAAGGCTGTTGCAAATCATCTCAGTTGCATAAATGATGTCTCTTGTTACCTTTATGTTGAAATCCAATATCCACTCACCTTAGAGAAAGCACCATTAACTTCTGAGCAATTGTGTAACATTTCACTGTTAATAACTCCTATTTCGCCTCTTTTTGGAATTGCAGACTGCAGCCCATATGCCCTATCGATGGTCGATTTGGACTCCATGGCCAAGATGAAATTCCACTCCGAGCTCTACAGTTTAAGCGTGGGTTGCTACATGAGTTCCGGAAGGGCAATGCCAGCAAGGAGCAAATTCGACTTCACAGTCTGGTCCAACAGATTCCCAAGGCCATAATAATTGGGGTGAGAAAGGGTGGAACTCGGGCACTGCTGGAAATGCTGAACCTCCACCCAGCAGTGGTCAAAGCTTCTCAAGAAATCCACTTCTTTGATAACGATGAGAACTACGCCAAGGGCATCGAGTGGTACAGGAAAAAAATGCCATTTTCTTATCCTCATCAGATAACCATTGAGAAAAGTCCAGCATACTTTATCACAGAGGAGGTACCTGAAAGGATTTATAAAATGAACTCCTCCATCAAATTGCTGATCATTGTCAGGGAACCCACAACAAGAGCTATTTCTGATTACACTCAGGTGCTGGAGGGGAAAGAAAGGAAAAACAAAACCTACTACAAATTTGAAAAGCTGGCCATTGATCCTAATACCTGTGAGGTGAACACTAAATACAAGGCAGTAAGAACGAGCATCTACACAAAACATTTGGAGAGGTGGTTAAAATACTTTCCCATAGAGCAGTTTCATATTGTCGATGGCGATCGTCTCATTACAGAACCACTGCCAGAACTCCAGCTGGTAGAGAAGTTCTTAAATCTTCCTCCAAGGATAAGTCAATATAATTTATATTTCAATGCCACCAGAGGGTTTTATTGCTTGCGGTTTAACATTGTCTTTAACAAGTGCCTGGCGGGAAGCAAAGGACGCATCCATCCGGAGGTGGACTCCTCTGTCATTACCAAATTGCGCAAGTTCTTTCACCCTTTTAATCAGAAATTTTACCAGATCACAGGGAGGACATTTAACTGGCCCTAAAGTAAATTTCATACAACACTGTGTGTTGCACCTGGAGATATGCCACCGTGTCTCTATTAGAGTAAAAAAAATATGCACTTTTCGTATACACAGCTATCAAAGTAACCCTTTTTCATGCATACTTGTATATATGCAGTGTGTGACCAAATATAAGGTGGGATCAATTTTTCTACAGAGCAGTGAATAACGTAAAATTTACTCTCTGCATAATTGCATCGTTTTATGCTATACAATTAAAAGAGAAGGTGTCATTTAAAGAAATTAACTCAGCTACTCAGTTCAAAGGGTCAGTACTCTATTTGCTCCATAAAATTTAATACCAAACATATCTAGAGAGAAGGAAGAATATTATGGTAGAATTCATTGCAAGAATTGCATTGAAAGGTCTAAGATGGGCTATTATGGATACATATTGCTAAAAGAATATTGACCCTTTAAAGGTGTAAATCTATGCTTCAGGCTTATATTGGTTTAACAGTCACTCTTTTAAAGTAACTATACTTCTTTGACCAGGGGCAGGGGATCTGTAATACAGAATTCTCACCTGACTACTATTTCCAGGATTTTTTATGGGGTGGGGGGAGAACCATACTAATTAAACTGGCAAAAAACCAATACAAGTTTGCAGTGTAAATATATCCCTTATAATGCTGAGTTCTATTGGAATTCTTTTCCTCTTGTTTGAAAAGAAATTCTCTCATGCAATCAACATTGTTTCAAATTTCCTGTGGTGAGTTTGCACTATTGTTTTTATTGTATGGATCATCTTGGCACTTGTAGCATGTCAATCATGTGTCGAAAAGGAAGTCTTTTTTTTTTCTTCTATGCTTGTACGTTGACAAAGAGAAACCTGCTGTACATAATGTATATTGTTTGTAAATACTGGTTTCACGCTAAGTAATTCTATTTTGTAAACTGAATATGGCTATTTAATTTATTGTGAAAATTAAATTTATTGTGGTATTTAAAATGGAATGGATTAAAATTGCTATATGTGCAACTGGCTTTCTCGTTTTCTTTGATGAATTTCACATTATTTGATGGATGTCACATTATTTCAAACACCGTACTTTTCAAAGGAGGCAATTCACATGTTCAGTTGAGGGTTAAGCACTAAACAAGTTTACACACACACACACACACACACACACACACACACACACACACACACACCAGCCCTTAGAAAGCTAGGCAATCTATTATTAGTAATATTTATTTATTTACATAAATGGTATACTGCCCTTCAGTTGAAGATCACAAGGTGGTTTACAACATAAAAATACAAAATGAGGAGACGAATCATATAGCATAACAATCATATTGCTGTTTTCTGGAGTATCATAGCCAAGTGCTAAATAGCAAATATTAGTATCATGAATCCTAAAATAGTAACAGACACATGATCAGAGTGTTATTGTCTGCAATAATGGAAGTTCGGATAGAATGTATACTGCAAACAGGAAAGGTACTACTAAAGCCAAGAGGATGCCAGCATGGTTAATGAGCAAAGTCAAGGAAGCTATGAGAGGTAAGAAGGCTTCTTTCAGAAAATGGAAATCTTTAAACTCATATTATCATGAACTATACAAACACAATAATAGTAATGAAATAGAACTGCAAACGAAAATAGTATGCTGTATGGGCTTACCTTGGACTCCACCGCATCCCACCCATCAGTAAAACTAATCAATTCAGAGAGAAGACTTGAGTTTAAGGTAATTTAATATTGAAAACTTTAGAGATGATGTACCACATGCTGCATCAGTTCTCTACTACAAGCCGGATACAGTCAAACCTCTGTTTTCGAACGTCTCGGCTGCCGAATGATTCAGAAGCTGAACGCCCCAAACCCGGAAGTGAATGCTTCTGTTCATGGGTGTACCCACCATGGGGCAGGGAGGGGCAGCTGCCCCCCCTAGAAGGCCAAACCGCGGGCCCGACTAGGGAAGCAAATACACGGCGCCCCGCTTGTTGACGGGGGGGGAGGAAACGCTGCTGGTGCTGCGGCTCCTCGGCGGCAGCTCCTCCTCTCAGCCCGCCCTGCCTACATCTGCACCAATCCCCACCCACTAAAGCCTTCGCGCCTCCCAATGGAAAGCCCTGCCGGGCGGCAACCTATCCTACCTAAGAGTTCTGCTGGGCTGGCAAGTGAAGGAGACGTGGCTGGCAAGTGAATGCAGCCACTGCTGCGCTCTGCCTCCCGGTAGGCTGCACTGCGATCGTTGGCGCCGCGGGCTGGGAATCGCCCCCTTCCCCACCTACCCCCCCCCAAATTAGGAGTTGGTACTGAGACTCCTCCTGGGCCGGGAGAGGAAGTGCACCGACAGGAGCCAGTTCAGCCTCAGCGGGCAGAAGCAGCAGAAGCCCGCAAAGGAGGAGTGGGGGGCGGTGCCCGAAGGCGGTGGTTGCGGCTGCTGAAAGGAAGCTGCGTGGGGGCGTTCGCGCCGGATTGCCGGTGGCAGGAGTAGCCCAGCGGCAGCAACCCTTCCTCGCCACCCTCCACCCCAGGCAATAGGAAAGGAGCCACCTTGGGGGGCGGCACAGCTCTCCGCTCTCCCTGCGTGCATTGCCCTCTCCGGGCATTGGCTGCTGTTTCCTTCTTTCCAATGCGCCCCCCCCCCAGCCGCTCTCCCTTGCTGCCCCTGCTGAGAGAGGGGCGTTGAGGGCGGGGGAGCCGCCGCCGCTGTAGGGTCACAGCTGGGGGGGCTCACTCGCCTGCGCTGTGCCACCCCACCTTTCCCATCTTTTGCTCCCTTGTGATGGGGAGGCGGTGGTGGCAGCTTCTTCTTCTTTGAGGGTCTCAGCTTGGTGGGGGGGTCCCCGGTATCCTCCCAGGCCACAGGGGGATGGCCCCCCAGGACTAGCAGACCTCTGAGCCCCTTTCCCATCCCAGATATATAGGGTGGGAACTGGAAAGGCTTCGGGGGGACCTGGAGGAGGGAATGTGGGGCCCAAAGGGGTTTTCAGGGGGGTGGTTAGGCCGTAAATGGATGGGAGCGGTGTCTTCAGAGCAGGGGAATTTTGTGTGAGAGAGTTTAGGGGGTTCATTTAGCGGCTGCAGCCGCCACAGAGTCATCAAGCCCGCTGGCCCTGTAGCCCCGCCCACATCCCCACTTGTGGCCCCTCCCATGCCTTGGCCCCGCCCCTGAACGACCATGGCTTGCCCCCCCCCCCTAGTTTTGATCCTGGGTACGCCCCTGCTTCTGTTTTCAAACGCGCTTCGGAAGTCGAATGGCTTCTGCGGTACATTTTCCCATTTTCAGCATTCACTTTCCCAGCAGCCCTTCACTCGAATGTTTCGGAAGTCAAACGGACTTCCAGAACAGATTACGTTCGAAAACCAAGGTTCCACTGTAGTGGCTGACCCAAAGTCGCCCAGTGTGCTTCAAGGCTGAGCGGCTCTCCTCAATCTCAGCCTGACATTCTCACCACTACACCACAATGACTTGTACCTTTGCACAGGAAAGAACCATTGGTTGAAAAAGGTTTGGGTCTATCTGGGTTTTCCCTGGGTTGTGGGCATTGTGTTGAGGCCAGGGCTTTAAGCTTAAAGGCAAGTCAAATTCAATTTAGCTAGATTGCAAAGCACACGGTTTGTGTGAATGTGTGTTTGAGAGACAAAGAGATTTGTGGGAAGCAAATGACCATGACCATATCATAATGACCCCTAGGCTGTCTCTAATGAATAAAAGTCAAAACTGCAAAAAGGTGGAGATAATTAATTAAAAACAAACTTCAAAATTGGGGTAACACACACCTCATAGAACATTAATGCCCTTCAGGTAATTTGGTTATCATTGCTTGAGAGGTCCAGAATGGCAGTAATAGGTGCCTAATACCAGAATAGACATACAGTTGTTTAAAACTAACATGACAGACTAAATGAGGAAGCAGCTCCATTAGTTAGAATGTAGACAATAGTGAAGCTTAAGAAATGAAAGAAACCTTTTTGCAACCCCTTTTTATATATATTTAAAATGTGTATAATGCAGCTTTGTAGCCAGTTAAGTGACAGTGAGCTTACCACCCCTAAATAAAAAGGAGTTCAAGCTAGAATCATATTCATGAAAAGAGGCCAATTGAAAAATGCTATGTCAAGGGGGTGTTCGGGGGGGGGGTACAGTGCACAGATATTTTGGAAAGCTCCCAGACTATTCAGTGGCCTTCATGTCTGTGCCAGGGAGAAGGATGTATCCATGCCAATAAAATTGTCAGCTGCATACACTGATGAACCAGTGTTTTTATTAAGATTTAATAAATCTTGGAGCAAAGTTACATGATCAATAATCCTTAACTAACCTAGCCCTGTGCTCTGAGAAGGTAGGATCCAGTAACCTACATATCACACTGTTTTTAAACGGTGATTTGGGGCGAAGTGAGGACATTATCACTATCACTGCTTTCACAGAATATTTTTTTCTATGTGCGCCCTCTTGTGGACAAATTTATCTGTAAGCATGCCCCCTGACAAATCTTCACAAACTTTCTTTAGACCATAACAGCACATTTATGAGAGAGCTTCTTATGAATGCTTTTATGACTGCATACAAATGAGTCAAAAGATTCTATCTTCCAGATGTTCTATGGAGCCAAGAGTCATAATCACAGTCCTGAGACTGCTTACTCTGGAATAATGCCATTGAAATCAATAGGACTCATTCAGAGTTTCGGATTTGAAAGCTACCATCAGGATTAATGTGCTGGAAGAAAACTCTATAACAGCTGGGGTGCTAATTCCACCAGAATTCTTCAAAATCCCAAGTGATAATAGAAACGCCGACGCTTTGCAGATACTTCCTGTTTAAAACTCAAAGTGTGGCCTTCAGGGGAGGAACAACCATCTTTTAAAGGGAATTGTGCTGAAATACTCTAAGAGACTTTCGACCTTTTGGCATTATCTCTTAAGTGCAATCTGTGAATAATTCATTTCATCTATTTCAATCAGATTTAAATGTTGGGTGAAAATCATATCCATTCAGCTCATTGGTGCGTGGAGCAGAAAGAGAACCACTGGTTTAGTTTTCAGTCAAATGTGTAGCTGCTATATAACACTGCAACATTTGTATTTCTCCTATGAACACCCTTCTGGAGTGTTTTGAAATGATAAGACACATGCATATCAAAGAGGGCATGCCTGGGTGCTAGAGCATGTGTTTCACCCAGATGTAATCCCTAGAAACTCTAGTTGAACGCCATCAAGAAGAGAGCTGAAAAAGTGTAAGAGTGAGACAACAGTGAGATCATCTGCATCAGTATAAGGCAATTTCTTATATTTCACAGTTATGTACTGACCACAGATTTATCTGAGAGATCGCTAGTTGACTGACAGTTGTGGTACAGTGGCTACAGACCTGGACTTGAAACAGGTAGGGATAAGGATGCTTCTACAGTAGAGCTTGTTCCTGTAGCTGAGGCTTGAGGCTTCTTAATGCATTAGTCACATATAGAGGGAAAGCATGTTGAAAAGAGTTTCCTCCCACGCCCAGGGTCTGGCTTCTGCCCCCATTACTGCAGTCATGTTTACAATACCCTAGAGGAGGAGGACTCCTCTAGGAGTGAGGGTTCTCTGCAACATTGAGAAGCCTGATAGCCTACGTTTCTAAAGGGCACAGGAATCCTCCACAAACATGTAAAGATTCCCATTGCAGATTTCATGATCTACACGACAGGAGTAAAAGAGGTTATGTGACTTTGGTAGCATACCCACATAATACGGCACAAGGTCCCTTTTCATCTACACGCAAGCATTGCACTTTTGAAATGAGGTGGGCAGAGAATTAAAACAGAACTTCCACACAGCACCTAATATACCATTGTATGATAAAGCAATACCCTTTTCTTTGACAAATATCCTTTGATAATGTCCAACCACTTCTGTTCAGCAAAGGTTCTTTCCAACGTTATTAGAAAGCTTCTTCTATATAGCTTCATCCTGTTTTATTGATTCCTGTTGATCAAGGCCAGGGAATTAGGGATGAGTAGCCTATGATCTGCACTTTCAATATTCTCTGTTGTCTCAATGCCAGCTTCTCCTCCCACTTGTTTCTTCTCCTTTTTCTTTCTTTGTTTAATGGTGGGTTTTAGGAAACCAGTAATTAATGCCTACATGCCTGCCTGCCTGCACAGAGAGAGGGAGGGGAGAGGGAGAGGGAGAGGGAGAGGGAGAGGGAGAGGGAGAGGAAGAGGAAGAGGAAGAGGGGAGTATAGGTGGAAGCAATGCTATTCAGGGATTATTGCTAGAGAGTGAAGGCACAATCCTTGGCAGCATCCCTCTATCACATTGTTGTCAACACACCTATTAAAATTCTGGATATGTTTGGTAGATTTTTAATTTCTGAAATTCATTTTAGGATGACGAGCAGCTTATACATTTTGAAATAAATAAATAATGCATCTTACTCTTTCTGGGAAGCTTGAGGTTACTCCTCCTAGAAAGCCTTAATTACTGCTTTGTACCATTTAACCCCATTTAATAATAATAATAATAATAATAATAATAGTTGATAAAATTCTATAAGGAAAGGCCCTTGGTTCTGAACATGGGGAAAAATTGGGTCATTTTCGAAGCAAAGCTGCAGAAAACTGGCCTTGTCAAAATCTATTATGCTGTAAACAAATTACCCCAAATAAGATCAGGCATGTCAATTTATTATCTACTTGTGAATCAAACAAACAAAATACCCGAACAGAATTCTATGTTTTTAGGAAGAAGTTGCATTGCTTTTAATGCATCTCATTACTGCCATTATTGTCATACAATTAAATTTATATAAGTGAGATAAATGCACGGGGAAGGCAATATGGAGTTTTAAATAGCTGCATTTAATGTGGTTGTAATGTCCCAAGATCATCATGTCTGGGGACAAGGGCATTTGTAAGAATAAGTAACCATGGGAGAACTCAACAGGTGAGTTCTTGAGATTTATTACTGTCAACACTAGAAATACTCTGTCTAATCAAGTATTCTGGATACTTATCTGTAGACTAGGAGCTATGCAAATAAAGTTGTTGGCTGTGCCACTGCAGATTGACGGTGGGTAGGATCATAAATGCTCCCATCAGATATAGAGATAGAGAGATATATACACACACACATGCAGATCTACCTGAAGGTAGTAAACTAGTTGAAACAATATAAAAAAAATCCTTCCAGTAGGTCTCTAAGGTGCTACTGTAAGGAATATTTTTATTTTGTTTCGACTACAGCAGACCAACACGGCTACCTAGCTGTAACTAGTAATAAACTAGGACATCAAAAAGAAATCCTCCTCCCTGATCTGTTCATTTACTATATCCAGGTAACTTTTTACTGGAGGAAACATAAAAAGGTATGAAAACACACACACCTGTAGACTGAAATGGTACAGTCCAGAATTTCACCCCATCAGGTTGTTTAAATGGGTCTCAGACAGAATGAAAGCAGAAAATGGCCATGGTCACAGTGGGAAATTGTTCCCTTAGCATATCTGAGCTAAATTCCCTCCAATAAATCATGTTCCAAAAAGATTATTCCCTAAATATATAGAAGCAGTTACAGAAACACATGTATAGAGAGACCTGTGTCCCAAGCAAGCCTGGTAACACAGGTTAACTAACTAGTACAGTTGTACCTCGGAAGTCAAACGGAATCTGTTCCAGAAGTCTGTTTGACTTCCAAAATGTTTGGAAACCAAGGCACAGCTTCTGATTGGTTTCCGATTGCGCAGGCACACCAGAAACAATAGCGGAAGCTGCGCCGGACACAGTGGCGTTCCTAGCCCAGTTGGTACTAGGGGCAGCGCCTGTGCGGCACCCTGAAAGGACTATGCACGCACCGGATCCAGCACGTATGCAGTCAGCACGGGACACTGCTGCCATGCGGTGGCTCTACGGGGTGCTGCTTGTGCACAACGGCCTGTTACAGGGTGCCACATGAGCATCACGTGGCAACCCGCAAGGCCGCCGCCTGCCAGCGGCAGCGACAGCAGCAGCCCATACAGACTGTGCATTTGTGGGCGGAGGCTAGGGGTGGGCCAGGGAGGGGCGCGCTGAGTGTCACCCCCCCAGGGTGGCACCTGGGGCAGCCCGCCCCCAACACACACACCCTTGCTACGCCCCTGGCCGGACGTTTGGTTTCCAAAAAAGTTCAAAAACTGGAACACTCACTTCTGGGTTTTGATTGTTTGGGAGCTGGAAAGTTCGACTCCCAAGGCATTTGGGAGGCAAGGTACAACTGTATAGGCTTCTTCTAACCTATTGAAGCATGCTAGTTAGGCAACTACAGAAACCAAAAATTCTGCTCAGTCTATTCTATTCTATTCTATTCTATTCTATTCTATTCTATTCTATTCTATTCTATTCTATTCTGGACCCAGCACAACAGGAAACAGAAGGATATGCACCAACAGTGATACAAAGGCGGCAGACCTACTCAAACAGGGGCTCAAGGTATCCCACTGAGTTCTGTGAAGCAAAATAAACATGCCAGTACCTGCAACATGGTTGAGAAGAGCAAAACATGGCGCTCAGTCATTGGTGTGGGACAAGGAGACAAGATGGGGACATACTGTTGCCAAGGCATGTCCAGAGAAGAGATGCAACTTGATGACATAGTTGTTGCCACAGCTGGTTGTGGCTTGTAGCCTGGATTGCCCAGTGAGTGTGAGGAGGAGGAGCAACCCTCTGTCATTCATGGTCACCTGAGGAGGGGCAGGTTTTGGCCCACTTAGTGACTTATTTCATATATGTGAAGCACTGCCATTCATTCAACTAGAAGGGGATAAGGCATTATATTCGTTTCTCTAAAACCGTTTATTCATATTTTTGTATCTTCTCTATTTTCTATATTTATTTGGACAGAAACATACACCCACATGGCCTAAAAAAAAAAGAATACTGCAGTTTGAGGTAAAGTGTAAGTGATGGCATAGTCTGTCCCAACCAGCAGAGTTGGGTGATAGTCTTCACTGACAAGGACCAATGGCCACCGCGTTAATGTATGGCATGATGCCTAATGATGGGTATCTCATTACTACAGAATAAATAATAGTACACTGAATAAGGCACAATTGTGTGGAATATTTATGCAAGTTCCCTCAGTTCTGGCCAACCTTTTAAAATCTGGGGGCTATTTGAGCTCTAAGGTGAAAGCACCGGATGGGGCTCCTTAGTCACCATGACTTCCTTTTGCTCTTTTTTTGGACACAGGTACTGTAATTATGTAACCTTTTTCCACTGGGAAGAAGTGTAACAGAGGTGCCTGTATGTGTTTTAATAAAATTGCAAAGACAAACAAGTCCAAGGATTCTGTGGGTGGGTGGAAGAAAGAAACTAACTGCTAAAGGCAATTTAGGAGAGATCCATTAACACTCCGTTAATGTGATTTTGAGAAGGAACCCTGTAGGTTGGAAATTGGCCAGTTTAATGTCATAATTAAGGGATGTCCAGAGGGAGCTGCAGAAGATTATAGACCAGTTAGTTTAACTTCAATTTCACAGAAAGGCTCGGGCACTATTTTTAGATATCAGTTGGGAACACTAAAGAAAGAAGCATGTCTTGATTAAGAATGGGCAGCCTATTGCAGGGAGGGCATGGTTATGTTTCACTAACCGAGCTAATAAAAGATGTCATTTAGAGATATTAAAGCAGAGGGGTACAAAGGGATGCAGCCGGCATTCTAATTAAATTTTCAGGATGCCTATGAGGAAGTTTCACTATATAGAGGAAGTCTAAAGGGGATTTCAGAGAAATGGAAGAATGTGTCTTCTGCCGAATGCCATATATTAACCTGCTGCCACAGCAGCAAATGCCTCGGCACTAGAAAATTTGTTTTAACTCTGGGAAATGATTGTCCAGGATGGAATCAGTCAACCGTTGAAGGTGGCACCATAGAGTCATGGGTCCCACTGGTAGGATTAGCCCCACTGCTTTCTCTGGTCAAACAGGTCTGGCAAGTTTGATGCTGCAGATAACTGTAGGGTAGGCAACTCAACAGAGCTTTAATAAACTGCTTAGTCAAAAAAAATCCCTAAGCAGTGACTATAGAACAATCTAAAGCAATTCAATATACAAATAAAATCAGCATAATGTAAAAAACAGACATATTACAACTTGTTAGCATGTCTAGATAGGCTTGCCAAAACAAAACTTGTTTTTGTTCTGTTTTGGTGTTATAAACATAGACGTAGGATATGGATGCTGGCAGATCCCTGAAAATATACTCCATAGGCAGGCGCGGTGCTAGGGCTTTTTGCGCCCTAAGCAAAACACTTTCTGGCACCCCCTGGGCGCATGCGTCATGACGCATGCGTCATGACGCACGCACGCCGCTGATGCCCCTGCGTCCCCTCCATTGGCGGGAGGAGCGCAGGCCAAGGGGGGAGCTCGGCGCCCTCCCGCCTGTGGAGGGGACGCTTTGAGCTCCTCAGAGCCGGCTCCAGTGAGCGAGCGGCGGCAGCGCCCATAGCTGAAGGCTTTAGCTGCGGTCGCTGCCTCCACTTGCTCACTACAGCCGCTGGGGAGCTCACAGCGTCCCCTCCATAGGCAGGAGGGCGCTGAGCTCTCCTTTTGGCTCGCACTCCTCCCGCCTGTGGAGGGGACGCTGTGAGCTCCTCGGGGAGTGAGCGGGCGGGCAGCGGCGGGGCGGGGGTATTGCGGGGCAGGCTCAGCAGCGCCCCCTCCATTTTGGCGCCCTAGGCAATGGCCTAGTCTGCCTAAATGGATGCACCGGGCCTGTCCATAGGAACAGAAGGAATAGGATTTGGTTTCCCTGTAACAAACCAGTTCTTCTGGCATCCTTCTAATCCCCAGGTGGAAATTTGTTCTTCAGCACATGGATGCACTTGGGTCACATCTCCACTGGTAGCAATTTGGCTAACCCTCTGCCAGCACCCATCTTCCTCCACCAACACCAGCTTAGCTAAAAACTACCTAGAATAACTTGGGGAAGGAGCCATTACTGGCAATGGATGGGAAGGACATGCTCTTTTGTTCCCAAGATACTTTCACCTTGGGACAGAAATTAGTGGAGCACCTCCATTACACACACACGCGCACACACGCACACGTAACTAATTCAGATCAGGTGGCTCTTTCTCTTTCCTGGTGGTAAATGTACTGTTTTCAACACATTTTATTTACACTGTTTCATTTTATGACACTAGAACAGAGGCACCAGCAGTTAAAGGAATTTGCAGGGACCAGGGTGGGGATATAAATGTTGAGAGTTTGGGGTATCATTCTGGATGAAACTTACAATCTGAGGGTAGAATGTCTAAGAGGAAGCTTGCCAAACCAGTTCCTTTGTCAAAGTAATGGCTTGTTAAATACCACCATTCAGCATATCCAAATTAGTTGCTCTACTATGTGATAGAAAAACTGGACAGGTCTTTTCCTCACTCCCCACACCTGGCTGATATATGTTGTTGTTGTTGTTGTTGTTGTTGTTGTTGTTGTTTAGTCGTTTAGTCGTGTCTGACTCTTCGTGACACCATGGACCATAGCACGCCAGGCACTCCTGTCTTCCACTGCCTCCCACAGTTTGGTCAAACTCATGTTCGTAGCTTCGAGAACACTGTCCAACCATCTCATCCTCTGTCGTCCCCTTCTCCTTGTGCCCTCCATCTTTCCCAGCATCAGGGTCTTTTCCAGGGAAAGGACTAATACATGGGAGAATAATAGAGCTGTTGTGTGGAAGAGCTGCAAAGCTGGAAGGGAGCTAGAGGTGTGTCTTGCTCTGTGCTGGACTTTGGGGCTCTCCTGGAATCCTAAAGGGGAAGCAATGTGAATATTAATTCTGTGAGCCCCACCATCCTACACTCAGGTTGTATATATGCGTAGATTGAGGTAATTTTATTTGTTTTAGTGTTTTAACTATTGTATGTTTCAAAGTATGTTTGTGACTTTTTCTCAGTTATATTGTTCTATCTTTTTGTAAACCACTTTAATGGGCTTTTTTACAATTAAGCAGCACATACACTTTATTAAACAAACAAACAAACCATATATCCTAAAGATATCATGGTCTCTGCTGTCTTTAATTCCAAGAAAAACATGTCCTGGATATGCCCTGGCCCTCTGGATTCTCTTGACACTTGGAGATTTGGGTTGCACATAACAAATTTTTCTTTGATGTCATTTCAATATTAGTTTCTGAAACAGGAGCTAATATTTTGTGCTGAATGATGATGTGTTTCAATGAGTAAATAATAAGCACAGCATATAACTGTTCTTAGTAACTTAGCAGTTCCAGCCTCTGGAAGTAAATTAGAAGACTTTTTTTTTAATAAAAAAAAAGGAAAAAAATTGAGGTCAATTTTGTAAGTCACCAGGGAAGGACAAATGTCCTTTGTGGTGCCCTCCAGATCTTTTCTGAGGCTGAAAAGCACTCTGCAAAACATTATTTTAACAATTAGAATTACTGCACTTTAAGCAATGTGTGACCTATTTACAAGGTTCAGACTCTTCAATTTACCCATTAGTGGGCATGACCTATCTAGATTTTTTGCTGCATTAGGCAATTAAAGTGTAATTCAGCTAAAATATTCTAGAAAATCAGGCAAACAGCTTCATCATCATCTTGACCTATCTATGGTACCAGTGATTCTAATGGATTTCATTTACTTCTAATGCGGTAATAAATTATATAGATATTCTCTTTAAACTCTAACTCAAATATATATTATAAAATGTAGCATGATTATCAAACGATATACTACCCAATCACTTCAAGAATCCTGAGGATCAGTGAGATGGGTATATGACCTGCCCCTCAGGTCAAGCAGACTACTCATTCTCAACAGCATGTAGGTCAGAGTGCGACCCCATCAGAAAGCACAATACATCAGCTGATTCAAAGACAGGAGAAGTTGGTGACAGCATCCTAAAGATCAGAGTGTAGAAAATCTCTGTTCCCTTTCTCCCTAGAAAGGTCATTTACACAGACCTTTCCACGTGTTGAAAGAAGATGTGGAAGGGTCACAGGGCAAACCCTGCCTGCTAATGCAGTGGTTCTCCAACATTTTTCTCTGGGACCACATTTTCAGAATAAAAATTTGCTTGCACCACACTGGTTTTTTTTACTGCTAGAGAAATATATTGGAAAACAGAAAGAAACAACTTCTAGCCATGCTTCATTTATAACACAGCACCCAACTACTTTATAATATGATCATGGGTCATCTAGAAATGATAAAACAATGCAGCTACATAAGAATACGAATCATTTCTAAAATATAATTATAAACAAACCTCTTATTTATGTACCTTAAGTATGTATACAAACTCAGTGAGAGGTGTGAGCTTGCTTTTGGTGGGTAATCTCATTTATATTAGGTCCAGTTTGAGATAAACAAATCACCTCATCAACACAAAGAAGCCTTTCTTTCTTCTGATCTTGCATATTTCTCAGAGTTGAAAACCCCTGTTCACAATGACATGCCATGGAGAACTGTAGAAGAATAGCTAATGCTAATAGCTAATTCTTCTTCTGGTTATGTATCAGAAGAAGAAGAAGAAGAAGAAGAAGAAGAAGAAGAAGAAGAAGAAGAAGAAGAAGAAGAAGAAGAAGAAGAAGAAGAAGAAGAAGAAGAAGCTGCTTCCAGATTGTATGTTTTCATCTCCAGCAAGCTCTCTGGACCTATGCCTGCAAAAAACTTGGAAAATGCTTGGAAGAAGAAGAAGAAGAAGAAACTACTAAACTGTACTATACTACTGTTTTGCATACATTCAAAGAACGCCCAACCATGCATGTGTGGGCCATTTTTGGACTCAGAAGAGGGCATGACAGGGGTGTAACAGGGCGTAATAGAGGTGGGGAGGGCTTATGTGTGCTCTTCCAACACCCACGAAGACCAGAACACAACCCCCTCACAAATTGGGGGTTGCCTGTAGTATACTACACTGAAATTTTTAAATGTTTCTTTGATTGTTCTTGAATCATCCCACCACACTAGCTATCCTTTCCTGCCACACCAGTGTGGAGTGCTACATGCTTTAAAACCACTGCCGTAATACTTACCATACTCAGGCCAACTAGTCTGGTTCACACATTACACTGAACTCAGGTACCAGTTGTATACACAGGTACAAAGGGTGTACATACCCTTTGAATTACAGGTAGGTAGCCGTGTTGGTCTGACGTAGTCGAAACAAAATTAAAAAAAAAATCCTTCCAGTAGCACCTTAGAGACCAACTAAGTTTGTCATTGGTATGAGCTTTTGTGTGCATGCACACTTCTTCAGATACCATTCACATACCCTTTGAATGCAATATATGAATGTAATTCACATACCCTTTGAATGTAATAGGTGATAGCCCCTTCATGGCCAGAAAGCGTTCAACTCACCTATATATGCATAGTGCTCTTTCAGGCAATGAGTGGCCATGATTGGGTCATGCAAAGAGGAGCTCTACCCATGTAAATGGAGTGGAGCTAGACCTAACTCACATCACTTCAGAATCAGTCTCTATATAGTGTTATATTTACAGGGCAGCTACCTGATCTGATAAGGATGTTTATAATTAGCCGTACTGTGTGAGGGTTGCCTTTTTCTCTTTTTCATTTCTTTTCATTTCTTTTATTCACAGTTGTTGCTTCTTCTGATTTATGTCATTATTTTAAATAAATTAGTCTGAACATTGGAAATATTTTTATTCAGCTCAAAGGTTGTGGCTGAAAAGCATAAACTAAAATGATCCAAAAATAATATTAATCTTTAAATGAAGTAGAGACTCTATTAAACCATAATTCAGGCTTTATTTGAGCGAATTATCCACTTCTGTGTACTTCTTTTAATTCAGAAAAAGTCAGAGAACGTGAAATGTCAAGAACATAGCAAATATTTACAGCTCTGTATGAAGATGATACAGAAGTTCCAATAGCGTAAGTAAAGGGCTGCAGTGCAGTGCAGGTTAGTTTCAACAAAACCATTTATTGGAAAGCTCTTCTGTTAATGGATTGTCGGGTTTTTTTCTGCCTTGGTTAACTTAAGTGAGACTCTTTGCACGAACAAGAGCTCCCCCTCAAGGAGTAAAGTGAAAAGTTCACTTTTCCAATTGGAGATTACAAAACTAGCATAACGTGGCTGCAATCCTATGTCGTACCGTATTTCTTTGAGGAATGGTGCCCAGTGAATATAGAATTGTTCCACTGGATTGTACTGAATATGTTGTATGACACCTGGGGTGGTACTAGTACTGAGCACTAGCTGCAAAAGTAACTGAAAGTGCAATGATTTTTCTGAAAACAATGAAAATGACCAGGGATATTACATACATTTTTATCAATATACAGAAGGTCCAATAAAAACTAATCAATCAGTCTTGCTGCTTTGGCATCTTTCATTCTGGTATCTTTCATTCTGCACACAAAGGTCTGTTCTGCATTAGATCAGTGCTTTAGTGCCAAGTTTTTAATGCAAGCTCTGAGTCTTAAAGACCAATACTTTTCTTGGCATAAGGGTATGTGTAACCACCAAATCCAAACTAACCTACTCCTTACCACCCCAAATGCCCTGGTGGCCTCCTGTTAAACTGACAGTGGGGGGGGGGGGGAGAAAGAGACAGTTCATCTCCTTGATGAAGAGTAAACTGAAAACCATATGCTCAAATTCCATCTCCCAATCCATATTCCGAACTGCACTATTGGCAGTACTTTGATCTGATGAATAAATTATTTTTAATTTATCTAAGTGAGATGGTCTGTGTGCATCCCTATCATTTTCCATTCTGTGTGCAAAACAGAGAGCAATTGCCACATGCTTGCAAATTGGGTTTTGCCAGTAAAATATGCTTGTTTGATACTGGAGGCATTTGCATTTTATATACTTCAATTGCCATCTGCTAATGGTAATTTAATCATTCAATAAATAAAACCAAAGAGTGCAAACATTAATGAAGAAGATGGGAGAAAATCTTAATGGGATTAATTTATTAATTTATTTTTAGAAACCGCAACTGCAGCTAGTAATAAAAATTAAAAAGGATAATCAATTAAAACAAGATGACAATATTAAAAGCGGTTATGTTTCTGGCATATCAGCTGACTAGAGAAGCCTGGAATTCCCAAAATACAAGTCATTATTTAGCAGAGAAAATCAGATTCAGTTACATGCTGCTGGGGGGCAGCACATTGTGGCACTTCCCTAAAATCTACAAACTCTAATTCAAGATGTCCTAGTGGCCTTCTCCTGTGCCATGGCATCACTGCCTTTTTATATACTTCAACCCCCCCCAAAAAAAACCTCATTATTGGGGTGGGGGAAGCCTTTTCCCAGATACTCATCACTGTGGCAACATTTCTATCAGGGCTTACTTGACGAAACTGGAGGGAGGACAATCAGCATAAACCATAAAGGAATTCAAAAATCTATATTTTTCCTTTAGGTAAAGGTAAAGGGGCCCCTGACCATTATGTCCAGTCATGACTGACTCTGGGGTTGCGCGCTCATCTCGCATTATTGGCCGAGGGAGCCGGCGTATAGCTTCCAGGTCATGTGGCCAGCATGACAAAGCCGCTTCTGGCAAACCAGAGCAGCACATGGAAACGCCGTTTACCTTCCTGCTGTAGTGGTACCTATTTATCTACTTGCACTTTGATGTGCTTTCGAACTGCTAGGTTGGCAGGAGCTAGGACCGAGCAACGGGAGCTCACCCCGTCGCAGGGATTCGAACCGCCGACCTTCTGATCAGCAAGTTCTCGGCTCAGTGGTTTAACCCACAGCGCTACCTGGGTCCTTTACATTTTCCCTATTTTGGATATCATAAATGTTTAGTCTCACAATTGATTTTCTATTAAAGAGAAGGTTGTCTAAATGATACTACTTCTACATATACGCTACTGCACAAGTGAGTGTTGCTCTTGTCAGGTTACAAAGCATTGAGTGAGTCTTCTCACTTGTCATAGCAAGCCAAAGACCAAAATATTCATGCCCGAATAGGTAAGATATATCATCATCAACATGATGATCTAATTTCTGAGTTAGTATTATTGTATATGAGAAATAATACAAGAAGCCCCTCTGTATATCGGGAAAGGCAACTCCAATTTAATGTAAACATGTGAGAAGTGAAGCATGCCAGAGCAAAAATTCTTAATTCCACATATACAGTACATTCATGAGGTCTGAACTGGCAGTGAATGACCAGAAACAAGATCTCAGGGTTAAAGTGGATAGCTCACTGAAGATTTCAACCCAGCGTGCAGTTGTTTTTAGAAAGGCGGGTAGGCATATTCCATACTAGGGATCATTAGGAAAGGAATTTAAAATCCAAACATCGTAATATCATTATACAAATCTATGGTGCAACCCCATTTGGAATACTATGTACAATTTTGGTCACTTCACCTCAAAAAGGATGTTGTGGAGTTGGAAGTTCAGAAAAGAACAACCAAAACAATCAAGAGAATGGAGCAACTCTCTATGAGGAAAACATTTGGGACCTAGAGAAAAGGCAAATGAGAGCTGACAGGATAAAAGTTTAGAAAATTATGCACGGTATGGAGAAAGTGATTAGAAAAAAGTTTTCCCCTCTTTCTCATAACACTAAAACTTAATTGGTCAGCCAATGAAGCTGAATACTGGATAGATTAAAAAGCACTTTTTCATGCAGCACATGGTTAAACTAAGGAATTCCCTCCCTCAGGAAGCAGTGATGACCACCAACCTAAAGGACTTAGGTTGGAGGCCAAGTCTATCGATGGCTACTAGCCATTGACCACGCGGGAAGTGCTCTGCCTCCACACTTGGGGGGGGTATACCAGTTGCTAGAAACCACAGAGAGTGCCCTTTTGTTCAGGTCCTGCGTGCAGGTTTCCCAAAGGCACCTGGTGAGAACAGGGTGCTGGACTAGATGGGCCACTGTCCTGATCCAACAGGCTCTTCTTACATTCTGAACTTCTGAACTGGAATGTGGGGGGGGGGGGAACTGCCTTGCAAGTGACATTTCCAAGGAAGAACAAGCACCTCCACCTTCTACCATGTTCTTATTACGGTATCTTATCTAAAAACAGAGCTGGGATCCAATGCTTGCCTACTGAGTATCTAACTCTTCTTGTCTCAACAAAATAAAAAAAATTCCTTCCAGTAGCACCTTAGAGATCAACTAAATTTGTCATTGGTGTGAGCTTTTGTGTGCATGCACACTTCTCGGTAAGCTGCACCCGAAGTTTCATTTTGCCATGTGAGGCCCATGTGCTGACCCCTTTTGCTCCTGCGCTCAGCCTAATTCTCTTTATGAATCATCTGTGATTCATGCAGTCCTCACCATCACCTTGTGTCATCTGATTCATTATAGAAAAAAAGCAGTCATCTCACAGGTTTGCAACAAATCTCAGGTAGCAAGTTGCCTCTTTGCTATTCTGGACAAGTCACCAAATGCTAGAGGTTTTCAGCCCCACATCCATTATTGAACTTTCTAAATAAGGGAATAAATACCAAATGTTGCTGTGGTAGAACGCCCTTGTTCAGTGACCTTTTAAAAAATTCTCAGCATAACCACTTTATGGTGTTAAAAACAAAGTTTGTTTTGCTGTAATGGAAGTTCATCAAGTCTATTTGAGTTAATAATGCAATGTCATAATTTGATAGGGAGGAACAGAAAATATGGAGATTGCTTTAATTCCCTTAGTTGTACTGCAGGACTTGGCTAATTATCCTTAGCCCCAGTACCCACAAAGAAGTGTGGGGTCATCTTGTAAGTGCTGCCTTTTCAGAGGTGTTGTTTTTCTGTTTTCAACACAGACTCAGGAAGCGCAGTTTCCTCAGAAAGAAGGAAAGCAAAACATCTTTGTGTGTTTCAAGGGCATATGGCTTTGAAGAGGAACAGGTTGTGCATCTAGCAAACCTCCAGCCCACGCAGTCAACTTGCAACCATAATTACATCATGCACTCGTTGGATCCTTTCAGCATCCAAAGCTTCATAAACTGGGAGATATTTCCCACACTATAAGGCCCAAACAAGATGTGATGTTAATTACCAGAATGCTATTAACATGCATATGTATATTTGTATTATGCAATATACAGCAGCTGCCATGGAGGCCTCTATGAGAACGGCATGACTCCTTCCAACTGGTGCTGCTGCCAATTGATTGGCTTGAAAGAGAGAAAGCAGAGTCAGATGACTCTGTTTCCCCACAGGACCTTGCCAGGGGCTGACAGTTTCCCCCCACGAGTATTCTAGACTACAGCCCATCTCTTTCTGTCATAAAGTTCAGCAGAATATTGCTCTGAGAAAGGGTCAGGGAAAGACTGCAGCATGGATAAACACCTGGTGAAAGACACAGTCTATGTGCACAATGCCAGCATAAAACACAGAGAGGCTACTGTTTTCCACTGCATTTCAACTTGCAGGTGGACATCCTTGTACACATCAGTACAGTTGGATGTGTTTCCAAGTTTCAAGTTGCCTGCTGTCTGCCCACACCAGTAGGTTGTGGATGAAAAGGGTGTTAGAATAGCAAAATGATAACAGAACGTAACAAAATGAATCTACTCCTCCGTAACTGGATCATGCCCAAACGACCTCATCCAGTCGGGTGGAAATCTAAACAATGGATTACTAGGATTACCCAGATCCAAAAGATTCTTGCCCAAAGCACATCGATTCAGGAAAGCATCAGTCAGAAATACATGGTACAGAGGAGTAAGATTTTTCTCCTATAGTGTCATGGAGGGCCACATCTCACTCAGGCACTAAATCCGGTCTACACCACTTCAGACTGCATGCGGGATTTCACATGTTTGAATATTTTTCTATACTAAACAAAATAGAAGAAAAATATATCTGCAGATAAAAACTGCATGTCAATGAGAAGAGTGCTAGACTAGTTTTCTATGTGCTGCATTCAATCAGGTAAGGTCCACCTACATTCCAGTCATAGAATTACCACCCCAGTGAGACCAGAGACCATAAAGGCACAGAAGCTATTATTCATTACAAATGTTCTGCACTGTTTGGGCTGAAGCTGGAATACTATGTGCAATTATAAGAACACAGCATCCTTTAAGAAGGACATTGACAAACTGGAACATGTCCAGAGGATGATGACTAGGATAGTGAGGGGTCTGGAAACCGTGTCCTAGGAAGAATGGCTGAAAGAGCTGGGTAGCCTAAAGAAGACAAATGTCAAAAGGATGCACAATGGCAGTCTTCAAGTGTCAAAAAGGATGTCGTGCACAAGACATAGCAGGTTTGGTCTCTGTTGCTCAGAGGGCAAGACTAGAATAAGTTGGTAGAAAAAGTGCAGAGTAGCAGATTTAGGCTAAACATAAGGAGGACCTGCCTAACAGTATGAGCTGTTTGACAGTGGAAGATGTTGCCTCCGCAAGTGGAGGGCTCTCCTTTGCTGGAGAAATTTAAGTAGAGGCCTGTCAGAAACATTGTAGTTGCACAAAGCATCCTATGTTGCAAGTCATGAATTCAGCAGAGAGTTGGACTAGATGAATTCCAAGGTGTGTTCCAACCTCATAATTCTAAGAAATCATGTAGCATTAAGAAGGGACAGTTGAATCAGATCAAAATAAGGTTCCTTTTGTATAGTAATATGAAAAGGAGTACCCTGAAAGAAGCCAAAATTTATTTTGTTTCAATTTGCTAAACTTTTCTTTGTTGTGTGCTGTGTTTTCCCTGCTGTGCTCTCACAGCTTAAAGATTTGCCAGAGACAGACGTTGACCAATATCAGAACGTAGGCTGCAGTACTAACCCCACTTACCTGGGAATAAGCCCCACTGGAGTCAATAGGATTTCCTTCTGATTAGACAGGGTTAAGATTAATAGCATCAATCTTAACCATTAATCTGAATTGTTAAGATTAATCTATCACTTAAACAAAAAGTATGCCATTTTATTCCACTAGGTATCTGCTAGATTTAGAATGTACTTAAATTTTTAAAAGTTGGGAAGAAACTGCTTGAACAAAAACTGACCTTGACTTTATACACTTCAAAGGATGAAGAAATTATTCTTTATTTTCCCCAAAGGCTTCAAGCAAAAACTGCTTTGAGGGTTTCTTTCTACAATTAAGAGGTATATAAATTTTATGAAATAAATGAAATGTGTTAAGTTCTCTTGCCTCATCTTTTTGGAAAAGTTAAAAATAGCATTGCATTGCCATCTCTTCTCTCAAAAGATGAATAGTATTAAGACTTTGGAGCTTGCATTAAATTAGAAATGGGGAACCTTCAGTCCACCAAACCCAACCATTTGGCCTGCGAAGTCATTTCAGGCAGGCCATGCATCTTGCCCTACACCTGACATAAGGACAGGTAAAGATGGGATTTGCATAAAGGGGATTTTGAAGAGTTTTGCACATTGCTTCCCAAGCACCTGGCAAACAGCTGGCTGCCAGGCAATTGCTGCCCAAAGTGCTTCTCAAATGCCCAACAGCTGGGTGTGTGGGGGCATTTGAAAACCACTGCACAAAGCACTTTTACCAGCCCTGTGCTCAGCATCTCCTAAGGCTTTGCAAAGCATTTGCATGGTGCTTCCATCTGGCTGTCAAACATTTGGGAAGCACTGCACAGGGGACTTTGACATGTATCTGGCATCATCATTTTGTCAGATGATTGACTGGTGGGTTGTCCCACCTGTCAAAGTTGGCCACTGGGGTTGGGGGAGATAAGAGTCTGGCCTGCCAGGCC